>NC_137042.1:19976778-20059278 GCF_032717465.1 Coenobita brevimanus
AGGCAGGGTAGGCGGGCAGGGTGGGTAGTTTGGTGAATCGACAGGCTGGGTAGGCGAAGTGGGTGCGGGTGGGGCGAGTGGGTGGGTGGGCGTACAGGTGAGTGTGGGTGGGTGGATGGGCGAACAGACAATAGTGGGTGGAGTGGGAGAAGTGGATGGGGTAAGTGGGTGGTTGGGGTGGGGTGGTCCATGGGAAACATAGGTCACTGGAAAAAAAAAAAAATAGGTCTATGGAGGGAATGTAGGTCCAGGAGGAAAACAGACCCAGGGAAGATAACAGGCCAAAGGGCGAAACCAGGTTCTTGGGTAAAATAGGTCCTTTGGAAAAACAAATCTCTAGGGGGGGAAATAGGTCAATGGGAGAAATAGGTCCATAGGGAAAAACAGATCAGCAAGAGCAATAGGTCCAAACACAAAAAAAAAACAGGTTCATGGGGAATTAGATCTATGAGGAAAGTACAGCAGGCCCGTGGTTAAAATAATTCCATGGAGAAAATAGATACAAGAGTGAAATAAGGCGCTAGATGAAAACAGGGAACTAGCCAAAATAAACAGGGAAAGGACAGACAAAGCACCTAAATAGAAGCCAAGGACTCAAACTCAGCGCATTGTTGCCTTCACTAAATCCTCATCCGCCTCACTGGCAGGAGACATTACCTCGGAAGGATTAACACGAAACTCGGCATGCTACTTCCCAAGACTTTAATGAACCTCTGAATTTTACGGAGGAAGACGCCGCTGCTCAAGGGTCTTTATGGTTGTGTGGCTTTCCCTCCACTCGCTATCTCTCCCATAAACTGTCTCTCTCTCTCTCTCTCTCTCTCTCTCTCTCTCTCTCTCTCTCTCTCTCTCTCTCTCTCTCCCCGACTCTCTTCTTCCTTGCTTCTCCTTCCCTTCCTCTCTTCCTTCATTCCATCTTAGTTCTCTCTCTCTCTCTCTCTCTCTCTCTCTCTCTCTCTCTCATTTTCTCCCTTATCTTTCTCCTACTTTTCTCCCCTTCCTCTCCGTCTCCCCTCTCTTCTTCCCCCTCCACTCCCCTCTCTTTTCGCTTCTCTTCCCATTTCACTCAATCCACGTTTTCTCTCATCAACTTGTATTTCTTTCTACTCGCAAAAAATTCTGTATAGTTCACTTTTCCTATCACTCTCTCTCTCTCTCTCTCTCTCTCTCTCTCTCTCTCTTATCCTATTTTCTCTCCCCTCACTCAATCTCACATTCCTCCTCCCCCTCAAAAAATAAACAAAAAATAAAGGAAAAAGAAAGAAAAAATCCCTGATCCCTCCCACCCTAACCCCCTCCCACTCACCCCAAACCCCCCCACTCACCCCAAACCCCCCCACTCACCCCAGACCCCCCAACTCACCCCAGACCCTCCCACTCACTGCAACCCTCTCCCATTCACCTTAACCCCTCCCACTCAACCTACCTCCACTCACCCATCCCCAACCCCTCACACTTACCCTAACCCCTCCCACTCACCGTAACCCCTCCCACTCAACCTACCTCCTCTCACCCATCCCCAACCCCTCCCACTTACCCCAATCCCTCCCACTTACCCCAAACCCCTCCCACTCACCCTGACCCCTCCCATTAACCCAAATCCCTCTCAGCCACCTAATCCCTCTCATACTGACCTAGTTCCCTCCTCACTCCCTCACTGTTCCCTCCTCCTCTCCTACTCACTAGCTTTTTCAATCTTGTCTTCTCCGGACGACTTACTTAGCTTAGGAGAGACTTGGAATTGGAAGAGTTAGACACAGCCATCACTATAATAACTCTGCCACTATTAGGCGGCTCTTCTTACAAAAATATCTGGCAGTGGTAGGACTGGTAGCCCTCGTGTTAAAGGGGTTAAGGAAAACAGAAGGCACCAAAGTCTGGAAGTCTTCAAAATTCATGCCTTCCAAAGAGTCAAACAAGAGAGGCAAAATAAATATCAGAACATTCAGAAAGACTGGACGGGGCTGCGTGAAAGATGGCAGGTCGAAGGGGAAAAGGCAGACTGAGAAACACTGTCTCAGATTTGATTATTTCTACATACGGACGACCAAGAATACCATAAATTTTTGTATCAGAGAGTTGTAGACACTGTTAATCTCCTAACTATTACGATTTCATTACACTGAATAACAAATTAGCAAGAATAGACTAAATAAAAAAAAAATGGTAGAGAATGGCTTAAAAAGTTCCCCCCTGACCACGCTTCGGCATGAGCCAGGCCTCCTCCTTGACCTATCCTGTGGCCTGGTGTTGAGGGGGGAGGGGGAGAAGGGGCAGATCCACGACAAATTGCTCTCCTTTAGTCGGTGGAGTCACTGTCATCATTCTCTTCCACTTTATTAACTCGTCTCTCCCATCTCACCCTCTCCTTCCTAACCCATCCATCCTACTGCCCTATGTGTCCATCCAGCCATCCTTCCTTCCTCTCCTATCTTCTTTCTCCCTCTCCCCCTTTCCTGTCTCTCCATTCATCGCTTCTCCCTACTCTCCTTCCATCCTTTTTCCGTCCCTTTTCCTTCCCTCTGTCCCTCCTACCTGCTCTTCTCTCATTCAACCATCCCTCCAACCACCCCACCACTCTACAGTCCTTCTATTCTGTCTCTCCCCCTTCCCAATCCCTCTAGCCTCTCTTCCTCTCCCCTTCTTTCAGATCATTCTCTCTACTGTCCAGTCATCCTATCCTCCCCTTTCCTGTCCCTCCTTTTCTCCCTCACCCCTGCTCTCCTACCATCCTATCTCCCTTTCCCTTCCCTCAAGCCATCCCTCCTTCCTGCTATACCTCCATTCTACCCGGTTCAGAGCCATCAATCTATTTCAAACTATTTACTAAGTTTTGTCCTCCTTCCTTCCTCGTTTTTCTTTCCTGTGCCTCTTCCCGTCCTTCCATCCTATCCATTCGCACTTCCCATCCCTCCATCCCATCTCGCTACCGGTCCTCCAACCTCCCCTCTCTTTCCCATTCTCCTATGATATCCATTCTTTCTCTTCTTCCACCTCAGCCCGATACAGTGCCTCCACCCCATCTTCCGTCCGTCACTACACTATTTCTCATTTCCATCCCACCTCCCTCTCGTGTCCCAACAAAACTCGCCTTCCTTCCACCTAATCCATCTCCCTCCCGTCCATCCATCCTTTCATCCTACCTATCCCACATCCTCCCATGCCTCCTTCCTTTCCATCCTTCCATCCTGCACTTTCCTGCCTTCTTTCACCTTGTCTTTCTCCCACACCTTATTACTTTCCATCCTTCCATCCAACACTTCACTCCTGTCCCTCCATTCCGTCGTCCTTCCTCCCTCCCATCCCTGCTTCCTTCCCGTCCTTGCATCCAATCTCCACATCCTTGCCTCCTTCCCATCCTTGCATCCAGTCTCCACATCCCTGCCTCCTTCCCGTCCTTGCATCCAATCTCCACATCCTTGCCTCCTTCCCATCCTTGCATCCAGTCTCCACATCCCTGCCTCCTTCCCGTCCTTGCATCCAATCTCCACATCCTTGCCTCCTTCCCATCCTTGCAACCAATCTCCACATCACTGCCTCCTTCCCATCCTTGCATCCAATCTCCAATTCTTGCCTCGTCATCTTATCTCCCATCCCTCCTCCCATCCCACCTGCCTCCCGTCTCACGCTCCTAACTCTGTCCCAGCCCTCCCTCCTCTCTCCCATCCCTCCAGTCCACCTCTTTCCCGTTCCTCTAACCTAACCCTCTCCCGTCCCTCCTTCCCAACTCAGTTTTCCATCGTCCATTCTATCCCCCAGTCTATCGCCTCTTCTCGTCCCCTCCATTCCATCCCTCCTTCCCGTTCGCCCATCCCCTTCCTCCCGCTCCTCGATCCATCCAGCCCAACTCTCCCCCGTCCCTCGATCCCTCCATCCTCTCTCTCCCGTCCCTCCATCTCGCTCCTTCTCCCACCCCCAACTCCTGTCCACATCCAAAGACGAGATCAAGGCGAAAACACGCTTCAGTAAATAGAGATGCGCCCCTCTCTCACACTTTCTTAACTCTCTCTCTCTCTCTCTTTCTCTCTTTCTGCCTCGTATCGTGTCATCTTCCTATGCATGTTCAATTTTGTCTGGATTTCTCCCTCACTCAATCTTATTCCATCTCTCATTCTAGCGTTCTCTTCCAATCTCTCTCTCTCTCTCTCTCTCTCTCTCTCTCATCACTACCCAAACCCCACCATAAACTTATCCTCTCACTGCTTCATACCCCATAAAACTTATAGTGCTTTTCCACATACAGTGCCTCTCTCTCTCTCTCTCTCTCTCCCTCTAACATCTCCTCTATCACCATCACCCTAACTCCAGTACCTCTATCGTAAACGGAGCTGACTGGATTTACCCCCTCCCCCCAAAAAAAAAAAATAGATAAGAATAAATGGGCTTCGTAGGTAAATATTAAGAAGGAAACACAAAAGTAAGAGAAATATAATCTTCCTCAAATGTAATCCTCCTCTGTTTTCTCTACCGTAAAAGGGATTGACACGACCCAGAAACAGGACAGCTTTATCATCACCATCATCATCATCATCATCATCGTTATCACCATCATGACCTTGTTATCTGTACAGTATTTTCAATGGTGTGGGTACAATCAAGCAAAACAAACGAATATTAATTGACAGATAGAGATACATAAACAGAGAGAGAGAGAGAGATACATCATCACACTCAATTGCCTCTGTTGTAAATGCACTATGAAGGATGAGGAAACGGTAGCAATGAGGGCAAGAAAACAAGAAAACTGCTAGCTATCAGAGTGACAAGAAAAACATGCTCACACTTCCATTCCCTCACAATTCACGCTTTAGAAACTACTGACTCCTTCTCTTCTGTTCCTTCCTCCTCTCTCTCCGAACCCTTTGTCCTCTTTCACTTTTTCCCACAACACTTCACCCCCTACAACTTATTTCCTAATTCATCTCTCCTCCTTTACGCCGTCGTTCTTCGTGTTATAAACCTTTTCCTAAGTTCACCCTTCTTTCTGTTGATCCTTCTTTCCTTCTCATTTTACATCCATTAAATACTGTCCTTCCTACTCTCCACTCCCTCTTCGTCATTTATCCCTCTCACTCTCTAACCTCTACATCCACTTTCCTCTTAATATGAGCTTTTTCTCCAGCTCCTTTCCTTTCCTTTCTTACCACACAATTTCCATGCCCTTAGTGTGACGCAGATGTTGTGCAATAACAGGCAAACTTTTGTTCTGACTTTACCTAACAACATTTCATTGCCTTTTGGTCTGGCAGCTCAACTACTGTACAACCCACACTTATTTCAGTTTGGAGTGTTTGACGAACATGACAATCACTGACAAGCTGACACATTTTACGTATTTTTCTGAGATTTCTGAAGTGCTGATTCCAGTGCCTGTCCTTCTATCCTGCCTCCCTATCATTTTTCTCTGCGCTCTCCTCCAGTTCTCCCCTGTTCACAGCCCTTCCCTCCTCCCCACATTCAAATTCCTCATCCTCCCCTCCCCACATATTCCCATCCTAATTCCTCATCACTCCCAACTCCCTTTCCCTCCTTCCCACAATATCCTGTAAATGCCCATTCCCAACACTTATTCCAGTTTAGGGTGCTTCATAAACGTGAGGATGTGCTCACTCTTGCCCACCGTCCCTGTGACGAAGATGACAGCGAACACACAGCACAACGTAAACATGCACTCACATCTACCTCTCCTTCATCCCTCCCACATTCTCTATCCTATTCCTCCATCGTACCTCCCTCCTATCCCTCTAACCACCCTCCCTCCCATCCTTACATCCAACCTCCCAAGTATACTTTTCACGCTGTCTTACAATAATTCCTCTCTGCTGACACCCCTCTCTCTCTCTCCCTCCTCCCCACACTATACTTCCCCATTCTCCCCATTTCCCTCACACTCACCTTAGTTTTGGGTGCTTGAGGAACATAAAGATGAGCGCCCCGTTGCCCACCACCCCCGTGACGAAGATGACAGCGAACACACACGGCACCACGTAAGTCTCTGGCCGCTGCGAGTAAGGTGTGTACTCCTCGCTCTCGTTACGCAAGTGGTCGTCGAAGCCAAGGATCGTCGCGTTCGTGTCGTTCAGTCCTCCCACCTCCTCGTCGTCGTCTAGCCACCAGGGACCCAGCGACCACAGGGAGTCGTTGGATATACCTGTTGATGCGGTCGTTGTGGGGTGGTGGCTGCCAGTGGTGAGGTTGGTTAAGAGTTCAACCAGTGAGTATGCTTTCAGACCACCTCCCATTTTTCTTTCCCTTTTTTTCTGAGCTGCCAGCAAAACTAGGTCAGGATTTTTAAAGCTCAACACATTTCCAAGTTGTGAGAGAAAATAGGCCAAATATTTTCGAACTTAATTCTTTTTCATGTGTTAAGTCTTTCACAATGTCTAACGAATTAAAGACAAATTTCAGCACCACATCCAGCCAACAATGTCCACTTTTAACTTTCTTTTTAATCCCTGCATGGAAGTGTGATCATTAGTCTTTAGGTAGGCACAGGTTTCTCTTAGCTGAGTAAAATCGTCGACGCTACACCAAACAAAGCCCGTAGATAAGGTTAATGTCCTTCAAAACAATACGTATGAGCACGGAACACAGGATACATGGCGTGCTTTTCTTCACAGTGGTCTGAATTGTGCACACGGACGATTCATAATCACCAAAAACTGTTTCATGTTGTGAGGCCATTTCATGTACTAAACACAGCTTTCATCCTTCAACGTTTGACACACACACACACACACACACACACACACACACACACACACACACACACACACACACTGCGGATAAAAGCACATATTAAAGCGCGCGCTGTACAGCTTGGGTCAAAAGTTCGCTAAATATTTCACCACTACTCACTGCCATTTAATGGTTAGTGTTGCTAACCTAAGCGAGGCTTCGTGTGTTTCTCTGCCCTCAGATTATCTTCTCTGATATAATGGGTCCGGAAGGAATGTGACTGGCATACCCCAAGTGATAGTATACACAGTGGAACTGGAGACCAACTTTTGTCCCTGCTTGTACCTGCTTCATTACCTGCAGTCAAAACTAGGTGTGTCGGAGGAATGGAAGGGGGTATAAGGCGGGGTGTCACGTCGTGCTGGTGGCGTGCAGCACGAAGGTGACTTCAAATGGCGTTCTGCATATTAAAATACCAAAGGCACCCGAGTGTGATTAACTCACCAGAAAACCTTTTCGTTCGCACAGCTTTCGAGGAAGTGGTTATCGAAAGAATATTCTTACAAAGACTAGAGGTCGCCCCAAAAACAGAAATCAAGCGTTAGATTTAAACAGTTTGACGTTAGTTAGAGTACTAGTAAAGCTGTCTATTGTCGAGGAAGGGTGGGTGTGATGAGATCAATAGACCCTGAACGACATAGCAGTAGGTCTGCTATACTAAGGACAGTCACCAACCTGCGTCCAGATAAGTTTAAGCTTATATATATATATATATACACACACACTTGTATGGTTATAGAATGTACTTGCTCCCATGTTGGTGTAAAAATCTCTTTACATACAACGCGGGTAAGAGTCAGGAGAGTGTAAACAGAGACATTTCCCTTCGTTCGCTATTTCACAAAAGGCTCCGATGCCAAAATGGATTTTTTTTTTTATTATTACATATCGCGAGATCTGACAGAATGCAAATATATATAATGGTGAATGTCGGAGCAGGACGACAAGTTTTGACACCGTAGCCAGGAATGGCACCCACGCGCCATACTTCTGTTCATGGCATTTGTGTTCATGTGAGGGGAAGTGACCTCAGGGGAAAAGCTATCAAGTCAATGCTCAAGTTATAAAAAATAAAAAAAACTGCTGTCTGTGTATGGCCCCTACCACACAATGACATTAACATCCACTATAAGAATACATTTAACCAGAACCTCTAGTAGTGAAGAGGTTAACGACGCTTTATCTATCTTTCCCAGTTTCAAAAAAAGTAACCCATGCCAAAACAACCGTCTGGTGGTAACATTAATACATTACAAAATACGTCAAAGGTGTGAAGTGGCTATTTTTCCAGCATCGATACATACCTGACCGGCATTTCATCAACGTTTTATCTATTCATCTTATTTACTGATTTGTTTACTTACTTTTGACTGCTTCCACATACTCCAAATCATGTTGAAGAGGGAAACTGAGGAGTAATGCGTATCGACTGCACGTGGGCCATTATAGAAGACAAGTCATTTTAACCAGGTGACAATCTGACCCTAGAATAAGACACGCAACAACTTAATTTACATCCACGTCCCTAACTGTACAGTGCTGCTGGGTGAAAAGGGGAAGCAAACTTCGTCTAGGAGTCTTACCGGCCTGGGACTCACAAAGAAGGTATATTCCTCAGTGTTATGGCAAGCCGTGCACCTGGAAGATCACATTAATGCACATTTCCAGGTATTCACAGTCTTGTAGCTGGGTGTCTGTACAATTGTTTGATGGCTGGGCGGTAATAAATCCTGTATTTCACCTGTAACCCTTTGGCAGAGCAATACATGCCTTACACTTCGTACCGGATAAAGTTAGAAGATTTTGTGATGCTTTGACAGATATTTAGGACACCAGTAACGTTACAGACTATTACGCCTTACATCAGTGCTGGAGCAGGACACCTTCACGCGGTAACACTGATATGGAGTGGCTCCACGACCCAGTTTTATACATATCCTTCAACTCCCTCCCCATTCCCCAAAAGATGGCTAGTAGACTGCAGTCCTCCAGGTTTACGTTTCAGATGAGCCTGGGTTCACAACAACAACAAAAACAACAACAACAACAAAAACAATGCCAACAACAATTAGTACTATGACCCAAAAAGAACTCTGTATTTCATTCCAGCTTAAGTCGGGGTTCTATTCAATTTGGCGTACAGAAAATACCTGCGATCAGAGTGCTGACACTGTCGTGGGCTCGTCACACATCAATGTTTTTTGACGTTAAAATTCAATGTTTAGGTAAATCTGGCACGCATCACTTTTCTTTATTATCTTATACTTCGATGTGTTTCCGAATGTCGCGTGTCGATACTTGTATGCATTCTGTAAGTCACATCACGATTGTTGCGTGAATCTTACTACAGAAATGTGGATATTACTTTCGATATTTGTTAAATAATGGAAATCTACATTTAGCCCTTATAAACGAAACAATATACTTAGGAACTCTTACATTCTCAAGCAGACCTGTAATATTTGAGATCCTAAGGCATCATCGATAACGCGTGGAAAATTTGGGAGTCACCTAATATTATCTCAGCTTAATATAATGGCAACTACAGTTATAACCCTTTCAATAAGATGATGTCTAAGTCTAATTCACTACTAAACTTGGCAATTTTATTTAAGCTGGAAAAGACTTCTCGTGTTGAAGGAGATAATGGAGGCTACATCTTACCCTTCCAGCTCAAAAAGTCTCCTCGTCCTGAATAATACCGTCTGGAGATAATATTAAAGACTGTCAACACTCCAAAGGCAATGCAGAATGGTCACCACACAGCGACAGTGCTGTCACCGACAAAAGTCCTGTCATCTCTCCTGTTTTTCTGTCTGTGGAACTTGAAAATTACTCTCTTGAATCCGAAGCAAAGGACACTGATGGAGGTGATCTTTGGCCAGATAAATTAATCAGTGTCAGCCTCATGTGCTGTAGAATCACAAGACTGATTTTCAAAGGTCATGGAGAAAAAAGTAAGACAGGACACAAAATTTTGTTGCTAAGTGTACATTGACATACTTCTGCACAAACTGCCATGTGATTACTCAACATCCAAGAACATACGTTTCCAAAATTTGTGTGTCTGTGTGTGGTTCGACTTCTGACCCTATATAGCCTTTACAAAGACCTAAATCGAGAAAATGAAAAAGCAATCTGGGGGTATTTGCCCAGGGAACATTTGTGCCAAGGTTGGAACAAATTGGGGAAGAAATAAAGGAATGACATCAAACTGAAAGAAAGAAACTGGGGAAATATAATAGGTCTCTTCTACAGTGTGGAGACAATGACAATCGCAGTAAAGTTCAAAAAATCTCCCGATCTGGAGGTGCAAAAATAAAATACCGAATGACGTACTCGTAGCGATGTGGTTAATCGATCTAATCGCCATGCTGGAACATCCCAGCAAATTTACTTCCTTCCATCCGGAGACGTACTTTTACCTTTATTCTTGCCACCAACAGACAGTTTTATTCAAGTTGAGGGAGCCCATTTTTAATTATGGAGCTAATGAAGGACAGGTCTAGCCTATCGAATTTTAAAGTTCTAACCTTAGGAGAATAAAATCGTCTGAAGGCTACGAACATAAAATAAAAATGTCATCCTTTTTGAAGGAGTTAAAAGCGACGTGACTCAAACCACATACTTTTCAGTTTACTCTTATTAACACTAGACGATTTTATTCAGCCCACAAGTTTCTTCTTTACTAGTAGGGGTACTCTCTAACGCAACAAAAAATCGTCAGTGAGCAACAAGAATCAAGCAGAAAAAAGTCTTTGGGCTGATGAGGTTGACACAAAAAAAAAAAAAAACTTCAAATCCGATTACGTATTTTTTTTCTTGCTATCTCCCAATCATTACATTAAACTTGGGTTCAATCTCTCCCAGTGAAAGCGTTACACGTCCTCTGCAATAGTCACCTCCGCTATTAAGTCTCCCCAAAAGCTGTTTAAACTCGTCAGGCGGCAGCAGGAATAAACGAAAACCGCGTCATCGGAGCAAAGGGGTTGCTGGAATAACGATAAATTACTGTGGGTCAGACCAAGACACTGAATGGGATTAATATGACACGAGGTTCAAAGTTTCCCCTCCTGTGTTGTCAAGTTAATAGCCATAATGTGACACGAGGTTCAAAGTTTTCCCTCCTTTGCTCTAAAGTTAATAGCCATATATTCATCTTTATATACAACACTCCACCCTGCTCAGGGAAAGTCAAATCGCGACAAGAAACTTATGTCGCGACTCAAACGCGTACGTGACTTGAACAGCTCAGTGATCCTTTAGCTCGGTGCTGACACATTAACTGATATTTCTGTTACCAATTATTCACCTCGAGACATTTTCCAGCCAAGCACCACGATATTCAGATCATCATCACTTCAGAGAGTTTTGGTATAACTTTCACCTCGACTCTTAGGTAGATTTTCAGCTCGATCTCAGGGCTCACCTAAATGATCCGAGCTCGTATAAATATAACTCCAAATCTCAGTAAAACAATAATAAAACTCTTAAATAACATTCTGAAAAGTTTTTTGGGCTAAGGAGCTCGCACCACTGTCTTTCCAAAGTCAGTGTTCACTCTCTCATTATTTATTGTAATGAAGTGAACCATTGTTAATGTCCCCAACTGTGCATTAAAAAGTTCTTACACAAATCATCCACTCCTTCCACATCAATGTTCAAAACTCGTCCGAACTATAATGGAAATCAGTTCTTCCACAAGTATATTAATCCACCTCTTCCAACTCCACGTTCAGAACTCGTGCATACGATAAAAACCTTCTTCCCAAAATAGATTCATTCACACCTTCCACCTCAGTGCCCTCTCTCACACCTCAGACGCGTGGACGAGAGCGAGGCGGCGAGTAAGAGTTTGTGTGAGAGAGTGAGTGGGAGCGGCGGGGTGTGTGTGTGGCCGGGGCGGTGGCTGAAGACCGAGTGAGGCAGGGATGAAGGCAGGGCAGAGGTGGGGTGAAGGCAGGGTAGGAATGGAGTGAGGGCAGGGTAGGAGTGGGGTGAAGGCAGGATTGGAGTGGGGTGAAGACAAGGAAGGGATGGGGTGAGGGCTGGAATGGGTGGAGTGGGAAGGAGTGATGACAAAAGTGTGGGAAGAGTAGAGTGGAGGTAATCTCTCTCTCTCTCTCTCTCTCTCTCTCTCTCTCTCTCTCTCTCTCTCTCTCTCTCTCTATCTGTCTATCTCTCTCTCTCTCTCTCTCTCTCTCTAACTATCTATCCATGCTTCTTCCTTTAGTGCTCATTTGGCCCCAGGAAAAAAAAAAAAATCGTTGAAATGACGTGAGGTTCAGGTAACTCCGTTAAAGCCACTGCGATGAACTTTTTAAAACATTTCCCTGCTCCCTCTACATGTTTTTATTGAACCTTTATTTTTCGTTGTAAATATGTTAGAAACCAATCATCACGATGAATCACTCGACTAGGAATGGTCCCCCAAATCTAAATATGGACGTCATGTGACAGCAACAATACAACGAAATAGGCCACATCATACTGAAGGTGAGAAGTGACAGGTTGCTCTAACGACATCTTGTATTGTTTTCCTTACAAAATTACATGTGAATGATTTCATCACAAAACTTCAGAAGTATTGGGAACGCCTCAAAACATATTTTATATATATATATATATATATATATATATATATATATATATATATATATATATATATATATACATTAAAGAAAAAGCTGAGCCATGAACTGCCAGCGAATTTTTAAAGATGCCTGTGTTTTCAACCCTCAATATTCTAATGAAGGCATCGCATCAATTGCTTTAAACTTGTCAGAATTTCATTATCAATACCTCACATATTTCAAATGAATTTCTGGAACATTTCTAAAGAACTACAAATAAGCTAATCTCATCCGGCCCAGGACGTAGTTTACATGTTATTTTTGGTACCCCAGACGATTTAATTCGGCTTAGGTGACGCTTTTCAAAGTAGCTGGGGGTTAGATAAAGCCTTCACCAATCCTTTCCCTGATACCGGGTTCTCCCAGGTTGAGTGGCACTGTCTGGAGGTAATCTTAATAAATCAATACAATACGCCACCTGAAGCAAGTGTAAATCTGTCTTACCTGTCTGTTCTCTGGTGATGAATGCAGAGCCGCGGTTCACAGGTTCTCCCTCCACACGTCTGGGGTTCCCTACTCATGCAGCGAGATGCCGACCTACAACAGAATTAGATCAGTTTAGCACGATTCAGAAGGTGCACACACACACACACACACACACACACACACACACACACACACAGTGCGGATATTTAACGGAGCTGATCGTAATCTTTTATTGAGACTTCTACAGAACTGGCCAAACATGATAATACCTACTTACTGCTTCACTAAAAGCATGTCCATCAATTAATTCGAGATTTAGCAAGACATTGCATTAGGTAAATATTTCGAGAGGATACCAAACAAATAATACTCCTACAATATAATAAAGAAATTTCGAGATATGTTTTTACCATAGCACTGGGTCTCTGTTTTGTGTAGCTTCTTGCATTTAAAAGTAATGGCCGCGTGTCACAGAACTCTGCATTGTATAGTATGTGTCGATGGACGGTGAAAATATATACCAGACTTGTATTCGTCAGAGCACATAAAGTACAGATCGAAAGGCAACGAAAATAACCAGTGAGCGACCAAGCTTCCGATAATGCACACTCCCGGTCACAACTTCCTCACTATCCACACCCAACTACACGCACAGAGGTTCAGGGCTGCTTCAGTTGCTGTCCCTTCACTACCGGGAAACGAAACTGTAATTAGGAATTAATTTAATATTCATGCCAAACCTCGTCACCCGTACCTGGGTAACGTATATGAGTAAAGCAGGAATATTGACTGGAGTGAACCGAGGAACACTTGGAGGACCTGCAGCAGTGCCCATGGAGAACCAGGAAGTCAATGAGACAGGAAATATAAGGCTGGTGATGGGGGAGACGATCAAAGGAAAGAGTATCATGTGCTTAAAAGGGAGTGAAAGGAAGTAGTAATTGCCTGACGCTGCAAGTGACAAGGAAAGTACTGATGAAATTGATTTAACCCATACGGCCCTGGGACGTCCTACCAAACTGAATACAAGTGTGTGGCTGAAGACATGCCCGGGATGAAGGGGTCAACAGGAACTGCCTACAGTCTGTCTGTTATCGTCTGACGGAACTCAGCCACTCCCAGCACTTGAAAACAAAGTCGTGGCTGCATGAAATTCGATATGCCTTGATTGTGAAGCAGAAGAGTTTCCTTGGTTACTAGTCATGTCAACCCCCCCAGTCAGACTACACTTGGCCATCAACTGAGCTGTAAGGGGCTGGAAATCCTTGTTAGGTTAGAACAAGCATCTTTTAGCTTGACTGCTCAGGATTAATAACCATCGTATACTAATCAGCTTCTTAACCCCTTCAGTGCAGTGAAGTCTTGTTTTTTACTATATTCTAGTTATCTCCACAAGATTTCATTCACCATGCTATTTACCTAACAGGAGGGGTTCATAGACTTCATCAGGGAATGTTTTAACTAGTTGCTGTACAGGATGTCGAACTCATTGCCCACGAGGTATTTACATTTTGCAGGGCTGAGTGACAATTTTTGCCATCCAGCGAGCACAGTGGGCGAAGCAAGTAAGGAAAAAGGCGGTTTTAGATAAGGTAAAGGCGTATATATCAATTATTCACAGGACCAAGTTGAAAGGCTATCATGGATTTGGCGACGGACCATGATGGGGTGCGTTGTGAAGAATTAACCCCTTCACCCGGACGACGTCTTCTTTAAGTTTATTCCTGTTAGTACCACACGATACCTTTCAAATTAGGAGGGATCTCTAGTAGTGAAGACAGTATGTCGCCTATATCTTATTACTTTGAAAAATCTCTCCGAATTTATAAACAATCATCTGGATATAGCAAGAACAAAATACATGTCATCGCACTGAAGGGATTAAGGAAGATTCTGAACACATAAATTTGAAAGGATTAATATTTTTTTAGCGCAATATTTTTTTTCAACGGAGGTATTTCCAGCGTAATATTGTTTTAATGGAGGTTATTTGGGAGCAATATTATTTTTTTCATGGAAGCTTTTCGAGCGCTATATGTATTTTTTTTCCTTAATGAGGGCAACAGGGCAGGTATGAAGGTCAGAAAGGTATGCATTATACTACCTCTGCACTTTAATTAATTCATAGATAGAGAGGTTAATGAGGACAAGGTGAAGACAAGAGGCACGAAAGCAAGATTGAATTAGAGGAGAGTGTATGGAGGAGGATGATCAAGTGTGTGTATGTAAATGTGTAAATGATACGGTGATGATGAAGGTGTGTGTGTGTGTGTGTGTGTGTGTGTGTGTGTGTGTGTGTGTGTGTGTGTGTGTGTGTGTGTGTGTGTGTGTGTGTGTGTGTGTGTGTGTGTGTGTGTGTGTGTGTGTGTGTGTGTGTGTGTGAGAGAGAGAGAGAGAGAGAGAGAGAGAGAGAGAGAGAGAGAGAGAGAGAGAGATGCATAGGAATGTGCGCGGGACTAAAAAGAAAAAAAAAATCTACTCCTTCAATGCGTAGGTCTTGGAGGGTAAGGCTTAAGTAATACCCAGCGAACTTTCCTTTGGCCGTCACTCCGATGGGGGATGTTCAGACCACTAGACTACCAGGCGTATTTTCAGAAGGCAAATAATAGAAAAATGAAAGACCGAAGGGAAAATAGGTACATGACATAACTTAGTAGCGTGAAGAGGAAAAGGTTAGGATGAACTTAATGCTTTTACTGAATGTTAGTCTTTTTCATTCAGTCCACCTCCAGACGATTTTATTCAACTCATTTTCGTACAAAAGAGGTTAATGAAGTCTTATGTAGTGTAACTTATCCAGTTCAAAAAGTCTCTCCTGAATTCAATAAAACCGTCGATGGCAATAAAATGCAAAACACACACACACACACACACACACACACACACACACACACACACAGGACTGGAGGGTTTGGGTGGAGATGGGAGGTGATTCACTTAACACTTTCAGCCATATTCATTTTTTATTTATTCTACTTTTGCTGCCATCAGATTATTATACTTGCCTTAGGAGAGCCCTCTAGTAGTGAAGGGGTAATGGACACTGTACTTTAACCCCTCCAGTCTGAAAAGACTCTTAAGCTGAATAAGACTCTATGCAGCAAGAATAAATTGATAAAGATACATAATTGGATGGAAGGGGTTAATGAGACAGACAACACTGCATAGCTGGGAGTAATGTCGTGTGAGGTGAAATACACTGGGAGATAAACACTTCCAGCCAGAGTACGTCATTTATAATTTATTTTCGCTACATCTTCACACAATTTTATTTGGCTCATGGGAGACCTTCAGACCTGGAGGAATCAGACAGTCTTCATTAATCCCTTCATTATGATGTAAAGCTCTTAAACTGAATAAAAATCGTCTGGCAGTAGCAAGAAGAAAAAAAATGACGTCGGTGATAAAGAGAGAACAGTTACTGGAGAAATTGGCATTAATCTGTAGAGCAAGATGAACGGCTTGGACATGAAAAGGATGTGAGTGTGTGCTGCGTCCTTCACTATAGCATGCAGGTGAAACGGCCACTCGATGACAGCTTTTGACTTCTGCAAACAAACGACTTTTTTTACTCCACTCTTCCTATCACACTTTTTTAAAAACGTAGGACAGATGTCTAGAAGTAAGGAAGTTAAGGAAGGCCACAGCTAACCCCGCCAGTTCGCAAAGTCTCTTCAAAATTGAATATAATCATCTAGTGGTAGGAATAACAGAGTATAAAATTCATCACAGGAGTGAAGGGGCTGACGCTACAAACCGTAAAAACGAACTAAGTTTAAAACAGTTTATAAGCAGGTCAGGTGGGCATATAAAAGCAGGATCTTGTAACACACCTTCTGGTATGGAGTGAGACGCATATGGCATGGATAAGGCACGACGACCACATCCAAGCAATTTACGCCGATACGGTGCCAAATTTAGCTGCTGAGAGTGGGACTGATGATAAGTGCCAGAACCGACCTAATTACTGATTCCAGAAAACCGAAGTGCAAACAAGACCACCAGTTCCAAATCTGTCTGTCGTCTGAATCAGGGAATTATTGAGATGGAGGGACAACTGCGACATTCTCTTGTAAATACGCTTGCAATTACTTATCTTATTAAATTAGCAAGCACAACGGCGGATCCTGCCTCTCAAACTTCATCATACGTGGGAGACCTAATTAGACCTCGTTACTCGGAAAATCGAAGTCCGAGATCATCCATTCGGGACCTGTCTGTCATTTGGACCGGGACGTTAATGAGATGAGGCCACAATTAACATTTCCTTTTGTAACTACACCTGTGAATACTGAACCTATTACATTAATAACCTCAGCCCGAACACATCATTTGCATTTTATTTTGACTAACTCCAGACGATTTTTTTTTTACTTGGCAAAAACACCTCGGGTTGAAAGGGTTTGAAGCAATCTTAGTTAATCCGTTCAGACCAAGGACGTACTTTGCATATTATATTGGCTAATGCTGCACGAATTTATTAACCTTCGGAGAGAATCACACACTTCACCTTCCCTATGTTGAATAAGGCTGTAGCAATAATACCACATAAATCATCATCATACGGAAAAGGTTCAAGCACAGATACCGACACCGACACCCGTGCCTTCCAAATTAGCAGGTAGAAGAACCGATCTCGTCCCTGACCCGGATAATCCAAACCCACACTCACCCGTGCCGACTCCGCCTGTCATCTGAGCCGGGGCACTAATGAAAGGGGGAAACAATCGTGAAAGCCTCTCCTGACAACATTTGCCACTATTTGTCTTTATATGTCACAAATCATCCCAAAAAATTTTCACCCCTCCAGAATTATCGAGTGAGGGAGTGACCTGTGGCCCTGGATAATAATCGACGTTAAGGGTCACCGGTTCTGATTTACTCTGATATCTGAGCCAGTAGTTCGTCCCTTCTCTCTCTCTCTCTCTCTCTCTCTCTCTCTCTCTCTGCTGTCTCCTGACGATTTTATTCAGCTTCACAAAGATCTCTCGTAGTGAAGGAATCGATGAAGTTTGTACGTAAATCTTCTAGTTTGCAGAGTCTCTCCAAAGCTAAATGAAGTTGACGACAAAAATTAAATGGGTACATAGGTCATCGGACTGAAGCGGTGATGGAGACGGAGGAACAACGACGAAATTCTCTTGTAAATACTCCAATCTCTCATGTTTCGGTTGTCTTGTCTACCTTAAAGTTCTGAAGCCCTGCGTGTTACATACCATCGCTTGTCACTACTTAGGCACCAATACCCACCGTCCACCCGGAAAATGTCTCACTCTGAACTGGCATGGTATTATAGGCAGGGGGGTTCGTATGACATGTCTGTGGGTTTTACGGAAAATCAGTGAAGCCTGTCTTAGCGAAATTCAAATCCACAAACAACTCCCTGTCCCAGTCTGGTATCGATTTCGCGTTCCACTGCTCTACCCACGCCACCACCACCTCCCTCTGTAAGGATCGACCAGTGAATCAATAAAGTCTAAGGAAGTAAGACCCCCAGCTGCGAATTCACGTGTCATGCGAGAGCCAATGAGTGACCCTTGTGCGCGGAAAATCAAAGCTCCACACGTCACCCCATCGATGCAGTCTGTCATCTATGCGTGCTACTGAAGAAACAGGAACAGGAGGAGGAGGAGGAGGAGGAGGAGGAGGACACATTGGGTTAATTTATACTTGCTACCTTCTGACGATTTAGTTCATCTGATACAGTTACGGGGTCAGTCAGAGCTACGTGCAAACCCCTTGTTCAGAAAGTCTCTCCTACGCTGAATTAAACCACCTGCAAGTGGCAAGAATGAAATAAAAAAATACGTCATCGGAGTAAAGGAGGTTAAAGCCTATCAACTACACGAAGGTCAGCATCTCTCTTAGGCTCGTGCAGAACTCACTCTCAGCTAAATAAAATAATCTGGAATAGAATGCTCGATCTGTCCTAGCCATGAGAGGGTTAGAGTAACTGTGTGTGCATTAACTCCTTCACACTCTTATGACTTGCTCTGATTCCAGTAATATAAACTACTAGACCCTGCTCACTTTAACTAATAACTCTAAAATTGGCATCTCCGTCTTGAAAGCGGAGCTGTAACAATAGATTTACACTAGAATTATAATGCTTGCCGCGCAGCACTAGGCAAAGGATGTAGAGCTGTAGCACTGTCATATTCAACCACTGAGTTACTAGAAATAAGCTACAAAGGGACGAATATCTTCTCCCAGTTAAAATGAATGAAATACTGACCATGGCGTGATTAAAGCAGACCACCAATGTTTACTTCCAAGTCCTAATCTTCGCCTAGAACACGATCCACTGCGGTAATGAGTGGTCCCCGGTGCGACCCCCCTGTGATATGGAGGAGGAGGAAGAAGGGGTTGATCTGCAGGATTAAGGGGAGTGGAGGGGGTCGTGGCTCCCCCCCCTACCCCAGCAGGCCAAGGACGCTGGATAATGGCAGGAGGGAGGGTTTTTAACTTTGACGACAAGGGGAAGTGAATTAGCCCCAGGATTGACAGAGTGCTGGTAGTAGTTGGGAAGAAGAAGAAGAGGAGGAAGAGGAGGAGGAGGAGGAGGAGGAGGAAGAGGAGGAGGAGGAGGAGGAGGAGGAGGAGGAGGAGGGGAAAAGGAAAATAGGAGACAGAGGCATGGGGGAAAGTGGAGGGAAATCAAGAGAAAAGAGGAAAACAAAAGAAGAAAAAGGAAATAAGAGAACTGAAGAGGAGGAGGAGGGGGAGGTAAAAGGAAAACGAAGAGATAAGGAGATGGAAGAAACATGAGAAGAATGAACGAAGAAAGGAGGGACGCAAAAAGTAAATGAAGGAACGAAGAAAGAGCGACGAGGGAAGAAAACCAAAACAGAGGAGACAGAGAAAAACTGAACGAGGAGAAAAGGTTAAAAAAAAGAATAAGAAAAGGAGAATGAAAAGAAGCGTAGATGAGCGGGAGACGATAGAACAAGGAAAAAACTGAAGGACAAAAAAAACAAAAAGGGAGGAAAGGAGAAGAAAACAGAGGAGACAGAGAGATGAAGGAAAGAGAGGAGAGGGTAATGAAAAGAGAAATGGGGGAAACAGAAAGAACATGGGGGAATAAAGAGAGGAGGAAGGACACCAGAAGAAAAAGATGATGGGGAAGAGTTGAGAGGAGGACGAGGAAATGAGAAGAGAGGAGGGGAGTGAATGGGAGGAGGAGTGAGAAATGAAGGAGGGGACATGAGAATTAAGAGAGATGATGAGCAGACGAAAAGAGAGATTTAGAAAGAAAGGAAGAAGACGACAGAAAAATGGGGAAATAAAATAAGAATGAGACGCAGAAATGGAAGGGGGTGAAGCAGAAAAGAGGACGGATGAGAGATGTGCAAAAGAGTGTAAATGAGGATGGAAGGGAATGGGATGGGAAGAAAAAAGAGAGAAGAGAAAAGAAGAGAGAATAAAAGCGTAGGAGGAGATGGAGGAAAGGGGAGAGGAGGTGGAGGGAGGGTACGGAAGGAAACAATATTGAAAGGAAGAGAAATACGAGTGAGTATGGACGGGAAGAGAGAAAAGAGGATAGTGTGGGACGGGGATAAAAAGATTGCAAAAAAAAAAAAAAAAGGAAGGAAGGAAGAAAGAATGAAGAAATAAATAAAAATGAAAGAAAGAATGAAAGAAAGACAAGAATATACACTGATCAAGAAAGAAGGAAGTATGAGAAGAGAAGGAAGAGGGTGGGGAGAGGAATGGAGAAGACAGCCAGAAAAAATATAAGAAATTAATGCGTAGGAAAGGAAGAGGAAGAGATGGACGGAAATACAGTATAGAGATAAATAGGGCTAAGATATGAGAGAGACAGCGGGAGTGGACCGCAGGAGAGAGAGGACGAAAGGAAGGAGGAAATCCGAAGTTAGGAGGAGTGTGTGTGTGTGTGTGTGTGTGTGTGTGTGTGTGTGTGTGTGTGTGTGTGTGTGTGTGTGTGTGTGTGTGTGTGTGTGTGTGTGTGTGTGTGTGTGTGTGTGTGTGTGTGTGTGTGTGTGTGTGTGTGTGTGTGTGTGTGTGAGAGAGAGAGAGAGAGAGAGAGAGAGAGAGAGAGAGTAATGGATATGGAGGAGGAAGAGCGGAGGGAGGGTGGTGGCATGGACAGAGGAGGAGGAAAGGAGAGTAGGACGGGAGAGTAAATGACACACACACACACACACACACACACACACACACACACACACACACACACACACACACACACACACACAAAAGGGTGGCATGAACAAAATAATGACATAGACAGAGGAGGAAGGGAGGGAGAGAAGAGCAGCAGAGAGTAAAGCCGGGAAAAAGAGAGACGAGGAAAAGGGCAGAAAGAATGACGAAGGAACTAGCAAGAGGTGAATAAAGGGGTGTAAAGGGCAAGACAGTTCCTGCGTAGACCAAATGAGGGTTCACGGAAAAGGGTAGCGGTGGAGGGAGGGCAACGTGCAGAGGCTTCAAGGAAAACAGGGGAAGGATTATATACTTGGGCGAGGAAGGGAGAGGGTTTCACTTCTCGGAACACTTCTTCGTCAGTAATAAAGGAACAGGAGGGCTTCCCCATGAGTAACCCCAGTGTTAACAAGATGACTGCATTCTCCCTTAACCCCTTGACGACCGTGACTATTTTTTTTATATCCTTCTTACTATCTCCAGACGATTTTATTCAACTTACGAAAGAACACTGAGCAGGTTATGAAGGCTGTATCTAACTTCTCCACAATTCGAAACGCCTCTCTTGAGATACATAAACTCACGTGAAGGTAGCACGCCAGATAACACAGAAAGACACGCCAGATAACACAAAGACACGCCAGATAACACAGAAAGACACAGCAGATAACACAGAAAGACACACCAGATAACACAAAGGCACAGCAGATAAGACAGAAGGACATACACAAATAACACAGAAAGACAAACACAAATAACACAGAAAGACACAAGGCAGAAACGTGGGCAGGTAAGACAGATGGTGAATCTGGACGAGGAAAGATATAACGAGAAGAAAGACGAGAAAGAAAAAAATACCAGATAGGAAGGAAGGAAGAAGGAAGATAAGGAAAGAAGAATGATAGTGTATACTCCAGAAAAAAGAAAGCGAGAAGATAAAGAGTGAAGAATGATGATGGATGAGACCGAAGAAAGAAAGAGAAACACAAGGCGACAGGAATGATAATGTACGAGAAAGAGGAAAAGAAATAAGATGAAATATAGAGACAGAAGAATGATGGTGTATGACAGCGAGAGAGAAGTTTCAAAGAAAGGGAAAGAAAGATGGTGTATGAAAGAAAGAGAGAGTTGAAGCAGAAATGCTGAGAAAGATGTGTATGAAACAGAAAAAAAGGACAGAAAGACAGTGCATAAGAAGACAGAAAAGAGAGAAGGAAGGTAGTGCATGCAAGATGGAAGAGAGATGGACTGATGTGTGAGAGGCAGAGACGGATACAAAAGTAAAGATACTATACCAGAGACAGAGAATGGAAAAAAGAAAGAGGAAGATAATTATGTATGAGAGATAACGGTGAGAGAAAGGGGTGACAAAGACAGTGCATAAGTGAGAGAGGAGTGGAAATGAAGATGATGGATGAGAGAGACAGAGAAGAGAAAAGAGGAATCAAAGATGGTGAATGAGAAGAAGACAAGGACAGGGAAGAAGGGTAGAAAAGGTGGCGCACAAAAGAGGCATAAGACAGGGTTGGCAAGGAGGTGTATAAGAGGGAGACAGAAAACAGAGGGGCAGAGAAAGTCACCTGTGAAAGAGAGAGACAGACAGAAAGGCACAGAGAATGGTAGAGACCCACGGAATCGCATGTGATCTTGACCTTTGCAGATTGTTCTCGAAATCGAACTCCTTCGTTTCTCCATCGCCCTCCTCATTCTTGCATTACCCTCAACCCTTCCACCAAGTTTGGTCCAAATCAGACAAAAACTAGTTATGCTGACCTTCCTAGGTTTTTTATTCATTGTTCTCAAAAACAACAGGTCAACCCCCTGGCAGTCTTTCTATCCCTCAGCCAGAGTTCGTTAAAACTGGATAAAAACCTAGTTATTTTGTTTACGGAAACACACACACACACACACACACACACACACACACACACACACACACACACACACACACACAAAACGCCCAGCAAAATATAATGCCCGTTCTCTCTTCGCGAGCGCGGCTATAATGTAAATGACACGGAATCACAAAATAAGGAATGAAAGACAGACCGAATGAAGAATGAATAAAGCGGTGATGAAGAAAGTGAGTCAGGTCAAAATATACGGAGAAGTGACATACGGAAGGACGGAGAGGAATAAGGGATAGAGGAGATGGGGATGAGAAAAACAAAAGGATAATAAGTATGATGGAGAGGGAAAACTAGACAAAAAAATGCTACTGGAGAAGACAAAGACGAGGAGTGAGGAAAGGAAGAGACGAGGGAAAAAGAATGAAAAGGGAGGAGTAAGGATTGACGGTGAACAAGAGAAGCAATAAAAATACGAGGGAAGAGAAATGGATGGCAAAAGAAATTGGATTTAAAGACAGGGATGGCGGACTGAAAGAAAAAAAAGGATAGGGAATGGATAAAGGAGACAAAGGAAAGGAAGGTACGGAAACGGAAGACAGGAGGAAGAGGAATGGAAGACAGAAGAAAGGAACAGACAGGAAAAAGGGGGAATGGAAAACAGAAGAAAAGAGTTGACAGGAAAAAGGGGAATGGAAAGGACTGAAAGGCAGGAGAAATGGGGAATGGAAGACGAGAAAGAAGACTGTAGAAGAGCAATACAGGAATGGATGAAACACAGAAAAATGGAATAACACAACATCCGCAACAAACGAGACATACTGAAAAAGAGAGAGAGAGAGAGAGAGAGAGAGAGAGGAAAGTATGGTATGGTGTAGCCAAAGCCACTGCTAACACTTCGAACGGGGGCTTTGGATATCTGAGAGGGGAGACCAGTACTGAGAGGGATAATTTGAGGGCGATCCTGGCGAACTGAGAGGGCCTGGAGTGGGGAAGAGCCTTATGGGAGGGGTTCTTGAATTCGCGAGTGGGTTCAAGTGTTACAGGAAAGGTTCTAGAGTTTTGCGTGGTACTCCAACTTCAGAGAAAGATATGGGTTTAAAGAGTGGACCTTCATTTCTAAGAGGGACTTAAGAATATGAAAGAAGCATTTTAATTCTCAGATATGGGGATCTTAAAATAGATTAGTTGTTCCCAGAAATTTAGCAGGTTACAGATAGTTTCTTAAATGACGACGAAGTGTTGGTTGGAGTTATTCTAAAAGGGAACCATAAGTTTAAATGGGCAATTCTAAGTGTGGTTCAGTGAGAGGAGGTTCTGTAATTCTGCATAAAGAACCAGGGTGGCGAAGTTTTGAGAGGTTTTAGTTGTTTCCATGAAGGCCGGGTAAGGCGAGGGAAGGCAGGGCACGGGGGCTTTAATAACGAGGTCAATTTAAAGCAAAAAGTAAAGTTATGAGGAGGAGGAGGGGACGATGGAGGACGGCCGGGCCAGACGTGAAGAATTTACCTACAATCTTGCCTCCTCACAATGTTATTCAGCTTACGAGAAAAATTTCGAAATAGGAGTTGGATATAATTTTCACATATTTAGCTACAATTGGTTTCTCCCAATATCCCAGTTTTAGAAAATCGCCTGGAGCCTTCAATGACCTCCTCCCTACACAACCTCTCTCAGGATAAATAAAACTCATCTGAAGGGACCAAGAATAAACCGTAACCTGGCTGAAGTGGTTAATAACGAGGTGAATTTAAAGCAGAGGGCAAAGTTATGAGGCTGGGATGATGGAGGACGGCAAGACCAAGACGAAGAATTTACGCCATAACGAGATTCTCTGAGTCAGCAATCCAGACGGTATATATCATCAATTATTTCACCACATTTTCGTCTAATACGATTATGTCTATTCTATTTTACTCTTGTTACCTATAGATACTCTTAATCTGCTCTCAGACGGTTTTGTTCAACTCTGGAAATACCACTTTTATTGTACGCTCAGTGATCGTTTGAATGTGTGTGAGTGGGGAGAGGGAAGGATGGAGAGGGGTGGGCAAGGAACACCACTGCCTGTAATTAGTGTTGACTCATTCCCACTCATGCTTCCTGCACGGGCGTTGGAAAGGGAAAGTTTTGGGGCGTAATTCCTCAACAAGTTGCCACCACAAGATCAAATACATACATAAGGACGAACTACCACACCTGCATCAAAATCTGTACATGGCTCGGATCGAACCCACGTCCCGATGACGATCAGACAAGTATATTACACAGAGAGGTGTGAACCACGCCTCCAGTATCACCTTTCCACATAAAAAAACACACTTCTTCAGCATTACCTGGCTCATGGAGAAAACACGATTCATTTTAAAATGGAACTAAAAAGCCGATATGCGGAGGTACCTGTGATAAAGGAGATACGATGAGACGGGAAGCGAACAGTACAGAACCACAATGACACGAAAACCTCATCCTAGACCACATTAACCATCTCAGTTTCACGTACCTCGTATTTGGTTCTTGATTTTACCAGACAATTTTATTCAAACTGCAGAGTGTCCTAGTGGTAAAGGCAATGTCCGACCCCTCAATGTCTCGCCAAAGCTGAACACGGTAGTATAGCAAAAAAAGAAGAATAAATTCTCTCTCTCTCTCTCTCTCTCTCTCTCATATATATATATATATATATATATATATATATATATATATATATATATATATATTTACACGTCGCAGTAGTGAAGTGTTCCAAAAATAATTATGTAACAAGGATCACCCTATACTAATAATTTTTAAAACACCTGAGAACTGCTTCAACGTTCCTGTTTGCACAACTTCAGCAAAACACACGCCCAAGACACAAAAGGTGAAAGAAAAGTTCTGATATTTTTCAGCCACAAAAGTTGCTCATATTTTCAACAATTCAAAATCCTGAAGAGCAGCGTTTTTGCTGCGCCATCACGCCCACCACCCACCACAGGCGCCAGCCACGTGAAGAATGTGGCAGAAAAAAATGCTTGTTGTGCAGAGGCAAACTTTACTTTGGTTAAAGCTCTGGAGAGGAGCATAACAACAGACACACTTGCCTCACCTAAGTAGAAATTAAAAAAAAAAGTGTGTACCCAATGGTAGTGAACACACACACACACACACACACACACGTGTGTGTGTGTGTGTGTGTGTGTGTGTGTGTGTGTGTGTGTGTGTGTGTGTGTGTGTGTGTGTGTGTGTGTGTGTGTGTGTGTGTGTGTGTGTGTGTGTGTGTGTGTGTGTGTGCAACTGACTAACTCCCTCCCCAACTTGAATGATTATTCAGCTCCCCTTCTGTGGATAATAACTGTAATTATGGTAATATGCATGCAATTATTGCAGTATGGAATATACAAACAGTGATAATTATTACTACAGCATGATACACAATAATGACTACAAACCACAGTAATATGAAATTAATGCTATCACTGTCAATGCGTACAACAATATCAAGAGCGTTCGTGGAAATAATTGCCCTACAAAAATAAAAAAAAATACTATATATTATCGTATGAGCCACTTGAATATAAACTGTTCCCCCTTCCTGATCAGCATGCATCATCACGCCCCCCGCCGGCTCCCCACGTGGGTAATGCAGGGGTGTAGTGAGGTGGGCACATAATGATATGACAACAGTAGCTAATTGGGAAGGCACGTCGGATGCTGCTGAGGCCACACGACACCGCACACCACCACCTAACCTCACAATACAGCGGCAATACTACATTGAAGACAACATGCTAATCGTTTCGTCCTTTGATCCTTTACTGCAGCTATTTCAGCAAGTAATAAATTAACAAAGTAAATCTAATTTGCCATCCAGATGACAGCTGCTAACTCCCTCTCTCATTCACGTTCAGGCCAGTCCGTGTTGGTGCCTGCAAACTGGACACCTTAACCTCACACTGTTGTAATAATGCTCATTCATTTCGGTAGGACGATAGCACGTATGCAGCGGATGAAGCCCTCAACCCGCAAAGCAATTAAGGTTACTCATGCTTAACATAAGTCCTTCTAACAAGCAGTGGAGTGTTTTTGTCACCCCTTTGGTAGTGGTGCGACAGTGAGGATACAGTAGCAACTCCAGCCCCAGTCCCAACTTATTTTTTTCTCGCCTAGAACTTCATGCTGCGAGATGCAGCCCAGTTGGTAACTTCCACAATTACCAGTGCAAGAGTTCAAACTACCCTGAAGCACCACAGTGAAACACAACAGGAAGTCTTGTTGGCCAAAAGTGGACGGCATCCGGCATTGTTACCAGCTTCAGATATGTGAGCGGCCAGATCAGCATCTTCCATGGACTACGAATAACTCTCCAGTTAACTTTTAGGGTTTGATAACTATTAACAGGAATGTGAAGAAGAAGGAGGCAAAGATTAATCTCTATTGACTACAAATGAGTCATCATGGCAGATAATCCAAATTATGTCGTCCCAATCTTCCTCTTGAATACGGCACCCAACAGTCTACAATTATAATTAAATACAGAAAAGATTTATGTGTATATTCATATGACGTCACTTGCTTGTGAATCAACGTCATGGGCACCAACAGCACAGGTAAGTAACGTCCTCCCGGCCACCTTGACATGAGGGAAATCCGATCTGATCCTGACTGCACCCTGAGACCCACCCTTCTAATGGTGCCATCAGCTTTGTAACCGGATGAGTGGCTCGGGGGACTGGCAATGAGGTGATCTGATTACCCCCACAAGGGCAGCCTGAGACAGAGACAAGGGTAAGTGAAGAAGCCGTCCTCAACCCATTCAATGCGATGACGTGGTTTTCATTAGTCATACCATCGCCAGGCGATGTGATTTAATTTTGGACACACATTTCATTGTGGATGAGTCTGACAGAGATAGTTTGTAACCCCTTCACGGCGAGAGGTCTTCCCAAAAGAAACTAAAGCCGTCTGAGGTAGAAAGAATACAATCAAAATAATGTTCTCGTGATGAAGGGGCTGATCACAGAGCTGGAGCAGGGAACAGTCTGATTAATTGAATTTCGTTAAAAACAAACTTTCCAAATTCTCCACACGACCTACTCGCGTCACAGAAAACCACTGCTAAAATGCAAGTCCTGGATGAGACAACCCTAGCATGTATTTAATATGGAAGGTGGGTATTAGTGTTGAAGAGCTAACATGTCAAGCTGTGTGTCGCGGCAGGGAATTGCTTGGTCACTGGGAAAAGGTTGTTACTCCTATGCCCTGAGATGGACACAGAAAAAAAAAAAAAAATGACTCCAGGATGTACACGTACTGTTTATTTATTTCTCTGTTATATCCGAACTATTACGTTCATTTTCGGACTGGCTTTCCTAACTATATGGGTCAGAAAAATAGGTGGGTCATTAGCTACCACTTGTCCCCCTAAGCTGAAGAAAATCGTCTGGCAATAGCAAGACTAACTTAAATATAGATATCATTGTACTGCAGAGCCCAGTGTGAAAAACTAGATCAGACAGCTCACTCACACACTTAACCTTCTTATCCTTAATTCCCCTCGGTCCTTCAAGTGGTATGGGAGTGAAATGCTAATTACATTAACTCGAGATCAATTCGGACTGGGGAAGGGAATTGTTTAAGGACTTGAATTTCAGTGACAGTCTTCATTCATCTTCTGCAAGATTAGTCAACATTTCATATAATCACTCAGTGTTCCATGCAAGCAACAAGTCAGCTCCAGAACTGTCCTCCTCAGTCATCAGTCCCACAGCCTGGGACATCCAATCTTTACACCCAGTGTGTCCACTCCAGGCATCTCAAAATTTGTGGGTCTTGAATATGGGCTTTTTTCTTTTTCCTTTGAACGGGACAAGTTTTGCGAACTCTCTGCTTTGAGTTCTTTTACTGCATTAAAAAAATAAAACCAATCCTGAATACGACAGCCCTCGCATATTTCATTACAGACCGCATGAGATTAATGTTCATGTGATAATACTTATGTTTCCTCGCATTACTATTTTGCAGAAGCGTTGACTGGCTCCACAGAATAAGCTGCCTTGATCATCCCCTCCGGCTTTCCTCCACCTTCATACCGTCTGATTGCCAATCAAACCGTTGTATCCCTCAACCTCTCCTATACTTTTCCCTCACATCCTGCTATCTATAAGCGTCCCCCTCCTTCATATTTCCTAATTATCCTTATTCTCTACACCCTCCTCAATTCCCAGAACATATCACCCTTTCTTTTCTTCCTCCATTGCCTCTCTTCATCAACCTCTTTCCGCCCTCCTCCCCTTTTCCCCTCACCTCCTCATCACTCTCCTCACAATCTAGTTATCTCCCTATCCATGACTCCCTTTCCTCCCTTATTAACTGCGTCCTTAATCTTCTCATTATAAATATGTCTTACATATTCTATTCCCGCTACAGGTCAAACATTTTATTCAGTTCGGGGAGCTCTCGTATTGAAGGGGTTTAACACCTCGGTGGTAAAAAAAAAAAAAAAAAAAAAAAGTATTTCAAGGCTTCTTATTACCTGTTGTAAATTATTTGTTTTCAATCTATACTAGCAGAAGGCAGATTTAATTCTTTTCTGGCACTCTAGATGAAAAAGAAAATGGGGCTTCAGATCCTATCAATCTCCCCTCTGGATCCGCCACTGAATTTCTATTTTCTCCTACTTACCTCCACCCCCCTCAATCTTCCCTCATACTTTGAAACGTCTCCCTCTACCATATCTCACTCCCCTTCATCCATCAACATGCCAGACCCTATACTTCCGTGTTCCTGAGCCCCCTCCCTTACTTTTATTTCCTTTTATCCATTCCTTCTATAAACTCTTAACTCTATGCTCTCCCTGTCACCTCTACTTCTCTCACTATTCAATTTTCTTCAACCTATACCGTCATTCTCCTTAACCCATCAACTCCTCTTCACTCTATTCTCCCAATCCATGAAATTCTCTTCCCCCTATCCAGTTCCCCCATTTATTAACTCTCCCCCCGTCACATTCTCCCACACTTCCCTTCATTCTCCAGTTCCCTCTACCCACCCACTCCTCATCTTTCAGGTCTCCTTCACCTTTCTCTATTAATCACCTCCTGTTCTTATCCTTCCCTACTTCCCTTCTGTTCATCTTCCTCTTCCACTCGCTTCCCCATCAGCTCCCCTTCCCCCACACTCCTACTCATAGCCCCTACACAGTCCCTAGTCATCTTTCTCTTCTCTAACATAGTCTTTATCCCACCAAATCCTCCCTCTCTCTCCCTTCCTTTCATCTCACTCTTCCTCTAATCATCAACTTGTTTTCCTCAACCCTATCACTCTACTCACCTCCCCTCTCCTCTCACTTTCCCTCTATTCGCCATCCCCTCTACCCCCACCTCTCCTCTCATTCTACAAGTCTTTCTTTTCTTCTCACTGTACCTCTTTTCCACTGGCTCTCCTCTTCCCCTTATCCCTTGATCCATCAACTTCCCCTCTATCGCCATTTTCGTTGTATTCATCTGCCCGTTACACTCGCTTCACCTCCATTCCATCAACTCCCCCCCTCCTCCGCCTTCCCCTGAGGTCGGAGGCTGCATGCATACTCAACTACCCACCTTTTATATAACCCTGGATATTGTACTACCCTGCCTCTGTTTTCAAGCACTGTCTCTTATATCAATATCACTGTTATTATTTTTACAGTCTTGTCTACATTAGGTATGAGACTTAGGGTTTACAGTATTGCCATCACTGCTATTATTAATGCTGGTACGACAAACACTATTCTCATCTCATCTAATTGTTTGTTGTCCCATCAGAAGTGTAGTAGTCCGGGGAAAGGCAAATAAGTCCTGGCATTTAAGGGAAGCAGTGAGTGGTATCATGTGAGCAATAAACCCCTGCCACCCCTCAAATGGGTCACATAACGCTTCACTGTCTTAACCCACTAGAACACCAGGTGTTCATATAGCTATCTGGTTGCCACCCAGTGTAATAAAATATTCCTTGGACCGGAAGAAACCATTTGGCTTGTCATTACGAGTACAGTCACCTGAGGGCAGCACTACGGTGCATCTATTACTCATATCATTAAAGGCCCTATAACCACTGGCCTCCCATGACGCAATGCTTCCTTGTATTTTCTTCTACCCTCAGAGGCTAGTATTAAGCTTAGGAGAGACTTTTCGAACTGTGGGAGATAGACACACCCTTAATTAACCCATTCAATACCCGAGGCCTTTCATAAGTAGAATAAAATTTTCCGACCTCAATAAGAATAAACTATCCAATGATGCTATCTGATTCAAGGGGATGTATTATCTAGGACTGTGGTGAGCTATAGGTCATACCCACCCTATGTTAACAATATACTGCCTCATTACACTGCACCACTCTGTTCCTACACTTCCTCTCTAATAACCCGGTATGAACCATGAACTGTCTGTGCTGGATTATTACAGATTTACGATAAATACATATAACACTGCCTTACTCGTTCTTATGCAAAACACTCTTTGGTACGAGGGGGTTCTCCTAGTGTGAAAAAAGAATCTTTTGACGGTAAGGAGAAAAGTTTAGGAGACGTCATGATCGTGAACGAGTTAATCTGACTGCTATCTGAAAACAGGGAGAGTAATAATGTTTATAATCTACACAGACATTTTTTCTCAAAGTAAAAAAAATGTGACCGACTGACTCAGAGGTATTATTTGCTATGCAGCAGGGATCACTGGAAACAACTTAAACATTAATAATTCAACAGTGAGAATTTACACTAACGCATATATACAAATAGTATGTCAATAAACATTGCTGGGGATCTCCCTGGATGAAGCCTCCAAAATATATTTTAAAACTAGCACTGTACTTGTAATCAAGGCGTGAAGAGTTGCGCGGCACTCTACGCGTCCTGGCGTAAAGGAAGAGTGTGGCGGCGGTTCTCTCTGTGATTTCCTGGCCAGCAGGGCTGCTGGGGGCAACTCCTGCTCTGTGTAGGTAGGTGGGACAGCCACCTTATGCCTACCGTTAAAGGAGCGTCTATGTAGGGCATGTGGAGAACAGCACAATTTGCAATGACAAGAAACAAGGCAATCATTCTGCATCTCATGATTCAGCGGGGTGGGTGCCTCCAGCTCATCTCAGAGCCTGATGCTGGTGGCTGAAATGATGGCTCTGTATACTGAAATTCAGGCAGGCGCCTCCACATCCTTAGCAGAACCATATTATAACATATTATAAAGTAACAGAAGCTTCGCAATAACGTGGGCATACAACTAATCCACCCCCCTGACCCCGGCTGTATAACAGCCTTATCCCAGCACAAACACACACACACACACACACACACACACACACACACACACACACACACACACACACACACACACACACACACACACACACACACACACACACACACACACACACACACACACACACACACACACACACACACACACACAAGAATTGTACCTAATAAAAACGTGGGTAAGGCTCCTGGACACCCATCTATAGTCAACAAAATGTGGAGTGTAAAAGAAGGCACGAAGTCGGGCCAGCACAAGGGGTCAGGAGTGGACTCAATATTAACAATGGTAAGGTTATTCGGAACTGTTGCTATAATGCAGATTTAGTGTGTGTGTGTGTGTGTGTGTGTGTGTGTGTGTGTGATTTCTCTGTTATTCTGAGAGACAGGGAGAGTGATGGAAGGGAGGAAGGGAAAGATCAAAGAGAAAATGTAGGGAGGAAGGCGTGAAGAAAATGGAAATGAATTGAGGGGTGACTAAAATGATTCAATCAAAATGTAATGAAAGGGAAGGACCGATATTAGGGATGACGCTGGAAGCAGGAAAGACTGACACAGGAGACAGACAGGTAGACAGAAAGATGAACACTGGTGGTGATAGAAGGATTTAAGACATACAAATGAGATATGCAGGAATACAGTTTTAGAAAGATGAGATAACCAAAGAGAATAGGTGATGACTGGCAAATAAAACAGACAGATGTAGACACTCTTAATGGTAGTTAAATAAAGAAAAAATGAAATATCCTGCATCAACAGGTAAAACTAAATACAGAAAGAAAAATACAAAGAGATAGATTTTATAATACGAGGAAAGAGGGAAAGACCAACTCGGGCCGACACACATACGGGAAAACAAGAAAGAAAGACAGAATGAAATACATATAATTAAATGTATGGACAAATACAGAAGAGGATGGATAAATTTGCTTATATATATATATATATATATATATATATATATATATATATATATATATATGACACGGCTAGGCGGAAAAACAGCTTTGGAAAGAGACTACGTCAAAGAGAACAAATTGATAGGCAAATCGAGAGAGAGAGAGAGAGAGAGAGAGAAATATAAAACTACAAAACTCCCTCACAGTCCTGACGATGGAAGCAATCAAGTGTGAATCCCCCACTGTCAGTTTTGCTTCCCCCACCTCCCCTTCCCTCTCCCACCCCCCTCCCTTCCCCTACCTACCCTCTCACCACTTTTTTTTTTTTTGGGGGGGGGAGGGGTTCAACACGTCCAGCTTGGAACCGGAAGAATTCGCGTTCGATTCTCGGGCCGGGTTGACCCTTACACAAAATCAGTTTCCCCTTTGTCCCTGTTCATCAAGTAGGGACTTGGATGGAACAATGACTGCTGCATGTCGTATTGAAAGGGAATATCGGCACTTGGCAAAAACTGATGGTTTTAGTGATCTTCGTGTAGTGGATACTCAATAACACAAATTTTCTTCTACCCTCCCTTCCTCTTCCATACCTACCCCACCACTCCCAGTTTCCCCAACACCCCTTCCCTCTCTTCCCCGACCTAACTCATCCCCGCAGTTTTGCAAAAGGACTTAAAAGAGTGAGAGAAAGAGAGCAACGATGTGTGATGCTGTTAATCTTTTTTCCACTCGCTTCTCTTTGCCTCTCCAGCCCCCATCATTTCTCAAGCCATTATTGTGTATGCTTCCTCTGCACCTTCTTACTCTTTCCTCGTCTTCCCTTTCATCGTTCACCTGTTTCCTTGTCATTTATCTTCACTCCTTCATATTTCTCCAGCTATTCTTGCACTTTCTCCCGAACTCCTTTGCCTTCTGCTCTTCTATTTCCTTCCACATTTGTGTTTCCGTAACTCCACATTGCTGTTGATTCTGTGCAGGTGTTTTGTTGGCACGTGAGTAGAGTACAGGCCTCATGTATAGGTGGACTCAACATATACCTAGTACAGTCTTAAAAACTCAATCCTCTCCCTCACTGGCTCCCTTCAGTCTCTTTTTCATCACCTCAGTGCTGAATGACTCCCTTATTTCAGTTTTACACTGGACATTATGATGAAAGAATCATGTGCTGTCGCAGGAAGAAATCGGCTACTTTTAATTAAGTGGTAAGCTGCCTGTCATCTGACAGTCTGGGGTATGATCCCCGGCACACGGCGGGCGAATTAAAAGTAGTACGCTGGACAATGTTTATCTGAGCGCACTACCTGTGTGACGACTGTTAAGGCAGGCAAGCAGTACCAGTCTGGCTTCATATCCTCACCACTTTTGTGTCCATACCTCTAATGCACATAATTACCGGTGTTCAGCCCTTTATGCGTACAACTGGCCAGCACCGCTTGTCTCTCTCCTTGTACATGCACCGTGTCCAAGCACATTGAAATACTACGATCATGTTTTTGTCTCTCTATTTTTGCTTCCTCAACAAGGGATGAGCTTTGCAGGATTATTGCCTTTTTTTTTTTTTTTTTTTTTTGTGTGTGTGAATTATCAAACAACTGCCATTTTTTCTCTTCCCAATATTCTCCGTGTCTCCGTATATCATCCTTTTCATTATTTTTTCTTGTTCATCTATATCTTTCTCACATCTCCTGTCCTCCTCGTATCTCCCTTTTTATTTCGCAGATTAATTAAGCTATGTGGAAGTTCCGAATGAAACGATAACATATATACATGGCAAAGGACAAATATTTCATTATAGATCAGTCACATTACTGGTAAACGTTTACAGCCGTGTGAAACAATGCATTCCTTCTACCGTATAATAAATCTGTAAGCATACCGTCCAAAATGTTCAGCAATGTGGCAGACTGGAAAACAGAATAAAATTATAAATGACGCCTACGCATGTCACTGGCCTCAAATCTCCAACTAAACATGTTCACGGCCAAACAACGGGAAAATACAATATACAGTAATTGTTTTTCTCCGACGCAGATTATTTTGTTACTGAGATTATTCGCCAATAGTACAGGTTAGAATGCCTGATCATCTTTATCTTCATCCTGTCCAATAAAATTTCCATGGAAGTTGGTCTATACTGTGTAGTGGTTCTTCTCACTTTTTTTCTCTATTTTTCTCGTCTTTCTTCCTGACAGTTACGACAGGCGGCATGGAAAAAATATACTGTCTCCTTCAGTCTCCCGATTCCTTTTCTGTCCTCCTCATTCTTCCTGCATCTTCTCCATTCTTCCTCCACCCTTCCTAGTTTTCCTCTATCCTCTTCAGCCTTTCTTCAGCCTTCCCAACCATTCTCTAGGCTCCTCATCCCTTATCTGTTCTTCCCACTCTCCCTTCATCCTCCCAATTCTTTCTATAACCCCCGTCATTCCTCCTCCCCATCCTCTTCCCTCCATGTCTCTTCCTGCACCCCCCAGTCGCATTCCTCCACCCTGCATTCCTTCTCCCACCCCTTCCCTTAAACATTCCACTCTATCTTTTTCCCTCGTCTCTCTCTCTCTCTCTCTCTCTCTCTCTCTCTCTCTCTGGGGGGCTTTTCTTTTCCATGTTTCTTTCTGCATAATCTTTTTTTTCCTTTTTGCTAACAATTCTTTTCCATTCTATAAGTATCCTTTTCGCTTCCTAGTTTCTCTGTGTTACGATCTCTATACCCATTCCTAACCTTATTTTCTCACTCCTTTACCTTCTCGCTCTCTTCTTTATCTCACTACATGCTTTTCTTTCCCATGTCCTCTCTTTCTTTCTTTCCCACGTTGCCCTCTTCTTTTTCAGGCCTCCCCTTTTTTCCATCACCTCTCTGTTTTTCCAACGCCATCTTTTTCCTCCTCATTCCCTCCGTTCCTTTCCCACGCCTCTCTTTTCTTCCTCACATCTCTCTTCTCTTTTTTATTCCTTCATTTTCTTTTCCACGTACCCTTTCTCTCCCAGCCTTCCATTTTTTTTTTTCATTCAATTATTTCTTCTCCTATCCACCCCTTTTCCTTCTCAGTCACTTCTTCCATTTTTTCCTTACTCCTTTTCTGTCCTTCCTCTTCTTGTCTTTCTCAGTATTCCCTCTCTCTCTGATTCAATCTTTTAACTCTTTCATTTTACTTCTCACTCCCCCTTATTTCCTCTCTCATTCCATCCTTCTTTGCCAGTTCCCTCTTCCCTTTCCCAATTCTTTCTCGGATTTCGTTCTCAGTAATATGCCTTCGTCCTTTCTTCTGTTCTGTTTTTCTCTTCAGCAGTTGTTCGTCCAATTTAATGTCCTCTCTTATATTTTATTTTATTTTTCTCTTTAATTCTTTCACTCCGATGACACATTTTTCACTTTACACAGCTCATGGTCAGACGATTCCTTTCGGTTTAAGGGATATCTCGTACTGAGGGGATTGATGGAGCCTGTATCTAACCCCTCTAACTCAAAGAGTCTTCCCTAAAATGAATAAAATCGTCTGGAGGCAAAAAAAAAAAAAAAAAAAAAAAAAAGCCACTGAACTGAATGGGTTTGTATGCTTTTCTTGTGCATTTTTTTTTTCATATATCTTTCTCATTAACACCATCAGTACAATGACGCTTATTTTACTTTGTTCTTATTACGAACAGAGGAATACTTACAGCTTTGGAGAGACTTTCATTTGTCTGGAGAGGGTAGCTACAGTCGTCATTAATTCCTTTCGCGACGAGGGGTACTTTTTTCACAAATAAATAAATTGTTTTGGCAGTAACAAGACTTTCTCGAAATGACAATCCCTTCCACTCATTTTTTTAATTTGCTTTTTTTCTTTTTCTTTTTTCTCTCTCTTTTATATTCCTTTCTCTCAAAGATTTTTTACTTACCTTTTTTTTGAGCGTGTGTGTTTTTTTTAAAGTCCAATGGTCTTTTTCTTTCCATTTTTAGCTTATTTCTTTTCTTCTCTTTCTGTCTTACTTTTCCGTTCATTGATCTTTTTAAGTCACCTTCCTCTGGTTCCTTCTTGTTCTTTTTTTTTTCCTTTCTGTCTCAGACGCTGCAATCAATAATATGTCTTTCTCTCTTGCTCTTTATTTCGCCAGCCGTTGTGTTTTGTTCCTTCGTCACGTATTGCTTCTCACGACAATGTTTATCTCTCACTCCCCTTCGTCTCATCCGTCTTTCTGTTCTGCTTCTTTTTGTTTTTCTCCCTCGCTATGTTTTCCTTTCGCTCCCCTCTCTCTTTCCCTCACACTTTTTCCATTCCTACAATCTAAATCTGTCCTTTTTACTTCCCCTTCTGCGTATTTCTGCCTTCCAGTTTCCCCTACCCGCTGTTCGTGTCTTTAGATTTTGCTTGCATTTTGTCCTCGCTCACTCGCTTACCATTTCACTCCCTTTTTTCGTTCTCATCCCCCTGCTTCACTCCCACTTTTTTTTTCTCTCTCTCTCTTAACCCCCTTACTTCTCCCACTCACTAATTCTCTTTCCCTTCTCACTCTGTTCTCTCCTCCCCACATTCACAATGCTGTTTCAAACTCAGTCTTCTTCATTTTTTCTTTTTTAATCTTTACCTCTTCCTATTGTCGCATTTTCCATTCTCTTGTCCTAATCTTTCTATTTTTCTAGCAAGTTGTCCATTCTCTGTCTCTTTCATATTTTTTTTTCTGTCTCCACCTTGTATTCGCAGACTCTATTACATTTCACCTATTAATTATTCCTTACGTATTCCTGTCATCCCTTTCCATAATTCCTCTGGTCTAGTCCTCCAATTTTTCCATACACGTCATCCATCCTTTTCCCTTTTCATACTTTTTTGTCCTCAAACTGCAGACTTTTTCCATCACCCTTATTTTTCTCTATCGTTATGTGTCCCTGTATTTCATGATATATAATTCTGTTTTGTACACTGTCAGTTCTGCCTACACATTATCCATTCTCCTCCCTTTTCATCTTCTCTGTCATCGCCGTACGGTCCCCTTCTCTTCATTTATTACCCCTCCTATTAGTTTATCTTTACGTATTCCTGTACCTCCATTTATTTATTCTGTTCTCTGGGTTTTCGCTTTCACTAAATCATTGCTCTTCATCACTTTTCATCCACTTCTGTCCCCACACAACGTTCCCATATATTCTTTTTCTATCATCCCTTCTTATTCTGTTCTTACATAATTTAACTTCCTATTCCTAATTCAACCACTCCAATCTTCCAAATTTTCCAGTTTTTTATATCTCACTCTACGACCACAAATATTCCTTTCCATTTCACTGACACCCTGTTTTTTATCTTTACCTATTTCCCTTGCTGCCCCTTTGTTTTCAGATTAACATATTTTCTCTCCCTTCCCGTTTTTCATCTTTTTCTATCCTTTATCTTCGTTCACAAGGACTCTTTTTATGTCAGCTCCCCTTCTTCCCTCATTTGCACTCCCCTCTACGGAAAAAAACTCTGGCCCCAGCTCATCCCACGTCACCCTCTCCACCTCTCATCATCCCCATCCTCATCTGCCCTCCTTTCCCTGTCTGCTACTTAATTTGTCCTTGTGTCCTCCCTCACCCCTTCTTTTTTTTTATGTCAGTCTTCTCTCTCTCTCTCTCTCTCTCTCTCTCTCTCTCTCTCTCTCTCTCTCTCTCTCTCTCTCATTATCTTCCTTATCTACGTTTCCCCTTCCCTTCCCCACTAATTTAGTTTTGTTTTCCCCTCCCCTTACCTCCTCTCTTGCTTCATCTATACTTTCCATTCCCACTCTATCTTCCATCCCCTCCCCTCCCTCTCTCAATACCTCCACATTTCCTTTCTCCCCATCTCCCACTTCATCTCTGTCTCCTCCTTCCCTCCTCCTCAATTACCCCCATCTCCTTTCCCTCCTCCCCCTTAACATCAGCACAACGTAGATTTCCTTTATATCATACTCTTGCTTCTTTCAAACCATTTTACCCTGCCAAAGAGACACTTCACGAGCTGGAGGTATGGTCTTCCACAACCCCTCCAATAACACAGGACTCTCCTATGTTGAATAAAACAGTCTGGACGTAGCAAGAATACATCAGTAATACTCGTATACACTACATGATTCCAGTGGTAAAACTGAATCAACTGAAAAAGCATCGGTGCACGCTTTGTGCCAAACAACGACACCACAGACGATGACAATTGGATCATCCAATCCTACATTGCCCCATGAGTGCGTAGGAGCCCGGAGCTAGGCAAGTTGGTCCTGACATTCAAGATGAGAGGGACCAGCCTCACGCAACCCTGAGTGGCATTACGTGAGCAATAAACCCCAACCACCCCTTGGATATAAACCTTCAACGGCTCAATCCGATTAGAGCGCCGTAATTACCCACTAAACCACCAGGCGCCAAAATTTGGTCACATGGTTACCACCAAGCGTAGTAAATGGTTTCCTGGTGTACAGGAAATATATATATATATATATATATATATATATATATATATATATATATATATATATATATATATATATATATATATAATATATATAAAATATATATATATATCTTTATCTATCTATCTATCTATCTATCTATCTATCTTTCTATCTATCTATCTATCTATCTATCTATCTATATATATATATATATATATACCTGAACAATTTTTGTATTTCTTCAGTATACCCAGGTCGATTGGGAGGACTGGTCGATTGCTGAAGTGTGGAAATACATAAATATGGCGTGTAAGTGAGAGTAATCTTACAACGCTGCTATGAGACATAGTAGTACACGTAAAGCGGAATTACGACTGCTAAAAATAGTTATATTATTAGCTTCATCTGTGCTGCTGCTTCCAGCTGTGACTGGGAGCTGTTTACTAGTTTTGTCCTGGCATGGGTACAGAACTATACCAGTAGGCAATAAAAGTCCTAGTCTCGCTTGCTTATTTTCTCAGTACTTTGAAAAATAAATCTCTAGAATTCAAACGCAAATGATACTGATGGTAATAATCTAGAGCCGATCAGTGTCACCAATGTCAGCTGCTGCAGAGTCACTAGAATGATTTTCAGAGACCATGGAGACAAAAGCGGGAGAGGCGACAGGACTTTTGTTGCCCATAGTAAATCACCTACAACCTCCCCCCCCCCCCACACCGTTCCCTTAACCAAGCATACACGCCCCTCTACTCAGACATATATTATTTTTCAGTTCCTTAAGTCATACATTCATATATTGAATTTGCTGGCAGTCAACGATATCAGTCAGCTTGGAAAAGACCTCTGGCAGTGCAGGGATTTATATTCAATTAAATTACACCCTCTCGCTAGTTCCAACCCTTCCATCCCCTAATACATTGACCAATCCCACACCTCCTGTAATCACCAACATGCATATTCCTCTTCCCCATCACCAGGCTATCCATTTCCCCTTCCTTTCCCCTTCCTGGGCATCTACCCTCTATTTCTCAGTAACCATAAGCTCAATCTCACTTTCCTTTCCCCTCCTTTCACTAGTAATCCCCTGTAGTCCTTAATATTGATAACATAGTCTTCCTTTTCCCCTCTCCTCTCTAGTCCTGTGTCCCTCTGTTCCTCACTCTACAAATATCCTCTTCCCCTTCCCTCCTTAATCCCTTTCCCATCCCCTTTCTAGTTCCCGCCTCTCTTAATCCTCAGTAAGCAAAACCCCCTCTTCCCCTCTCCCTCCCTTCCCCAGCTCTGTCCCTGCATTCTCTACCATTTCCCTTTCTCTCCACTCTCCGGTCTTTGCCTCTTTACTCCCCAGCAACCATAACCTCCTCTCCATCTCACCCATCTGTCACTGATATACACCCACCATCACACCTACCTTTCCTGTACCGTCCTCAGTATATATGAGCACCCCTTCCCTCCCCAGTCCTCCCCCTCTCACTGATATATACACCGCTACTCTCCTCTGATCTACATTTCGCCAACACTCCCCACCCCTTCTTAATTTATGCATGGCCCCTTCCCCTCTACGCTTTATCACTCCACTAATGTACAGTTACAGTAAATAATTCCTTTACACCGTCCCGAACGTGTGCCAAAACCTACCGATATCTGACAAAACAAACCAGTATTACAGAGGCGGGTTTGAACGGCTGGAAGTTCGCTTCACAAGTTTGAAATCTCAAATATCTAAAACTTCTGTTGACCTCAGCTGTACATAACCCGACCCTCATTCCATGTATCATCACTATTTACAAAGAATACAAACTATATCACTATCCAGGCGACTGATGGCTTCACAATGACCACTCCTGTTATTCCCATTTTTTTCGGAAGGCAAATATATCGGAATGTACAATATATTTTAAGTAAAGATCCATCTTTAAAAGCTGATGATTAAAAAGCATGCACACACAAATAAAAAGTTACTGGGAGACCATTTCCAAATTCATCCATCGTTTTAAAATATGAAGATAGAAAGAGTAAGAATGCTTTTTGTGGGTGTTGTACCTGCCCCTTCCTCACTTAAATAGCCCCCATCCCACTCCGTCTTTCATGTACACTTTCCCACCCCTACCCCTACCCCTACCCCCACCCCCAACCCACCTTTCACATGCAAATCCCACTCTCTATCTTCCCCCCTTCAGATATTTCATGTCCTGTTCCCCTCTCCCCTTCACTATGCATATCCCCCTCCCTTCAAATATTTCATGTAACTTTCCCTCCTCTCTCCCCACCCTCTACTCCTCCTATAACCATCACCCCTCCCCTTTCACATATCTCTTGCTCCCATGCCTTTCTCCCCTCCCCTCCTCCCCTCTGCCATTCCCTCCAATTCCTTTCTTTCCTATCCCCTTCCCTCCACCTCCTCACCCCATCTTTCACGAAAATATGCCCCCTTCCCCCCTTATACCTTCCCCCAGCATTACCTTGATTAAACTCTACCTGCGAGACCACACACCTGATTGTACACATCCAGGTGAGGTGGGGGTGTCAGGGGGTGAGGGGGTGGGGACGGGGAGAAGGGAGGTGTGGGGGTGAAGGTGAGGGGAAGGGTGGGGGGTCTGATTAGCCAGTCGCAGGGGGCTTAAGGGCTCAGAGTCGTTATTTTTTTACAGGGAGGAGGAATTTTGTCATTTTTTTGCCATTCCAACTTTTTGCTTGCCTTTTAGGATATCTGTCGTTTCTACCGACTCTCTCTCTCTCTCTCTCTCTCTCTCTCTCTCATACATGTGTATATAGATAGATAGATAGATAGACAGATAGATAGATAGATAGATATATGTCGTGTCTCACAGTACTTAAGGGTCATTAAAGCTGATAATCAATTTTAAGAGGTCTCCGTCTTCCTCTAGAACATGACCCAAGGTAGTCTTTTTGCTTTCAGGTCACCAAGTGTAATGATTCGTAAACAAGGACAAGAGGGTAACAAACTGAGTCCACCAGTCTAATCAGTCCGAGAATCGATTACCGGTTCTTCCAACTGCGAGCTGCAACAGTAGGGAGGTAAATATTCGGAAATTTCAGAAAGAAGTAGTAAACAGCTGGCTGTGGTGGTGTGGGGGAGCTGCCCGGCCAGCCGGTCATTAAAAACTCATTAATGCACCTCAGCTCAGGGCACTTCAGTATCAGCCGACGATCTCGAGATTACCAGCAAATGCATGTAGGTAAATAAAATGCATTGGTGCACCGGAAAACACAAGATAAAACCATATTTTTGCCACCTCCCCCCAAAAAAAAAAAATCACGCCTGCTCCCACGATCCCTTATTTCATTCTCCTGGTGCCTGTAGTACTAGTCAGCCCAAATGTTGACACCAGCCTCGGTAACACAAATGCTAAAGAATAAGGCCCTTCAAGGATCTCTAATGATGATATTCTGGCTTCTGTAAAGAAAGGTGAAGGAGAAGACGCTCTCATTAAATTACATGCCTGAGAAAAGTATGGTAAAATAGCTAGGTGGCCCTCTCATGGCACCCTGTAAAACATATTAGCAAAGAGCTCTTCAAGGATGCTACAACCTGAGCTCCTTAGAGGCCCTACCAAGTGCCAACATACCAAGGCTGACAGGTTGTGCATCCAAATATGTGCGAAGTTCTTACCTGAGAAGATTCATCCCATATGGACGCAAAGTTAACCTAGGAGCATTTGTCACATCACGAGAGACTGATACCATCTAAGAATATATGGGGAAGACAGGGTGGATGGGGAGGAATGGAATGAGAGAGAGAGAGAGAGAGAGAGAGAGAGAGGAAATTAGAGGCAGAAAGATTAGCAAGCAAAATTATGATAAGTGAGGGGAAAAGATTAGTGAGGAAATGGGAGTCGGAGTGATGAAGGGGGAGGAAGACATATGGCGCTGTAATCCCCCCTCTCTCTCTCTCTCTCTCTCTCTGTTCTTGTTTTTGTTAACGCTTTTGCGATACCTGAACAGTGTCAGAGTTAGACATGTTGAAGTACAATACACTCTGTTTATGAAGTTCTTCACTGAGGTGGGTTCACTTGGCTATTTATTCAGGCTAAAACCAGCAGATAAAGGCTTCAAAAAATTCTAAAGCTTCAAAAACTCAAATATAACTCGAGAGGCTTCAAAAACTACCTCCATTAACCCTTCCTCCGATGCTGGTACCCCTACGAACTTTATTTAGGCTCACACCAGACGATTTTGTTCAGTCGGAGAAAATCAAGCAGTCAGAGGGTTAAGCATCAGAGGTGTAGTGGAGGTGGAGGACAGACACACCTGGGTTTTATCCCGATGCAGGCTGGCTGGTCTTCAAACACCAACTAAGCAGGATGGCCCGTAAATAACGCTCTACTGCAGACTCACATGGCGGTCTGCTGGTGTGTGTGTGTGTGTGTGTGTGTGTGTGTGTGTGTGTGTGTGTGTGTGTGTGTGTGTGTGTGTGTGTGTGTGTGTGTGTGTGTGTGTGTGTGTGTGTGTGTGTGTGTGTGTGTGTGTGTGCGCGCGCGCGCGCGTGCGGGGGAAGGAAGGAATAAATGAGGCAAGATAGATAAGGATAACGCTGAATCATTCGTCCCGACAACACACGAAATATTTCCCGGCGGAGTGGAAGAGGACCCACCCTACATGTGTAACAAAGTGAAGGCTTGTTCTATTCCTCCAATCCCCTCAGTCCAATGACGCATGTGTATTTCTTATATTACTCCGATGCTGGAGAGTGATGCCTTCATGTGGTGGCACTGATATAACCGAGTGGTTCCTCTACTGGGTTATACAATGGTCCCTCATCCCCCTCCCCACCTCTAAAACATGTATGGTGGACTGCCAGAGACGGACAACTTAAGTTTGAGGTCCATGAGGTTCACGTTTCAGATGAACCTGCGGCTACAACACCAACAAAAACATCGTCAACAACAACAACAACAACAACAACTACTACTACTACTACTAATACTACTACTACTACTACTACTACTACTACTACTAGTTATATTACTCTTTTACACTCCAGATAATATTATTCAACTTAAGAATTATCTCTTATAAATAGGCAGCTAAAGAAGACTGTTTTTAACCCCTCCGATTCGCAAAAAATTTTCTAAACAAAGTATAATCACTTGATGGTTAGCAAGAACAAAATGAAAGCCAGGTCATGGGAATGAAATGGCAAACTGCTGGAAAGGTCATTATTTGCAGTCACCAATGAGCCAGGGTGAAATACGCAAAATTGATATATGTGACAAGAAGATAAATGCCGCTTTGTCGAGGTTGAAAATGTTGGCTACTCTCTCTCTCTCTCTCTCTCTCTCTCTCTCTCTCATTACATTGAAAAATCGCCTCTGATCTTTCCGTGGATTGCCAGGTGGGGGGAGTCGGGTGAGGGAAGAGGGAGTGGGACTGAGGGGAAAGGGAGTGGGACTGGGGAGAAGGAGTGGGATGGGGAGAGGGAGTGGGATGGGGAGAGAGGGAGTGGGATGAGGTGAGGGAGAGGGGAGGGAGAGAGAGTGGGATGGGGTAAGGGAATGGGGCAAGCAGGATGGAATAAGGTGGGGGAAGGGGAATTGGGGTGGAGTGATATCGAATAGGGTGGGGGAGGAAAGGGAAGCGAGGAGAAAAAGGTGATGTGAAAGGGACAGCAAAAACGAGGGAGAAGGGAGGAAAAATAGAGACGGAGAGAAGCAAGAAGTGGAGGGGAGAGAAAAGATTTATGGGAGAGGGGAGCAAAAGGAGAGAAAGGAAAGGATAAGGAAGGGAAAGAAAAACAGATGGCAAGAATGGTAGTAAAAACGGGGAAAGGAGAGTGTGGAACGTGAAAGCAAATCAGGAGGGAGAGGAGAGGGGAGAGGAGGGAGGGAGAAGAGGAGGAAAAAGATGCGAAGGGAAAGGGATAGAAAGGGGGAGGATGACAGATTTTGAGAGGAAAGGGAGGGTGCAGAGAAAGCAGTATTAAAAAGGGCGAGAGAAATGTACAGAAGAAGGAAAGGACGAAAAGGAAGGTGAGGAAAAGTGAGGGAGAAGGAATGGCATGGAATTAAAGGAAGGGTGGAAAACACATGGAGTATAGCAACTGAACACAATATATTACAATGGAAGGGAAGGAGAGGGATGGAAGGATGGAAAGGAAGACTCGAGGGAGATAAAATGAGTAAAATGGAATGTAGGGGAAGGGAGGGGAAGAGAAAGACGGATGGAAAAAAAGCAAGGATGGTTGGATTGTAATAAAACAGAATGGACTAGAAAAGAAGGGAAGGGAAGAGAAGGAAAGGGGAGGGTAAAGAAATCTAGCCTGTCATCGACTAGGAACCTGTATCGTGCTGGTAGTACCGTCAGAAAAAGAGATGCATTATTTTCTGCGTGGCTTAATTAGTAACAGATACGTCCAGTGATCACTTAAGGCCACACCATGTCCATTTGGCCCCATTACTTTCACTCAGGCACGGTCAGGGCAGTTTGGTTCATTCATATTACTTCAATTCAGACTAAGCTTAGAAATGCTACCTGAAACAAGCTGAGAAAAAGGATGGGGGGGGAGGAGGGGGGTGTAAAGAGTAGAGGGAAGTGGGTGGGAAGGGCAGAGGGGAGTGAGTGGGAGGGGCAGAGTGGAGTGGGTGAGATGGGCAAAGGGGAGTGGGTGGGAAGAGCAGGGATGGGATTGGTGTACGAGTAAGAGTTTCAAAACCGTTCGACTTAAAGGTGGAAAATTAGTTTCGTCCGCAGCTGTACCCTTATTGATGACGGGTGGTGTTGGTGGCATCGCATGGGTATGATGAAGGTCTACAATAAAAACGTTACTTAACACCAGGCAGAACAACAAGATCAAGAAGGTAAGAACGCCCTGCTCTCATATACTCGATGTATCACGACGGAGGTACAATAGAAGGTAAGAGCGGTAGGGAAGGAAAGATGCAGAAAAATAAAAGAAATGGGAACGACTGAAATGGAAGACGAATCGACGGGAGGGGGAGGGGGAAAGAACAGGACAGAAGGGAAATGAGAAGGAAGCGTAGAGAAGGGTAATAAAATGAAAAAAAAGCGCTGGAAGCAGGATTGGTGGGCAGGGGAACGAATGGGAATGAAGAAAAGAACAAGGGACAGAATGGATACGATGAAAATAAAAGAAGGGAAATGCGATCTGAGCAGCAGGCGGGAATGAAAGTCAGAAGGGAAAACGATGGAGGGAGAAGAACCAGAATGACAAGGAAGGAATGGTGTGAGGCGCAGATGAAAACGAGGGAGTCGGGAGCAATCATCTCTTTTTATAGCCCGGCCAGCCATCATCTCAAATTACCTTCACCATCAGTGCCACCGCTACATTACTAACACCATCATCATCAGGTAACAAATGACCAATTATCATCACGTATTGCAATTTGCATACCCTATAAAATTTGATCACTGTTAATAGAGCCTATCTTCATTTGTTCTAACCCCTCCACTACAACGACGCATTTTTCATTATCTCTAACTCCAGACTGTTTTATTTACCTCAGGGCAGACTCTTCGAACTTAAGCTCTATTCACCCCTTCACTGCCAGGTGCTTCCCCAAAGCTGAATATAATTGTCAATGGGAAGCAATTATAAAATGAAAGAATTACACAAGTACTAGATGCAGGAGCATCAGGGCTCTTCAAATAAAGCCCCTGGTGTGGTGTGGTGTGCTGTAGTGTGAGAGGGTGGTGTGGAGTGGTGTGAGAGGGTGGTGTGAAGTGGTGTGGTGTGAGAAGGTGGTGTGGTGTGGTGTGGTTTGCTGTAATGCGATTTCACTAAAAATTGATTAAGTCTGCAGAAGTGACGCAGCCCACTTCCACAAGTCAGTATTAAATGACAGACGGACAGAAATGCCAGGAAGGATGCTCCCCCACCTACGAATACATTCCTGGGTCGAGAGGGTTAAGGCTGACAACCTGGATGGTTTCGTAAAGTATACGTGGCTTGTATATCAACGTGAATGATTACTGCTTCTGCAACACCAACCAATCCAGCACTACCATCAATACCTCTCTAACGATGTACACTGTAGACAGTAATATCGCTCCACTTATTCGTCGTACAAATATGAGACTCTCACATAATTTTCCAAACAGCTTGGTGGGCTCCGAAGACCACATCGATGGGTTTTTGTTAGGCTCCGATCTCAACAACTGGATTTTGCTCACTGTATCGTTTGTCATAGTGAGGTGTATCAGTACTTATGTCCGCAGCTGTACTACCACTAAAACGACTAATGAAGTACCATCACCACACCCATCATTAACATCAAACTTACCATCAAAACTTTCATCACTAATGCTAATGATTCACGACAGCTTCCATAACCACAGCCAACACTACCACCACCACTATTACAACTGAGTATATGACCATCCCCACACCCTTCATCACCACTACCCTCAGCCTCATTACAACCAGTCAACCAAAACAAGCAATAACCCCTTCAATACAATAACTTTTTTAAATATTTTTGTTCTCTCCGGACGACTAAACTCAGCTAAGGACAGCCCTCTAGTAGTGATGGAGTAAGTGAAGACTACATATAAACCCAAACCCTGAACAGTTGAATACGTCTCTACTAAGCTAATTCGTTTGGGTGCCACAAGAATGCAATAATGGTGATGATCTCGGTCTGAAGTGGTTATTATCCTTTTTTTTTTTTTTTCCATATTCTCACATGGTGCAACCCCGATGGTACAGTGGATATTGCACTTGACCTGAATCTCATTTAAGAGACCTGACGTGGGCGGGATTATCTTACATTTCTTTTGTTCTTAAATATTCAAACGCAGTCGAAATTCCCTTGACAGTCTCACTCACAAACATTAGTTCCACCAGATCACATCCCACATGCACTTCTCATTCGAACTTCAAATAACAGCTGCCACCGATTTTCAGATCCGAATTAGTGAAAGGAGGGGATAACACGCAATATAGTGGATTGCTTGGGCTCAGGGACAGGAATTACGTCCTCCGATAACACCAGTACAGCTAGGTGTGCATGTATCAGCCTCTATCCTTGTCCTGTGATCACGGTACCAGGAAACTGGATCCGGTTGTTGTTACGGTGGTGAGATTACCTTGATGGATCTGACCGGCGAAGGAGAAGCATGCAGGAGGAGGAGGAGGAGGAAGGGGAATAGGAGGAATATTCTCTGGTTGGATGTTGGGTGAGGGAGGGATGAGATTGACGAGAAGGTTCAGGGAAAACAGGAGGGAAAAGGAAAACGAGCAACCAGGGAAGGGAGAGAGAATATCGGATGATGGAGGAAGAAAAGGGAGAAGCGTTAGAAAGAAAGAAAGAAATGAAGGAAAGGGAGATGACAGGAAGGGAGGCTTTTGGAGAAGGGAGGCGAAGGATGAAGAGGATGGATTCAAAGGTAGCGAGGAATGCTTTAATATACGAGTCAGGTTCTAAAGAGTTACAAATCTCCCTGGCATCTCTTCAGCGATATATTTCTGCACACAATACTTAAATAATTTCTTTCACGTAAGATAAAGAAGATACAACGAAACAGTTTGTCGAGAAAGAGGTGTCACAAGACGTCCTGTGGTTGACAATGTTAACCACTTCAATACGAGGAATTTCTTTAGTCCTCCTGTTATCATACAATTTTCTTCAGCTTAAAAGACCCCTTGGTAGTGAAGAAGTCAATGAAGGCTACAAGATACCTAACCCTTCCCGTTCACAGTGCCTCTCTCAGCTTTAATAAAATCGTACGAAGTTAGCATGACTGAAGTTGACTTTCTTATGGTCGCATCTTTGTCCAACTTCATTCCAGTTAAAGCCAGACGATATTATTTGTCTGAGAGTGAGTTATAAGAAACTGAGTATCACCATCTGACGGTCGCGTCTCCTCTACAGTTTTATTCCAGCTGATGTTAGACGACTTTACGCTGCTGAGATGAGTCAAAGGAACCTAAGTGTGTCAGAATTACGTCCTCGGACATAAGGGGTGAGGGTCAGTGTGTATACATTGTGTGAAACGCGTGGCAGCTCCCAACACCGCCATATTCACCCGGTCCGGAATGCCGTAGGTTATTACACTGATACTACCAACGCTGAATGTAATTACCAGAGTATTACCAGAGGCGGAATCATGTTTGCCACCACCGGGATAATCATTAATGCAAATATTACACCTGTCACTTCAACACCACAGCTAATAATGCAAAGACCAAATATACCATCTGGATTTGTACCACAGTTATCAATAGTATACGAATATTAAGAGCACTGTATCATCAGTACCATAACCACCATAGTTACTACCACAGTTACAACCACCGCTATCTCCACAACAACCACCAGTACCACAGCTATTACCACCATAATTAATTGTATTACCACAACCAATACCACAACTATCACCACCAACTCCATTACCTTTAATATCAGAACTACTACCAACTGTACCACACCTACCATCTTTGACAGTACCACAACTCATACCACAAACACCATCACCTTCCGTATTACAACCACTACCACTGTTACCATCACCATCCACTACAACAACTACCATCATCACTACCACAGCGACCACAATGAGTACCACATCAACACCACTAAAACAGCCCAATAAAGTGAGAGAAGTGGCGTTTTGCGAGTGTCGTCCTGGGAGCTCCACGAGACAGAAGATTAATGCTGCCTCACCCTACCCCATCCTCCCTACCACCACCACACCCTGTATCATCCTGCCTCACCCTACCTGTCCAGCATTTCCCTGTTCTGTCTCAATATTTTTCAGCACTGTCTTTCTCTATTTTCACTGTTGCATTTTCCTCACACGTCCTCGCGTTCTTCCCCTCTATTACACACTCTCAGCCCTTCTTACACTATTTCGCCCTTCCTCACACTGCCTCAGTCGTACTCTCCCTATCTCTCCGGTCCTCACACAGCTTCACCACAGGAACCGCCTTGCCTCACCCTGCCTTAGAATCGCATATTGTATCTCCTTCTCATCCCCGGCTCAACCCAGCCTTCCTTCTTGCTATTCTGCTCCTCACACCACCATCCTTATCTAATCTTTCTTTGCCCATTCTCTGCCTTAGTCCCTGTTTTGCCTATCCCTTACCCTCCCTCACCTCATGCCCTACCTGACCCTATCCTCCCCCACTCCTGCCCAATCTCACTCCGTGTCTTGCCTCACCTTGTTCTATCTCACCCCTGCCCTCCCTCATCCTGTCCCCCCTCACCCTTTGCTTGTCTCACACTTACCCTGCCTCACCCTTTGCCCTACTTCACCATACCTTGCCTCATCCCTGTCCTGCCTCACCTCTACCTTAGCCCTGCCTCACCCCGCCTCTGCCCTAGCACACAATGCATAAATAAACAGTCCCCCATTACATCAACAAGCCTCCAATTCAAATATTCTTGTGGTCCCTCGCCCTGCTAGCCCCCTTCTGGTACTAAGTCTCCTCTCTCTCTCTCTCTCTCTCTCTCTCTCTCTTTCCGTCCTTAGTTTTTCTTTCCTCCCTTCCCCCGTCCGCTTCATTTTTCTGTCCTTGACTAATTTCTCATTTTCTCACCACTCTCGCTTCTCCCTCCCTTTTTTCCTCCCACTCCCCTCTTTTTCTCCTCCTCCCTATCTAACTTTTTCATTCACTAATTTTCTCATACAATTTTCGTACCTCCTCTCCTTTGCACTCGCCCCATTCTCTCTCAAGCTCCTATATTTTTTTTAAAGATTATTTTACACTCTTCATTGCGAGGATGCCTTTCATACCATATTCTTACTACTACTAGATGTTTATACTTACCTTTGAGAGATTTTTCGAACGGGGAGGGGGGGGGTAAGATGTGGCCTCCAATAACCTCTCCACGGCAAGAGATCTTCCCTAAGCTATTAAAAATCGTCTGGAGGTAAAAACAGACCGACAAATACATCATCCCTCAAAAAGGGTTAATGGGTATAATGAAAGTAATGGAGCTGATAATATCGTTCTTGATTTTTACACAGCGTCTGACAAAGCACCTCGTAAAAAACTCTCGGAGAAATTAACGGCGTTAGGTTTCAAAGGCAGGGGGTCCAGGGGGATCGATACCTGGCTGACGAGACGCAAACAAGAGGTTGTGACACGTGTACACACAAATTAAATAATTGGTGTCGAAGAACGGTGGTGACGAAAAATTGCACTGTCTTACTTCTCTCCAAAATCGATTAATCTCCATGGCTGGAAAAGTTTCTCGGCTTGGAGGACTAAGAATAAAATGAGTCATCGAAGTGAGGTAATTATTTCCTTCCCTCTCCCTCCCTCTCTGCCACAAATAATCCCTTCCATACCTCCCATCCCTGCATATATATCCACCTCCCAATATGAATCCGTTTTACCTACTTTCTTTCCTTTACCTTCACCTCACAAACTCCTTAACCCTTTCAGCCCGAGAACGTCATATACATTTAATCGTGCTCCACTTCCCTCCTTCCCTCTCTTCCCTCCCTCCATCTTCGTCCTCTTTCCCTCCTCCATCCGTTCTTTCTTTCCTTCCTCTTACCTCCCACCGTCTCCTCCTCCACTATATCAGCTACTTTCTTCTCATTCTCCTTCTCCCTCCTCCATCACCTCCCGCCTCCTCTTTTTCTCTTCTTCTTCTTCTTCTTCTCCTCCTCCTCCTCCTCCTTCTCCTACTCTCCGTCTTCTCATACCTCCCTCTATTTTCCTCTTCTCCCTCCCTCCTACCCCATTCCTCTACTTCCTCCTCCTCCCCCCCCCTCACCCCTCTGACCTCTCGCATGAATTTTCCGGCCTGTGCTATTTCCATTTTCAATTACCTTTAGAGGATCAGTCGTGCCCTTAAGATGGAGGAGGAGGAGGAGGAGGAGGAGGAGGAGGAGGAGGAGGAGGAGGAGGAGGAGGAGGAGGAGGAGGAGGAGGAGGAGGAGGAGGCTCATGCTCGACTTTCTTACCAATCCTGGGCAAAATCAGATCCAAATCGAGTTAATTATTTTGCTTCAACGTTGACCTACTGTCCTCAATATCAGCAGGTCAACCTCTTGGCTGATCCTCAACTCTTCCACAAAGTTGGTTCAGATTCTGATGAAAACTTTTTATTTTGCTAACACACACACACACACACACACACACACACACACACACACACACACACACACACACACACACACACACACACACACACTGGCAGAGATACAAGTGGGAGGAGGAAGAAAGAAGGTGAAGAAGAGAAAATGGGAGAAAGGAGGGGGGAGGAAGAGGAAGGAATGGTGAAGGAGAGACGGAAAATAAAGAGATGGAGAATGAAGAAGGGGAGGACAATAGAGGATGTAAGATTAAAAAAAAAAAAAAGGAGGGAGGGTGAAAGTGAGAAGAATGGAAAGTAAAGAGGAAGGAATGTGAGAATGAAGGAACATAGATGAAGGAAGGGTTTATGAAGGAAGAAGGAAAAGACTTATGAATAATGAGAGAGAGAGAGAGAGAGAGAGAGAGAGAGGTGATAAAAATATGGACAGGGAGGAAAAAGATGGAAGCGTCTGAGTGAAACATGTGTGAGACAGGAAACAGTCGCTTATTTATGGAAATCACCTCTTACATAAATTCTCTCTCTCTCTCTTTCTATCCTGAGTCATTCTATATACGTACATCTCCATTCACGCTATCATTGCCTCCCTCCTTCCCGTTCCTTCCTCTCTTGAGTCATTCTCCATGCCTCCTTCCCTCTCTCCCTCTCTCTCTTGAGCACTAAATCTCCCTCTCTTCCTCTTTCCCTCCTCCCACCAAGCCCTCACTCTTCCTCCCTCCTTCCTCCCTCCTCTCCCCTTCTCTTGCTGCACTTTCCTCCCATCGTCCCTCTGCATCTCAGCTTTCTTTCTTAATCCTTTCAATATGATTTTTAATTTTAAATTCTCGCTACTCCCTTAATTTAAAGAAAATCGTGTGGTAGTGGTAAGTGTCATGATGTAGGTTTGGCTATTTGATGGCTGTGGACAGGAGTTACCCCACGAACGTCCACACTAAAAATTCAGTGACAGTCAGTGGGTCATGACACTATCAATACAGTGTCCATTTATGTAAGATCAATTCCTAGGCGACCGATCAAGTCCCCGATTCACCATTACACTTCCCACCATGTCCTTACTTATCTTCCACTACGCCCTGTATGCCCTCCCTCCCCGTCACTCCTTCCCCCTCCTCTCCTTCTCTCTTCCTCTCCCTCCCTATGCACTCTCTTATTCTCCGTACCTCCTTCAATTTTCTCATCCACCTTCCCTCTCCTACCCCACTCCCAAATTTCCTCTCCCACGCTCTCTCTCCTTCCCCCCAACCACTTGATCCTCCCCTATACCATGCTCTTTCGCCCTCCTCCCCATTCTCCATCCCCCTCTCCATCCCTCCCTCCCCAACACTCCCTCCTTCCCTCTCGCCCTCCCTCTCCATCACTCCCCTCCTCACCCACCCAAAGCCTCATTCACAGTCGTCTATTTATAAATCCCGCCTCCAGATCTCACACACTTTACCAATATTTTCTTACACTATTTTCTCTCTCCCCACATTCTCTTCTCTCCTTTATTTTTCTCTTCTCTCGCAAATTTCTCTTCTTTCCCTTCTTTTTCTCTTCTCATTCTTACTTCTCTTTTTCTTCCTTTTTTTATCTTCTCTCACCGTTCACTCCTACGCTCTCCTTCTCCCTCCATTCAATCTCTAACTCTTTTCCCTCTTCCCTCGTCTTTCACTTTTACATCTTGCTGGATTTCTCGTTTTCATCTTTCTGTTTTCAGTCAAACTCCCCAAATATTAATCCTACCGTTCTTACCTTTACGTCATCACCTCCCCCATCTCTCTCTCTCTGTCTGTCTGTCTCTCTCTCTCTCTCTCTCTCTCTCTCTCTCTCTCTCTCACACACACACACACGTTTCCAACATTAACAAGTAATCCATAAACAAATACATGGCTCAGTAGGCAAATCAGGGATGGAATGAATAATTTTATGAACAAAGGAATGAGTATGAACGAATAAATAAATAAATGACTGAATATGAGCCACAGTATGAATAAATGAATGACCTAACTAATCAATGAATTACTAAAACACTGAATGAATGAAGGAACCAATATAGCTAAGTCACAGAATTAATGCTGCATGAATGAATAAGAACACCCTGAATAAATGAATGCATGAGAAACTGAATATATATATATATATATATAGATAGATATTTATATATACACACACATATATAGATAGATAGATAGATAGATAGATAGATAGATAGATAGACAGATAGATAGATAGATAGATAGATAGATAGATATGTGTGTGTGTGTGTGTGTGTGTGTGTGTGTGTGTGTGTGTGTGTGTGTGTGTGTGTGTGTGTGTGTGTGTGTGCGCGCGCCACGGAATAATTGAATGTATGAACATGAACCAATCAATAGAGAAATGAATGTTCCACTGAATGAATGAGCTAATTAATATATGCCACTGAATGTATTATTTACTTTGCACCAATGAACTAATGAAAGAATCAGTGAGTGACCAGATAAGTGAACAAGTAAATACAATATGAACTGATCCAAGAAACAGAGAATGCAATACGAAGGAACTGAATAAAGAACAGAGCAAACGTAAGAGCGAATGAACAAATAAAAACGCATGAATAACAAACCAAATGAACGAATGCATAAATAAAATAACGAACGAAACAGTAAACGAAGCACCGAACAGATGAAAGAATGAATACATGATCGGCAGTAGCAATGGACAGACACGAAAAAAAGAAGGCAAACGGAATAGGTCTCTTTACCTGCGATTAGTGATAAATAGAGGCAATTATACACACGTGCGATATCAGGCTGTTATAAAGTACCTACATTATTCACACACACACACACACACACACACACACACACACACACACACACACACACACACACACACACAGCTTTAAAAAATGCATTCACTACGAGTACCATGACGCATTCTTCGTTCTACACTTGCCACAAACAGACAACTTTAGACTACCTTTGAGACACCACCCGAATTCATCAGCTTTGGAGAAACTTTTCCGCCCTGGAGGGAGTAATAAAGATATAATTAACCTTCTCATACTCGGAACAACTCTAAGAATCAACTCCAGCTAATGCCAGACGATTTTAATTAAGAGTAAGACAAAGAAGCCTGATAGTTTCCAAACTGTATTCGGTAACCTCCTCGTCATCGCGACAACTCTAGTATTCCATTTCAGCAAGTGCCAGGCGATTTATTTTGCCAACAATAAGTCGTAGGAGCCTCGGCATTAACCACTTCACTACTAAGGCAACACCGTCAACTGAACAAAACCCCTGACAAAAGCAAAACTATAAAATGGGAATTCCACTATGCTAAAGATGTTAAGTTGGTAATGAAGGCATAAAGGAGGAAGAGCGGAAAGGGAGGAAAAAGAAGAAATGGTTAGCGGATGGGGATAAAATAAATGGAGGATCATGGAAAGAAATGAAGGAATGAAGAAGTAGGTGGAAAGAAAGGAGATTAGGATCGAAAGAAAGGATGACTTATGAGTGAAACGGAGAATAAATAAAAGTAAATATGCATTGGAGGAAAAGGAGAGGAGAATGAAGCGGAAAGAAAGGAGTGAAGGACGGAACAGAAAGAAAGAAATGAAAAACTGGATGGAAAAGATGAGGGAAGAAGGAAGCATGAGGAAGAGAGGGAGAAAGGAAGGAAGAAAGGAAGAACTGGTTAAAAAGAAAAAATGCAAGTAGAATGAAGGAACAGAATGAAACAGAAATACTTGGAAGAAAAAAAAACAGAAAATGGAAGAACTGAATTGACAGAAACGAAGAATTTAAGAGAAGGATGAAGAGACAGAAAAGAATGACCAAAATGAACAAAAAAGAAAAAAAAATGAAAAGGAGAAAAATGCCCAAAATAACAGGACCGAGACATAAAAAAAAAAAAGTCGCTCCATAAAATACTAAAAAAAAAAAAAGAAAAAAACATATATTAGTTTTTCGTCAACACTGAATTTCCTTTTAATCGAACTATGGCGACAATTTGGCTTATCATCGCCATCAAAGCAGGATTAGTTAGGTTGACGTTAGTGTTCTTTTCTAACTTACCTGTAACAAAGCATTTTCGTCATCAAAGCTAGATGCTGTGTACCCTTTGATTAGGTTCATTTGTACCTCCCCCCCCTCTCTCTCTCTCTCTCTCTCTCTCATTATCTCTTGCTCTACTCGTATTTTTTCTCCATCACGTCCTTCTCTTTTCTTTCCTCGCCTTGCTCCCTTCTCTTTATGATCCTCCCTCCTTCCCCATCAATCTTATTTTCCCCTGCTCATTTCCCTTCCCATCTGTCTTTTCCTTCCCTTCCTTTCACCTTTTTCCAACAACTTGAATCCCTAGTTTGTTCATACTTTTTTTTTTACATTATTCTTATTCCTTTATACTCTAACTTCCCCCCCCCCTCTCTCTCTCTTATCCAGCTGGCTTCTTCTGCAGCTCGTTTGTAACCATTAACGTCTACAGGAGCAACAGGGCAAGAGTACCTAAATCCATCACTACTTCACCGTCTCTCTCTCTCTCTCTCTCTCTCTCTCTCTCTCTCTCTCTCTCGATTCACTCTTCTTCGGTCTCTCATCCAGCTACACTCTGCTTTATTATTTCACTTAACTAATTTCTTTCTCTTTTAACTTTCTCCTTTCCAGAGTCCTCTTTATTTTTTACTGTGTCCATTAACCTACCTTTCTTGTCCCTTCAGTTTTTCCTTCCTTATATTCTTCTTAGCATTTCTTTCCTCCTATCCTCCCTCCATCGGTCGCCCTACATTCCTCGTTCCTCTTACATCAGTCTATCCTTCCTTCTCTCACTTCTTCCTTTGTCTTGTCTTCCCCTCAGCCTCTCTCCTTCTGTACTACCTCTCTGTTAAGTCTTCATTTTCTCCCATCCTTCGAACTACCCATCCCTGCATCCCTCTATCCTCATTCTACTTCTCACACGTACTACGACCTTCATTCTTGTGTCTTCTATTCATCCTTCTCTCCTCGTATGGCCTATCCTTCTCCCTGCGTTTTCCATTGTCACTAAGTTGTCTCCTCTTCCCCTTCGTTTCATTCATTTTTACATCTTTCACCTTTTAGTAATCTTTCCTTTCAGCGAATTGGTCGGCACCCCTCTTGCCTCCAGCTTTCATATCAATCTTTCTAATTCTTTCTCTTCTATCCCTCATCGATCTTTCGTCCAAAAAATCTCTCTCCCTCCTATCCTTTCTTGCAATATGTCATCTGTCCTGTCCTTCCTCGTTCCTTCATTCTGTCAATCTTCCTCCCTTTTATATTTTCTAACGGAATTTCAGCTCGTCTATTCCTTCGCTTTCCTTCATCCTATAACTCTTCCTTCCTTATATCTCTCCTCCAGAATTCGTTCCTCTGCCTATCCTCCCTCCAACCTCGTCTTTACATTTTTTTTTTTAACCTTGTTTTCCCATCTACCCTTCACTCATCTCCCTTATGCTCTTGAAGTCATCCATCCCTTCCATTCACCTTCCATCCCTCTGCATGGCTTAACTTTCCCTCTATCCTGTGCCCCCCCTACACCATTCCCTTCATCGTACCTTCATCCATTCATCCACCATCCCTTTCCTTTGTTTCTTCTTCCATTCGTTTTTCCTTCCTCCATCTATGCTTTTCACTTCACCGTTTCTCCTGTCCACCCTTCATCCCCATCTCTTATTTCCCTATCTGTCCATCCATCGTTCCTCCCACATATAACTTTCCCTTAATCGACTTTCCTTCTATCCATCGTCAATCCCTCTTGCTTTTTCCTCACCTCTCCACCGTTGTCCTCCGGTTACCTTTCACAATACAGTATCACTAAGTATCTTCTCGTTGTCTTCACCCCTAACATCTGCCCCCATACACTCTTTCACTACGAAGACGAAGTTCATGTTCTATTATTTTTATTCCTGTTACCTCCCGACGATTTTATTCTACACTGGATGGATCTGTAGTGGTTGTTGCTGTTGCCCCAAGCTCATCTGAACTGCAGCCTTTAAGTGACCCCTCTCCTGCAGTCCATCATCCTCCCTTCGGGGTATCCGGAGGTACTGAAAGACGTTTGTATATAACCAGCATCTGTGCCATCGCGTGAAGGCGTCCTGTCCAGTCCCTCTCTAGTAGTGAATAAGCTAAGTAGGACTAAATGTAGCTTCTCCAGCTGGAAACTCTTCTGTTAAAGCCGAATAATATATGCCAGAAAACAGCAGGAAAAGAAAAAAGAAGATGGCAATAGTAGGAGTCATCTCTTTCTCCGAATCACTCAACCCTCCCTGCCAACCACCTCTCGTCCTCGGTCCTAAAACAATTATTCCCCTCTACATTTTCTCTACCATTTTCCCTTGCCTCTTCGTTTCTGATAGCTTCTATGCCCCGCTCTGTTTTTAGCCTCCCCCTTCCACGAACCCCTCTGCCTCCCACTCTACCGCCTCTTCTCGTTCGTACAAATTATTCCCTTCCCCTATTTTCTCTGTTCTCTTTCCCCTTCTTTGTTTCTGTCAGATATGGTGCTACGCTGTTCTCGTTCCTTGGCACTCAATTATTTCCCCTCTGCCTCTCCATATTCTTTTGCCATTTTGTTATTCCCTCTTTCATATCTACCGGTACTGTTTTGATGTTTTCTGCTTCTGCTCTACTGTATTTTGTTACTTTCTGCTTCTGCTCTACTGTATTTTGTTACTTTCTGCTTCTGCTCTACTGTATTTTGTTACTTTCTGCTTCTGCTCTACTGTATTTTATTGTCCGCTTCTGCTCTATTATATTTTGCTATTCTCTGCTTCTGCTCGACTGTATTTTGTTATTCTCTGCTTCTGACCTATTGTATTTTTTTATTATCTGCTTCTGCCCTAGTGTATTTTGTTATTTTCTGCTTCTGACCTATTGTATTTTATTCTCTGCTTCTGCTCTACGGTATTTTGTTATTCTCTGCATCTGCTCTGTTGTACTTTAATCTTTCTCCTTTTCAACTATCCCGCTGCCGTGGATTAACTAGGGTACTTTAACATAGCAGAAAGCACACCATTTCATTCACCTGACAGTGTTTAATGGAGACCTCTAACAGTGGAGCGGTCAAGGTTTTGTGTCAGACATTTACAGTTTCATGTCAGGGAGTAATTGTGCACAGGATAATTACATTTTTGGGGGGAGGGGGGTAAATAACGGACTTAGTTGGTATAATTACGTGACTTTACATTGCTCTCGTAACTGGGCAAAGCTGCAAAGTTTGATAATTATAAGCTTAGTCGACAGCTGTGTTTTGGGGTATTACATAAACCATGCCCACCAAGATCTGGCCTAAACGTAAAAGCCTCATACTTATAGTTCCTTCTTTTCAAGGTTAGGAGCGTCGGGTGGCAAGGTTAAGACTTGTGTACGTGGTTTTACATGTTTAGGTTAGGACTGACTGATGCCACGGTTAGGACTTAAGTACTGTGCATGGTTTTCATGGGTAGGTTAAGACCGAAGGATGACAAAATCAGGACTGAAATACGTGAAACATGGTTAGGGTATGACCGAATGAGGACAAGGTTTCTGTTAAAGTATGTGATTTTCATGGCTGAGGCAAGGCCGAAGGATGACACGATTAGAAATGAAATACGTGGCTTTCATGGTCAGGTTAGGTCTTCCATGAGTTGCATAATATCCATAAAATAACTTGGCTGCACACCTAAGTAGCCACATTTTCTCCACAACAATTTTTTCTCAAATCCTAATTCGTTACCCAACCCCGGATTTTCACCTAATTCTTCCCTCCCCTCTCCTCCTCTCCCCTCCCCTCCCCTCCCGCCAGGAAAGCCTAATCATCCTAATCACGCCTCTCTAATCAGGCCAAATAGGGTCATTAGAGCTCCTTGCGTCATTATAGGAATTGACCTTTTCACCGTCTGCTCCCCCCCTCCTCCCTTTCTCTGTCTCTCTCTGTCTGTGGCTCTCTCTCTCTCTCTTGCATTCCTCTCCTCAGTCACTTTCTCCCTCCCTTCATGTATTCCTCTCTCTTCTCTTCCACCTCGATAACAACATCTCTTTCCTTTCCGCCCCTCACCACCCTCTCCTAACTTCCTTTGTACAACTCACCTCCTTCCTTCTTTATTCGCTCGCTCCTCCTTTTATCCTCTTCCTTTTCTCTGTCGTTTTTTCTGCTTCTTATGGACTCTCCTCCTACTCTTTCCCTTCTGCCTTATCCATCCCCCTCCTCCCTTCATTCTCCCTTCCCTCCTCCATCCATCCTTCTCTTCCTCACTGACTGATGTTCCTTTTTTTTCCTCTCCCTTCCCTTTCTACTCATCCCTTCCCTCTTCCCTTTCTCCAAGCAACCAATCTCCTCACCATTTTTTCCTCTTTCCATCTTTCCTCCATCTGTCCATCCCACTTGGCAACCTTTCCCTTTTCTTCCTCTTTTCTCCATTCACTCTCCTCCTTCTACTTTCCTTTCAGTCTCCTTTCCCTATTATTTTCCATTCTGCTTTCCCTTTTCTTTCCCCCCCTTATCCTCCTCTCCCTCTACCATTCCCTCCCCTTTCCCTTCTCTTCCTCTTTCCCTTTCCTCTCTCCCCTGTCTCTTCCATTCTCTTTTTCCTTTCCCCTTCTTTCCCTGTTCCGTCCCTTCTTTCCCTAATCCCATCCTTCTCTTTTCACTATCCAGTTCCTTTACTATTCCATCTTCTTCAGTCCCTCTTCTCTCTCTTCGTTCCTCCTCCATCCTTCCTTCAGTTTCTTCTCTGCTTCTTCTTTCCCCTCCTCCTCTCTTCACTCCTCTTCAGTCCTTTCTTCAGTTTCTTCTCTACCTCTTTTCTCCTCCTTCTCTCTTCAGTCTTCCTCCATGCTTCCTTCAGTTTCTCTTCTTTCCCCTCCTCCTCCCCTTCTCCCGTGTCTCCCCCTGCCCCTCCCCTGTCATTAACTACGGGGGCGCTGGCTAATGGGAGGGCAGGGGGGTAATGGGTGATATAGGGGTGGTGATTTGGCTCGCTATGGCCAGGAAGCAATAAGGAAATGGGTGGCTAGAAATGGACAGCCAGGGGACAGGGGAAGGGAAGGGACAGGAGAGGAGAGGGATGATAGGAGTGGGGTGCGGGAAAGGTAAGACGGGAAGGGAGGGATGGGGTAGGGAGGAGGGGAGGGGGCAGAGAGGATATACAGGGAGGGGGAGGTGAAGGCAGGAAAAGAGAGAGCAACGACGAGGGGTAGACGGATGGGGAAAGGGAAAAAAGGGGAGGGGTTGGGGAAAGGGAAAAGAGGGGAAGGAAGAAAGGGACGAGGGGAAGGGAATAGAAAAAAGAGAAAGAGAGGATGTTATTCGAGAAGGACAAGATAGTGGGGAGAAGAGAGGAAGATACAGTATGATAGGTGGAGGAGGGGGTGGAACGGGAGAGGAGAGAAGTAAAACTAACTTTCACCCACGGCCGTCTGACCCTACCATGATACATCTATATTCCAACGCTATCTTCCCTTTCCCCAAAATGGCCCTTCTCTGTCCAAGTGGCTCGGTCGGTCTGGCAGTGTCTCACGTTCAGGGGACGCACTGGAGTGGGGTTAAACCTAAATTACTGCAAGTGAGTTTGTGGAATGCACACAAAGATTAACGCCAATTCCCAGCAACCAAATACCTAACCCACCACCACCATACCACAGGCTACTGTCATTATCGTCTACTTCACTGTTACTGCCATGTACACATCTACCTTACCCTCCACGTAATTACCCTACGAGATTACCCCACTTAAGGAGAAGTGGGTGAGTGAGGGAGACACGAGCATGTGGGGGAACAGGTCAAGAGAAGACGATGGGAGAAGAGGGGACAGAGAGCAAAGAAAGACTGAGTTGAAGGGAAGGGAAAGGAAGGGAAGGAAAGGGAATGAAGATAATGAAGAAGAATAAAGGAACAGCAAGGAAAGAGTGAAAAGAAAAAAAAAAAGAAAGAAAGACAGGAACGGAAGGGAATGGAGTGGAAAGGGACATGACTGTACAAAGAGACTGAGAAGAAAAGAAGAGGAGGATGAGAGAAAAGAATGTAAAAAGGGGAAGGGATGGAAAATATACGGTAAAATATGGAAAGGAAGCACACACACACACACACACACACACACACACACACACACACACACACACACACACACAGACCCACAATACAGAAGCTTCACCTGAATACCTGCACGAAATAACACAGGTAAAGACGTAGAGGAACATCAACTTTAACACCTAAATTATGATGAAGTTTCTTTTTCATCCCTTATAATGCACTAAACCATTTCTAACTCATTCACTCCTAGCTTTAAAGTCCTGTTTCAGTCTCACGCAATCTCTCATTCACTCACTCACTCCCTCACCTCGCCGCCCTATTCACTGCAAGTGGAATTAATACTGCAACTTCATCTGTTCTCGATATTACCCCTTCTGAGCCACATTTTCATTGGATTTTACCATTAATCAGCATCATTCAATTCACTGTATTATATGCGTGATTAGGGTTTAGAAGTAGACAAAATAGGTATGTAAAGAAAATAATAATCACCACCACTATCCTCATCCTCATCAATAAAACACTACTACTACTACTACTAGTAATAATAATAAATAATAATAATAATAATAATAATAATAATAATAATAATAAATAATAATAATAATAATAACAACAACAACAACAATAATAATAATAATAATAATAATAATAATAATAATACCACTAAAAATCCCAGGACAAAAGCACGGCAGAATCATATTAATTAGCGACACACCTGCATTTACCTAGTGACACACATGACTGGCTTCACTGGGCCACATTATAATGCTCTAATTCACCCTCTACCCGCCCCATTCACCGCAAGTGGGTATTCATATTGGCGGTATTAATTTTTAAGCTCCAACTACTCTTCATATTATACTTTTCCTGCCTGCCATTGATGTGATTGTTGAGGTTAACATGTAGTGTGTGGGCTATAGTGGAATATTTAGAGGGTAAATGTGGAGTGTTACTGTTCTCATCACACACACACACACACACACACACACACACACACACACACACACACACACACACACACACACACCAGATACGTTAAACTCAAACTATTCCCTCTCTCTCTCTCTGAAACATACAGTATTAGTAAATATCAACATGAAAATCAAATACTCTTATATGTACTGTACCGGTGATCCCCCCCCCTTCTCTCTCTCTCTCTCTCTCTCGTGCTTCCCCTAACCCCGCTTGCGTGATCTCTTACCTTCCATCACCCTCCTCTTTCATATTTCCCTCCCACTTTCCTTCAACCATCCACCCTTCTCATGTGACCCATTCCCCTTTCCTCCAACCCTCTCTTCTTTTTGTGTTACCCCTACCCTAGCCCCAACCCCCTCATTCCCACCAACCACTTCCCTCGTTCTAGAGCTTGGACACCAGAAACTTCACCTCCCCCCTCCCTATCCCAGAACCTCCCTTCCCACTCACTCGAGCCCCCTTCCTCATGCCAGTTTCCCCCCTTCCTCCCTAAGTATATCCTTCCCCACACCCCAGTACTTAAATCTACCCACATCTAAATACCCTCTCCTTCCTCCCCCAACTCTGAACCTCCCTCCCCTTCCACCTAACTTCAGAGCCTCTTCCCCCCCTAGCCTAAATCCTCACCCTATCCCTTTTTCCAGTTCCTCTCCCCAGTCCAGCTAACTATAACTAGTGAACCACATACGAAATACTAAATAATACCCAACCTTTTGTATTGAGGGCCTGGCTCGTTACAGCGGGGCGTACGGTGTGGTAATATAGGGTCAGAGGGGTGGATATTGTTCTCTATATACCGTATACTATCTGCATGTTATGGGAAAGGGGTCGGGTTGGTGCAGGTATGGGCTGAATAATATCACAGGCAATATTAATAAGATAGGATATGACAACATGCATTCCGATCCGTCTGCCGTCTCACTGTTCAGAATTGAATATGTGGTACTATTAGTTTTGCGAATGGATTTTAGCAAATTTGTTTATGAACGTCTAATCGTGTGAGGAAGAAGTATTGAAAAATATGTTTTTTTCACAGCAGGAGGAATATGTAGTGCGCAGTTTATAATACAGTAAAATAAAACTGCTGTAAATGGGTGAACTGTAACAGTAAACTGTATTGATGTGCGAATTAATAAAACCTTACGGCCGATTTGGTGGCCATAAAAATGATTTCCGACCAATGAATACAATTAAACTCCGACGCACATATAATTCACAAAAGCTGGTGCCCCGCTATTACTTTTGATATCAGATCTCATTTTTAAAAGCAAATAACCATATATTCAGTTTATGTTGTTCTGTCTAGTTAATTTTCGATATCGAAGGACGACGACGTATTCAGTAGTCGTTGTTCTCTACGTGTACTTAATTAACCCCATCACTCTGGGCAGAAGCTGTAAATATTTAACAAGTGAACACAGACCTGATACTCCTACTGTGAAAAAGTACATATATTTGTGGTTCCATCAATTAAAAAAAAAAAACGTGTTCGTATGAGGCAGAGTTATTACCTCTCACACGGCAAGTTATTTCACATTCATTTCATTTCCTTCCATCGATTATCTTTTTGGGTGGGAATTTTTATCTCTAACTCAACTATTTCTGTGCCGTACTGAAAGGATAACACAACAAATGCTCCTCCTTGTTTTACCGCCTCGACCTTGTTCCAGTGGGTTTGAGCGTACTGTCATCCCTACATTTTCATACAATTTATTAGTGTATTTACTTTTAAATTCTTGACTACCACCAGACAAAAATGGATTCAATAGTAAAGCAAAAAGAGTTAATATAAAGTAACAGCCCACTCATTTAACCTCTCTCTCTCTCTCTCTCTCTCTCTCTCTCCCCGTAATGGCGAAAAATTTGAGATCAAAAAGGAAGGTCGAGTCTAGAGCGTCCATGGGGAGAGCGTGACGAGCCAAAGTTTGTTCCGTGATAGTTGGGGCGGGTTTACGGGGACAAATGGCAAAAGTTGGTAATCGTGGTGCAAATGACTGTATTCAAATGAGGCCGCACCGCAAAACACACTTAGGACGCTATTTATCACGAGAGAGAGAGAGAGAGAGAGAGAGAGAGAGAGAGAGAGAGAGAGAGAGAGAGAGAGAGAGAGAGAGAGAGAGAATCAAGTGAACAGGCTGTTATAAATTACGAATATGTACTAATGTGTATGTGTGAACTCTCCGGCTTAACAAACTGCATATACTACACCTAAGGTCCGCGAAAAGTCATGAGTACTTGAGTCTAAATGAAAAGGTAAAGTCCAAAGACAAGTGGATTGTGGAAAGAACGCATCGGCTGGCGAAGAATGTGAGGGTAACCTTAAAAAAAAAAGATAACAATACTGATTCCCAATATCTGTGGAAAAGGATGTAAGTACCCGAGTGACCCGATATTGACGAGGGTGCAAGTGCCGGGGGGGAAAAGATCGACCAAAATGCCGGGGACTGGGAAGGAAAATGAAAAAAATTAGGGCATACACAAGAGGAATGTAAAAAGGCTCTTTCATCTATCTCTCTGTCTATTAGTTCATTACCTGACGCTCCAATCTGTATGTGGTAATTCTGACTTAAAGATAGTTACAAATTTCTGCTCAGGTCTGTAGCGATCCCTCCTCTCACAACGCCCCATTCTCCTATTACATTCTCCTACTTCGTTCTTGCAGTCGGAGCGAATCATCAAGCTGTCAAACAACACCTTATTTTTATCATAATTATCTTTCTCCTTCCAAAACATCGTACTTTCAGATAGTTATAAAGTCTACTACTGTCCATTTGATCCATATGACTCATGTTTTTTATTTACTTTACGGTAATCGAACTGTTGTCTTCTATATACATTTCCCACAGCATACAACCTCTACGATTTTAAATACAATGCATCCAGGCATCTCAAAATAATATGAACTTTATTCTGGCTTTTTTTTGGTTCAACTTTCTTATGAAGGGAGTAGTTGTGCAGGTTTATAGCCTTGGGTTTCTTCTTTCTGATTTAAAAATATAGCGATTCTATTACAAAATCCTTGTTAAAAGTCACGTACGCAAGATATATACCATAACTTCCCTCCACACTTTATTTTTTCAGGATTTCAGGAAGGGTGGTTTCTAATAGACAAACAACTTCAGCTTCGAGTACCGACAAGTGGGATCGGAGGGACGGAATATTGGTGATTCCGTAGGAGACTCAAGTGGCCCTCTCGGTAATTCGGTCGAAATTTGAAATAACTGGTCCAAAACTTTTATCGTTACATCTCTCGAGGATGAAGAGAGAAGGTTGCCAGACCATCAAAACCACCTTCCTAAATACATTCCTTCTGCTACCAACCTCAAATTCCAAAAGAGGAATTTTCTGAAATCAGTGAGCAGTAAACGACCAGCAATGAATATTACGTCAACATGAACATCCAAACAGATACTGTAAACAAGCATAATCCAAGCAACATTAACACCAAGAACATCAAGCATCAAAACAGAAACATTACATAAACATCAAAGCATCATCCAGACACATTACTTCAATATCAGCCACCAAATAAAACTTCATGAGCATCATCCAAACATTATACAAGCACCATTCACCACCGAGTATTACATACCCATCAAGCAAACATCAAAGATCACCCAAATACTGCATAAACATCATTCAGACAACATTAAATAAACATCAATCACGAAAACGTCAAGCGTCATCCAAGCTCTCTGGCCCAGCATCGTTATGAGTCGCCGCTAATTGCCCCGCAGCGTACAAAAACGAAAAAAAAAAAAAAAGGGGGGGGAGGGGAAGGAAAAAATGAAAAAATACACATTCACAATTATCTGCTCTACCCGAGCTCTTTTTTTAACTCAATCCCTTCAATAGGTGGACTTTTTTTTTTTTTCTGTCTTGCGATCTCTAGACGATACTGTTAAGCTTTTGACAAACTTTTCAAACTGACTGGCTAAAATGTAGTATGGTTTTCATTAACCCATTTATCACGAGAAGGCCTTTAAGCTACATAAAATCGTCTGGAAGCAGCAAGAATACATGGATAACTATGTCGGCGGATTGCAGGGGCTAATGGTGTGAGTGGTGTATCATATGCAAAGGGCAACACTGAAATCGACACTATCCTGTTCACCTTAACCGTACTGTACCTCCATCACTTACGAGGAACCAGCCCGCTACTACCTGGCTGAGTCTGTCGTTCCTTTTAGCCCTTCCAGTAGAGCCACAGAGTCTTAAAAAACTTTTAAGAGAGCCCTCTGGTAATGAAAGGAAATAACAAAAATAACAATCATACGTTGGCCGGCACTTCCCTGCGGTCTACGGCGATATTAAGATGAGACATGAAATATCTGTACAATGGATGGATAACAATATGAAGTGCACAACAGGAAGGGTGTAAGAAAGAATATTCTCGGACGTTCGAGGAAGAAGAAAAATGTTCGTCAACATAATCCTGGCTGGCGACTATTGGCCAACTTTTGCTGATAATACATGTGAATCTTTTCCCAAGTTGCTAAGCCATGCGTTTAAAATGAACTTTAAACAATCACTGGTCCTATGAAGGATAGCAGGGATATAGAAGTAAAGTATAACCTATCCTTTTATGAGTAGTTGTTGCCGTAGTACAATGGCTCTGTTTGGAGGTGATAAACGGTCTGACTTGGTCTCAAGTCAAAGGGTGACCGAATTTTCAACCAACAAGGATACACGATTTGATCTAGCCCCACTAATAATTCTGCTAACAACTATCAAAGTGGAGGAGTATAACAGTGCGAGTATCTTCAGCTACTTGTTACTTATGAAATACTGTAGCTTTATAGAAAAAAAAAAAAAGTCACATTAACAGTAGTTACGAGTAAATTTCGTGCTACAGTCACCCACGAAAAATCCTACCACCAATAACTGACTTCATGGTAATATTCTAGCAATACGTGAATACTAATACTTCCCCCTAACCCCATCACCCCGTGTACTCTTTACTTGGCACATTGAGACTGACAAGGTGGGTGAGGTACTGAAGCAATCGTCAGCATAATTTCTTCTCATCGGCACAAAGGGTGTAGGTGAGGTACTTAACTCCTTGGCCATGGGACTAAATTCTTTCGTCTCATTTTGCTTAGCTCCCCCCCCCCACCTCCCCTGCTGATTTAGCGCACAAGGTTAACCCAGTTGTCATAATGGTGTAATGAGATTCCTTATGGCACTTCAGTACGATAATGTTTTCTGTTGAGGTGGAGGATGAGGAATTCAAGGTTTAATAATAATAATAATCGTGTCTAAAACGTATCATTCTCAATAATAATAAAGTGTCCAAAAATAGTAAAAATATCTCCCTCATCGTATCGTTATTACTATGATGGACGAGAAGGTGGCGGGCGTGCGGAGTTGCCTAGCAGCTAATTCCGCCAGTCTTTTGAGCAGGGCTGGTGAATTTGTGGGGCTGCCAGGCGTGTAATTACCCGGGCCTGGTTTGATTACCCTCATTAACACATTGGTCCCAGCTCTGCCTCATCCGGGAACCAGATTACCGTGAAGCCCCCATCGCCTCGTGCATGACGGGAGATAAAAGTGAAGGGAAAACTGGAGAGGGGAATAAATACGCCAGTCTGGACATGCAGTAGGGAAGAGAGTTTACCTACAATTACACTGTGTCTACATCTGGGTATATTCCAACACTTTCCTCCTTGACGCAAATATACCTCAAAAGTATAATCTGTGAGTAAAGGAACATACCAAACCTTTCAGAAATCCTTGAAGCCTCCCAGTCCCATTCCTACATAATGCATAATACAAGTTCGAGGAAAATAAAATGAATGTTTAAACGCACAAGTCTAGAAGAATGCTTGCCGACATAATACTGACTCCCTGCAAAACGATAATTAACAGGAAAATGAGCGATGACTTTTGAAACAGTGATCCATCCAAGACCAGCAAACTTTCCAGGATATTATGTGAGAGTTTCCTAATTCTTTGACTCAAAAGGGGACAGATAAGTGTCTCGCAATTCTGCACACGGGGACAAAAATTCGCCAGTATTTCACTTTCTTTGCTTCTTACTTTCCTCTGTGGCTATACTGCTGGGAAGCTGATGAAGGCCTGATGCGTGTGTTGTGCAGTACTGATAAGTCTCTGGTATGATGCGACAAGAAGGAAAAACACAGACATGCCCAAAGTGTACACCAGACGCAGTGGAACAGTCGGTGTACTTCTGTCCCTGTCTGTACCCAGCTGAATATTCATGATCAGGACTTTCTCTACACAACTGATTTTGGCGGCGGATAATGAAGGTGATTTTTTGTTACACATAATGCCCATAATTGCGGCAGAAATAAATCCTATAATTTCGCACCAAATAACAAATGTCAGTTACAGCATCGTCATTCGCGACAATAAACGAGATCACCATGAAACATCCCTGCATAATGTATAACAAAAATGGAAGGTTATAATTATACACGCCGGTTTGGACGTAGCCTACTAATGTGATTACTCGTGACTACAACGTTTTCTGTATGACTCATTTTGACTGTGGAAAAATAAAAACGAAAAGCCTTCACCATGAATAATTAGTTTAATACAGGGGGGGACAAAAGTTTACCAACTATTCAATTACGTCAATTTCAACTATGAGCGTGTCATTGCTTTCCTCCCTGACCCATCCCATACAAGCACATCCGCTATAGCACAGAAACCTACCAAGCCTCTCTCAGCTTAGGAGTGCTAGCTAATAGATGAAAGGAAAAACACGGTGTGAAGTATGTGGCGAACTTTTGTCCCCGTCTGTACATGATGAGGGTTTACTGATTATTCAAGACTTCCCCATGCAGCTGATCTGAACACCGGAAAATAAAGTGCTTGTTAAGTGAAATTATTCATGTAATTGAAAAGAAATCCTACACTAGCACTGTCATCCCATCCATACATCCCAGTAACACATCCAGTGCGTAAATTATTAATAACTATAATTCCAATTTTGCTGATAACTCTGCGATTCTAAATAAGTAATACAAACACCGTACATCAAAAATCGAAACAAAAACACTCCTTCTGGTAATATTCCTCACGAACATAGAATATATATTTCAGATCAAAGATGCATAAACTATGAGATTTTATATATATATATATATATATATATATATATATATATATATATATATATATATATATATATATATATGCAGTTCAAGTATAAATTATGCAAACTCGTCATGATCATAATTTCCTATCAACATGAAGGAAGAAAAAAATAGGTAAACTTTGGCAGGATCTTCCTTTTTGCACATGTAAAAATGCATACAAAATCAAACATACGGCACTAAACAAAACTAGTGACTCACTAAGCCGAGCCAGAAAAACGCAAGTCCCTAGACTATGGACTTAATTAAACTTTTTTTTTTTTTAACCATACATGAAAAATTAAGAAAATGAATGTTCCACGAAAATAAAAAAGTCTCTTTCATGTCAAACTAAAAATTACAAGAAAGAGTAACGAAAATGACCAGGATTACCAAGAAGAGTAAAAAAAAATGCAATACTAAACTAATAATCAGTAACGAAAAAAATACTGCTCTCTCTCTCTCTCTCTCTCTCTCACACACACACACACACACACACACACACACACACACACACACACACACACACACACACAGAAGAGGGGGAGCATGATACACAATACATTTTTGATAACATAAACAACACAAGACGTATAAACAACCACAGGTACGAGTATAAGCAACACCCCAACAATAGCCACACACAGACGGCCAGGAGAGGGGGAGTTGGCGAGGAAGCAACACAAAAATAAAATAATAAACAGCACTAACAATAGCCACACATAACAGTAACAAGAGATGGATAAAACACCAATCCAGAACACATACCGTAATGAAGAAAAAAGTAAATAAAAGTCAATACAGCTACCCAACAACAGAAGCAACTGACCAAAGCAATTTAATCAACGAACGAAAAATATAACCACATCGAAAAACAGCCACAGAAAGGACAGCAATAACAGAAACACAGAGGGAAGGGTTGGGGACAAAAATAAAAGAAAAATCTATAGCAGGAGTTGTGCAATATCTAATGAGATATTGCACAACTATGAGACATAAACCACACCACAACAATACCTACATTTTAAAACACTATCACCAAGGGAGAGGTGCGGGAGGGGAGGGAGAGTTGGAGAGAGGGGGAGAAGGATAAAAGACAGAGAGAGAGAGGGAGGGGAGCAAGGAGAAGGCCGCATATATAAACATTTGCCTGGCACGTGTTAGACAAATTGAGTCATCTGTCTGGTGCACCTGCCTCCACACTCACACCTTTCTGACTCCCCCGGGCACCTGCGTTATTGAGGTTTTCTTAGGTTACATTCTCTCTCTCTCTCTCCTTCCTTCTCTTCCTCATCTTTATCTTCCTTCTTCTCCGGATTCCTTTTTCCTCTGTCATCTTTACTTTTCATCATTCCTCTGCCTCTTCTCACCTTCCCTCCTCTTCTTCTTCAAACTCTTTTCTTCTCATTAACGCCTATTCGTCATTCTCCACGTATCTCACCTACTACACATAAATCTCACTAATGCATTATTCTCCTACCTCTCTCTTTCTCTCTCTCTCTCTCTCCATTCATTACTCCTTTTCTTCAATCGCTGTCCCCTTATTCCCTCCTACTCTCTTAAGTCGTGCTGCCTTCCCCTACCCGTACCCCAAGTCCCAAATCATCTCTTTTTCCCTCCGCTCCCTCTCCTCACCAGACCCTCCTCTCTCCCCTATTTTTCTTTCCTTTCCCCGTCCTCCACCTACTTCCTCCCGTGAAAGGTGGTTTGTGAGACCCTGACATAAACCCCTATTCTGTAGTGCTACCAGATGTCTCCTTACCACCTGTTCTAGCCCCTGCCTCACCTGCCCACGACCTGCCTCACTTGTTCTCATCCCTGACTTAACTGTCCTCGCCTTGGCTCACTCGTCTTTAACTCTCCTTGCCTCATCTTTCCTCACACCTGCTTCACTTGTCCTTACCCCCCTGCCTCACCTGCCCTCGACCCTACTTCACCCGCCCTCACACTTGCCTCACTTAGTCTTATCATTCTGCCTCACCTGTCCTCGACTCTGCTTCACTTGTCCTCACTCCTGCCTCACATGTTCTCATCCCTGCCTAACATGTAATTGCCTTCATCCCAGCCTGACCTGTCTTCACCCCTGCCTCACCCGTCCTCACATGTCATCCATACTTAACTTATGAATTACCTTGTCTTCCCTCTCCGAACCCATCTCGCCTGCCCTTTCATCTGACTCCCCTGTTCTGATCCCAGCCACCTATGGTTTCATCTTTCCTCACCCCTGTATCACTCAAATCCCTTCTTTTTCCTTGTCTTCATGTTCTCCCTCTTCCTTCATCCCGACTCACCAACCCTCCCCCTCTTGCCACACCTGTATCCTGCCCTCATCCCTGCTTTTCTCTGCCTGTCTCCATTTCCCCCTCAACCATCCTCACCCATCCTCACTGGCTCTACGTAGCGGAGGCACAAGAGTTGGTGGGTGATGAGGGAATGGAGTGAAACTTCTGGGTGGGTGCAAGCTGAGGGAGGGATGTAGAGGAGCCATTGAGGGAGGTGGAGGAATTATGAAGAGAAGTGGAGGAGATGGGAAGGGGAGTGGACGAGTTGTGGGGAGATGAGAAAGGCTGAGAAGGGGCTACTTCAGGGATATGAAGATTCTTGGACGACTTCTGACTGTGTAGTGATGCAGATGTGGAATTGGCGGAAACAGGGTCAGGGTCGTCATCAATGGTGGGTGGATGGTGTATGGAAGTGGGGTGCTCGTGTGAAAGGGTGGAGGTGAGACGGCCAGAAGTGGCTCTGATCTGGTGTGGAGAAAATGGGGAATTTCGCGAAGAGGAAGGGGAGTGGTGTGGGACTGTTGGAGAGGAAGGACTACAATGCTCAGTGGAGTGGGTGTCTTGGGAGCCAGAGGGGCGTGGAGTGGAAAGACTGTGGAGCGAAATGACAGGGGAGTGGTGGGAAGTGGACGGAGAGTGATGTATGAGGGAGGGAGATTGATAGGAGGCGGATGTGGAAGGGGAGGGATGCAAGCTGAACGAAGACCGGCGCGAAGTGGAGGATGCGGGACTTCGACGCGGGGTGGAGCGAGAGTCTATGGATGTGGAGTGGCTGGTCGGGGTCCTGGATGGGGAGTGGAGTGATGTGGACTGCGCCAAAGCCATGAGACGGTGGGCCAGGCGGTAGACAGCGTGGCGGGGACCCTCCTCCTCCTCCACCACAGGCATCTGAACACCGATAATAAACGACTGAGGAAAAGCATAGGACAGGCACATTCATAACCCGACAATACGATAACTAAGTTGAATTTAAACCTTGCGACTGAAGACTATAGCCTGGCGTAGAACACCCTACTGATTACAAGAGAGAAGTATTTGACACTTACTACGTTCATCATCATATTTTCATCATCATCATCACCTTGATCTTTCTGACCCAATTTCACACAAATAAATGACATTGCTAGGATCCAGGAATCATAACCACCAAACTAAGACATTCTATGGCAAGATGAAGGCCAGAATCCAAAAAAAAAGGGAGGGAAGGAAGGAAGGATAGAAAGAAGGTAGGAAGTTGTAGATTTAGGAAAAGAGTACTCCGTGAAACTGTACTCGTAATTCAGTGCTTCGATATTACCAGCTCCATCCCACAGGTAAGAGCCTTTCAAAACACTCTTGCAACACCACCGTAGTTTAGAGCCACTCCGTCGACAACTAAGTTAAATTGGGATGTTAACCTTCTCGCGTACACTGCCATATCATTCTCACGTACAATTCCATAAGTATACCAGAAAGTGCTCAGAGTGCGCAAACCTCCGCCAGTGCCATTGCCATTAAGATGGATCCGCCCTAGAATTCAATAAATTCTTTCTTGGTCCATGGCCCACTTTTCCACAGAATTTCATTGAAATTCATTGAGAACTTTTTGAGATATTATGAGGGATGCTCGGCCCATGGCCCACCCTTCCACAAAATTTCATCAAAATCCTTTCATAACTTTTTTAGCAATTCTGCTGACAAACAAACAGACAAACAAACCAAAGCAGGGTAAAACATAACTTCCTTGCGGGGGTAATCATCCATCGACTTCTCTCTTTCGTCAATTCGTTTGCTGCTCCAGTTTCAATACTCACTATCTCACACATCCACGTACCATATCAAACCATCAATTTATTGGCCTTCCACGCCTCCTATCCCCCCACCCCTCAACCTCACACACACACACACACACACACACACACACACACACACACACACACACACACATACACATACCAAACCGTCTTCAAGCTCTTTTCTCTCTGCTAACTCCTCGTTCATCTTCCACAAATCCTTACATCTCTAATCCTACCCAGCCAGCTCAACCCATTTGTATTCCTAGTGAGTTCCACTTTACTTGCTGTAACTACAAAATTCATCACTGGATACTCATGGTCTACTAAGCTCATTCATTTTCCAGGTCAATATTTTTTCTGTCGAGGGAGAATGATGGCTCTCAAACACAGTGGGAAATTGAAAGCGTGTGTGTGTGTGTGTGTGTGTGTGTGTGTGTGTGTGTGTGTGTGTGTGTGTGTGTGTGTGTGTGTGTGTGTGTGTGTGTGTGTGTGTGTGTGTGTGTGTGTGTGTGTGTGTGTGTGTGTGTGTGTAAGTAGGAAAGGGATAGAGAAAGTCCTCTTGATCCCTCCTACACACCAACCACGCGACAATGGTGCTTACAAACACCTATGGGGGAAACTCCTATTGAAGATCCCTTGTGTGTGTCATACAATATCAAACTTGGTGGGGAGTTTTTACAATGTGTGTGATGGGATTTGGCTTTCATACAATTTCTACGTATACTGAAGTTCCAATGGTACTCTGTCAGTCTTCTCAAGGGTATTTGTTGTGGAATATCATCTGCTGAGAGAGAGAGAGAGAGAGAGAGTGTGTGTGTGTGTGTGTGTGTGTGTGTGTGTGTGTGTGTGTGTGTGTGTGTGTGTGTGTGTGTGTGTGTGTGTGTGTGTGTGTGTGTGTGTGTGTGTGTGTGTGTGTGTGTGTGTGTGTGTGTGTGTGTGTGTGTGTGTGTGTGTGTGTGTGTGTGTGTGTGTGTGTGTGTGTGTGTGTGTGTGTGTGTGTGTGTGTGTGTGTGTGTGTGTGTGTGTGTGTGTGTGTCCCCTCGGGTTGAAAGGAATCTGCATTTCCTGTGTAAAAAAAAAAAAAAAAAAAAAAACTATTGATACCACCGTGACGATCAAAAACGCAAATCCTCCTGACTTCTGTACTAATTGGCAACAAAAGTCATGTCCCCTGTCCTACTTCTGTCTCCACGGACTTTGAAAAACAGTCTCGTGATTCTACAGCAACTGACACTGATTACTTTACTTGTCACTTGCTTCAGATTCAAAAAATTAATGTTCAAAGTCCGCAGACAGAAAAACAGGAGAGATGACAACACGCGTCAGAGACAATATACAGACACAAGAATACATGAAAAAAATTTATATATACATACAAAGTGGCCAAAAATAGCTTTCCCATAAACAATCAACAAATATCATGCACAAAACCCTTACCGTTTTGTTGTGTGCCACGCCTCATTAATGCTCAACTCTGATGCATACACACAAAACAAAATGGGGTGCTAGGGTGGGGGTGGAGGGTGGGGGGAAGCGGTTCATAAATAAAGGGTCACTGGGTGGGGTATGGGGAGGGGAGCATTGAGATTAAGGGAGGGGAGCATTTGGGATTCGGAGGGGGGGACGTTTGGAGAGGGGTGGGAGAGATGGAACTGGAATAAAAGTTTGTGGTAGAAAAAACCGGAGGAAGATACGGCACAGAGGAAATGAAGGATGGGGACGAGGTTAAGGTATGAAGAGGATAAAAATAACAGGAAGTAAAAATCCAGGTCAGGAAGAATAAAGAAATATAAGGAAATGCTGGGAGAACGGAGTAGGAGAGGCGACGTGCTGTACTGGGTGGTGGGGATGAGGGAAATGAGGAACAGGAAAAAAAAGGAGGGGGGGGGGGACGAGAATGAAGAATACGGGGGAGAGAAAAAAATAAAGCGGGTGGGTGAGAAGAATAAGGTTGAAAAGCGAGGGATGTGGAAATTAACGGCTAGAGACTGGTTGGAGGAGGCAGTGGAAGATGGAACTGTGAGGAAAATATATCAAGAGACTCCTTTCAAATGCAAGACAAAAAAAAAAAAAACTAACTTCAAATAATGCATGAAATAATACATTCCTCAGCAAATATTTCTGAGTTATGTTAGCCTTTGACTACTTACATTATTCTCACCCGAAGAAAACTGTGTAATGTTAGACAGAATGAAATACTCAAAATGTTCATGGCATGGAAAGGTTTAATTAAGACGATTTTAACTGACCCACCAAGCGCCTAGATTTCCCGGACGAGAAAAATAATAATAATAATAATAATAATCGCCTGGTGCTCGTCTGTACTGTATATAATGCCTAGGTTTGGTCACTACATAAAAGGGCTAATTTATCAATACGGGTTAGAAACAAGAATTTGATATATTACGTGGTTAATTCTGTGGTATGTGGTGCAGCGACGAACTAAATGCCATGTCTCTCTCAAAGGCAAGCATACTCTGCCTCTCCACCCACACTGACACGAACACAACCACTCACATGATATTAGTCTCCCTTACGCTCATATACAGTCATGAACATCCACACAGTCATGCACGCACACACAAGTACACCTACGCCAATACTTACACTAATACAAACTCTAGAAAAAAAAATCAAAACGAGACGATACATATATTACATTTCTTTATTTTACACTCCTAAACAGACCCACACCAATGCTCAGTGAAAACACACACACGCACACACACAAACACACACACACACACACACACACACACACATACACACACACACACAATCGAACTCATAACTGCTCAGAGACGCGTCACAGAAAATGTATGCTCAACTTTTTCGACACCCTGTACCCTCTGAGATCTCCACACGCTTCTTTACGTGTGTGTGTGTGTGTGTGTGTGTGTGTGTGTGTGTGTGTGTGTGTGTGTGTGTGTGTGTGTGTGTGTGTGTGTGTGTGTGTGTGTGTGTGTGTGTGTGTGTGTGTGTGTGTGTCCTTGGGCTGAAGAGTTAAATCACTCCCCACTTACATGAACAAAAATCTACGGTATATATTCTATTAATGAAACAAACGTCAAGATCAATGTGTAAATCCAACTGACACCTGCACATAGACACCTACAAACAAATGCCCACAAAACAGCCCAAAACAATTCCCATACAATTATTTAGCATGCATCCATAACGAAGCCTTTACCCTTCAGTAGCCTACTCCATCACGCCTCATTAATGCCCAATTCGGCTGCTTATAAACAAAACAAGCAAGGGTACCAGGTCTGTGTGTGTGTGTGTGTGTGTGTGTGTGTGTGTGTGTGTGTGTGTGTGTGTGTGTGTGTGTGTGTGTGTGTGTGTGTGTGTGTGTGTGTGTGTGTGTGTGTGTGTGTGTGTGTGAACTCCTGCTACTGAAAATTAGTATTAAATGTGTCGTAATGTGCATGAGTGAAATTCAGAGGGATGAGTCTGCATGAGCGATTTAAACCTGTGTGTGTTCAAACTGATTGGCCCGTGAACACAAACTGGCGCGTGTGTGTATGTGTTCTGCGTGTTTATGCTTGTGTGTACATATTTTGTGTCGGTATATGACAGACTGCTGGTGTACACGCAAGCGGGTGTTTGTACGACGGAAATTTACAGGTGGACAACTAAACTCGGAAGCCCAGTTTTTCTCTAAGGGACGGTGAGAGAGAGAGAGAGAGAGAGAGAGAGAGAGAGAGAGAGAGAGAGAGAGAGAGAGAGAGAATCTTTCGACAAAAATGATAAAAATGAAAAACAGCAGGATCTCATTTGCAAAACAAATAAATAAAGAAGTACATAAATAAATAACCAAGTAAATAAACTAGAATGTGCAAGAGGTGCTATAAAGAGGCCCAGAGGACGACCCCCCAGTTCCTACTATCAACCAACAATTTCTATCCAGCCACTCCGCGTCGATGAATTTTCCTGTCACTGGAATCCAAGAACTGCCGGAATTTTGTAATGATCCTAACATAATTTCTGTCCTTACGGCTAATGCGGCCTGGACCCTGTGAGCGTGAATAAACAAGCAGACAACGTTAATGAATGTGAGTTTTACAAAATGCATGGTCTGATTATAGTTTTGGTTGTTTAGATGTTCATACTGAAGTAAGAGAAAAAATACTGCCTAATATTACACTTCTACTTTCCAATTTCCTCAACTGGATAGTATTCCAATGTCGAGAGACTTGGTATATCTTCCTGCCGACAGATGATCCTCTCGGTTACGATGGATCGGGGAATAAAGTTACGGACATGCCTTAAATGTGAAGTAAACGCAATGGAATGGTCAGTGAACATTTGGCCCTCACTGTATACTCAAAACGTAAAAGAAAAATACCATGATGTAGATTTCTTCTACATTAGTCCCCACTATTTCATCAATACTGTAATCCAAATCTTACCCGAAAAATGTTGTTAAGTGTACGTTCGGCCCATCTGCAGAATATAGTTTTGGCATGACAATTTTAGGTCCTGCTGGAATTTTAGTAATTTTGTTATGGCTGACGCCAAACTATTAACTCCGTTAATGAAAACCTCCAGCACACAGAGCGTTAAAGCAATCCAGAGTAACTCTGTTTTTGTGTGTGTGCTGTTTACAACTTCATTATTTAATCACCTGATACAAGATTATTTTACTCAACTTCCGAAAACCTCCACTACCTATGAGGATAAAAGGCTTACATTATAATTATCTCTACCTAACTTATCATACCTGAAGGTAGTAGAAAAACAGGACTACGGTGGCGGCAGCGGCTGTGGTGGTGGTAATCAAAAACAGTAATAATGACGATGATAATGATGATGATGATAATGATGATGATGACGATAATGATGATGACAGTGTTTATTATTACACCAGTATATTTATACACAGAGTGGCATGAATGTCATTTCCTGGGAACAAATACAACCACCATCACCACCGTCACAGCAATAACCCTGGACTGCATTAATTAGACTAACTGTATAAAAGATATTGTATTTCAGCTTTTACGGTCGCTGACTGCACTAATTAAGAAATATGGAAGGACTAACATTTTAATATTTATTCTAGTTTCCATCACTGAGAGACTTCCATTATTCTAAATAATTTCCTCGTAAGTCTTTTTTTTATATACCTTACAGGGAAGGATGTGAACTGTATTATTTGTCCTTACTTTCATTATACAGATTCATTTATATATTTCAGCCTCTTCAGTAACATCTTTTCTATGTTGTAACTCTTCTTGCTAGCCGTCAACGAATTAAATACTATTACCTATTTTGACAGGTATGGACACACTCAGGTTGGGTATTTTACTCGCACCAGAGAATTCCTTGCCGTCAAAACACTAAAACCACTAGCAGTATCGTACACTTTTTTTTTTTCCCCACACAAGGACGCCCTTCGGTATGGTACTGTACAAGGGGTATTTTATCTGCTCTCTCTCTCTCTCTCTCTCTCTCTCTCTCTCTCTCACACACACACACACACACACACACACACACACACACCTCACAGCCTCATAAGCAATGGCACTCACACACCAACACACCCAACAACGCACGCACTCGTACACCCAATTATGGCCCTACACTCAAACTCGGGAACTTTTCCTTTTTTAATTAACTCCATAGCAACACCACTGGATTATAATTATTCTCTTGGGCTTGGGAGGCTTCATACCTACTCTTCCTTGCCTTTTTATGTCGTGTTATAATTCCCTTGTACATTTTTTATATATGCAAATTATTCCGAGTTTCGATATTAAACCACCTCATTCTTTTATATTCTTGCAATCTCTCGACGATTCTGTTCCTCTCTGGACAGACTTTTGAGCTGGTGGGATTAAATCTACTGTACACTTCATTAAGCTTTTCGCTAATGAGGGGGTTTATAAAGATGTATAAAATCGCATGTCAGCAAAGTACAATGATAATAATAAAATGATAATAATAATAATAATAATAATAATAATAAAACTAAAACAATACATCATCAGGCAGAAAGGGTTAAGCAAGAGATAATTAATACATGAGGACATTAAGAAGCATTGCGCAAAATAACCCCTGTGAAGGAAGTGCTACACAGCCTTCGAAATACAGAAAGAGAGGCTCCAGGGTTCACCTCTCACAAAAAGTCACACCCTTCTGCCTTGACTAACGAGGTTATTAAGAAAAAAGTTTCGGTGTCTATTTCCTTTACTACGGACAGCGGATTTGTATTATCAATTTCGGTGGATATTATCATGTAAAGCAAATAATAAAAAGGGGAATGTGAGATGTAAACAAGAGATATAATGTTGCTTTTTTATATTAACCAATATTATATTACCAACATGTACTGGAAGGAAAACTTAATGTTAACGTACACTGCCAAGGGTATTAGCAAATTCAGTGCAATTATATCAAATCCTCTCAACAACAATATGAACACTGCCACCTTCAGACTAAAATATTTCTTTAAAGAAACTTTCCGATAGGGAGGGATTATACACTAAAGAAACTTTCCGATAGGGAGGGGTTATACACAGACTTAATTAGCTACTTTCATACAAGAAAGATTAATAAAATCGACTGAAGTATGTAAGAATAAACTACAAAAAATACGTCACTAGAAAGTAATTCACTTGACTCCCTAACCTATTTTTACCGACCTGACACATAAATCATTATACTCTCTTGCTTTGGGTTCAGTGCAAGGACTTACCTTTCAACAATCTCCTCAACTCTATGTTTATACAACTTACGCATCCCCGATTTATTAATACAACGACGATGTAAGAGGGCTTCATTACTCTCATACGAAGGTGAGTTTCTACTTTGAATAGTGACGTTTACTGTAGAGTGAATTTTTGAGCATATATGTTCTGACTTGGCCATGACTACTGCTGGATATTCATGTAGAATAAGGGTTGACATACAATACACAAAACCCTCACACTAAAAAACTAATCTCTGGTAACACAGCACAAGCACTGAAAAGGCACCACTAGGGGTGCTGTTTCCTGGCCACTCCTGGGCCTATATTCTTGTCAAATTAGGGAGCTTTCTCGTACCTCTTCATTAGCTATCATTTTTTTCTGTAACACGTTAATGCTCTCATATATGTTAATTATGTTATCTAAACCAATTTTAAACGTTATTAATATCACACTCGAGAATGGTTAGGCTACGTGTACTAAGTAAAATAATCACCAAGGAAGATGTGCTACTAGCTGCCTAAGATGATACGAATACGGCCCCTGGATCTATAGTGTAATCCTGGGGTGCAACGACAGGGACAGAGGCCAGCTCACTCATGGATCATATTACCAGGATTGCCACAGATCTCACACCGATCACTGAAAAGGACCTGCGAGGAAATCATACCCCGGCCATGTGGGATGGCACTCTATAACATATCCAGTAAGCTATGAACAAACACTAGTCCTCAGCTTATCTACGTACCTAGTCAGCCTTTTATATACTCAGTTAAAGTAATTAATGCCATACTGGACATCAAGGAGTAACACAGTACTTTTACAACAAGTTAAAGAAATTGTGCCACAATGTTGCCAACTTACCTGTGCCGGCGGTGTCATGGTTGCTGCGATGTGGTTGGCCCGCTGGAGGATGGATGGTGGGAGGGGTGTGAGGGCAGCAAGGGAGAGGCCGTAGTGTGTGGCAGTGGTGACCCCCTTCCGCACCACGTGACTCAGCACCAGACGACCACCCGGACCTGTCTCACTCTCCAGGTGATAACTGGGGGAGAAAGGGAAGATGATGATAATACTGTGTTTATGAAATGTTTATATATGAGCAGAGATTAACTATTAAGTGTTTAAGCATGTGCACAATAAGTATTAAGTGCTAATGTACTGTATATACAGAGACTAACCCCTTCATCATGTGGGTCTCCTAAGCTGAATAAAATCGCCTAAGTTTTCATACACACACATGTACGTACCAGTATTCATGTACATATGTAAGCATTATGTAGAGAACAACAGATTTTTAAGA
>NC_137042.1:20061778-20076778 GCF_032717465.1 Coenobita brevimanus
AAATCCGATCCTTGCGAAATCTCTGACAGAAAATGTGTAATCAATGAGAAAGTCAAAGACCAAGGTTAAAAAATAAAAAGCTGGGGATAAGGAAAGACGAAAATGTGACACAGAAAGAGAAACTGATAGAGGAAAGGAGGAAGGAACGAAGAAGAATTGGGCGGCAAAGGCGAGCGGATTTGCTACAAGACGTGCAGATAAGAATGGAAAGAGAGAGAGAGAGAGAGAGAGAGACGGACATTTCATTCAGCAAATGGTACCAAATCAATGAGCTGGAAGAAAGTATACTGATGAATACGAGAGAAGAGTAAGAATGAAATTAAAGCCGAAATGATGAGGAAAAAGACAGTGAAGGATGGAAGGTATGAGAAAGAGGGGAAAGAAGGTAAGAATGAATGATGGAGAGGAAGGGGAGATAGACAAGGAAGAAATGAAGGAGAAAGGAAAAGAAATAAGAGGTAGGAATACAAGGAAATGAAAGGAGGAGAGGAGGAAGGCCGAAGGGTCAAGGATGCACGACGGAAGAAGAAAATGCAGCGAACGCTGCAAAAGCAGACTTAGAATAAGGGAGGAAACGAGAGGAGAATTAAGAGAAAGCTTGACCTTGGGTTCACATGAAGGGAAGGAACGGACGGTATTATGGAGCTGAAAGAAAATGCTGGTATCAACGAGGAAGGAAGGAATGTGTGTGTGTGTGTGTGTGTTATATATATATATATATATATATATATATATATATATATACGTAAACAGAAAAAGAAAGAGGAGGAGGGATGGAAGGAGGACAGACTAAAATGGGATGTGAGAGAGCAGATAAAGGAAGGTTGAAGAGGCGTGAACAGACCGAAAAATTTAATGATGGCTGGAGAAAGGCAGCAAAGAGGGGAGGGGATCAGACGGCTGGAAAGGAGGTGCAAAGAGAGGAAAGCAAGGATCAAGAAGCAATGAAACAAAGGAAACCAACGACAAGGAAGAACGGAAGGAAGGAAGGCTTGATGGAGGAAGGAAGGAAAGAAGGAAGGAAGGAAGGAAGGAATGATGGAAGCTAGCAAGCAAGCATACAAGCAAGCAAGCAAGCAAGCAAGCAGGCAAGGAATACTTGTAGGGGAAGGAAGGGAAGAGGAGGCAACTGAATGGGAAGGAAACAAAAGATATTATATAGATTAAGAAAAAAAAAAGTCGGGGGGACCGCCAATTATCCACCCATTCGATGTAGTGCTGCCTTCAGGTGACTTTGAACTGTATGAGAGGCCAAATGGTTTCATATAGCCCAGGAAATCACTTAGTGCGCTAGATGGTAACCACATAACCAAATGACACCTGGTGATCTGGTGGGTACTCCAACCGGGTGGGGCTCATAAAGGGTTTACATCCAACGAATGGGTGGGGTTTATGCTCACATACTGCCACTCAGGGGCAAGTGATATTGATTACCCTCGCCTTAAATGTCGGGACTGTGTAGCCTAGCACTGGGCCCCTACGCTCCTGATGAGAGAAAAAAAGATTGGATGAATTGTAATGGTATAGCCTAGCACTGGTCCCCTACCCTCCTGATGAGAGAAAAATATGGATGATGAGTGTGATGAAAAAATATAATGGCATCACAAGAAAAGGAAGATCACGGAGTGGAAAGAATGGGTGCAAGACAGGACGAAAGGACAAGGAAAGTGAGGAAAGTTAACAAGCAGAACGACGGAAGAAAAGAAAAAGGCAGCTAATAAAGAGACAAAAGGAAAGAGCAAAAAAGAACAGAGAAAAGGAAGAAAGCAACAGGAGAGAGGTAAAGAAAAGAGAGGACAACATAAAAGGAACGTAAAGGAGGGAAACAGAGCTACCCGGAAGAACGGAAAGATAAAGAAAAGAAGAAGGCTGGAGATCTGAAGGAAAGAAACGTACTTCGTAGAGAAAACGGGAACAGAAGGGAAGAGAGCAGAGACAGTAGGTATGGAAAATGGGAGGTAGCAAGGAGAGAGGTAAAGAATAAAATGTATAGAGGGAGTATCCATGAATGAAGGAAAAAAGAGGTAAAGAGGAAAGAAAATACAGAGAAGTAAATAAAGAGAGAGGAGAGCAGAAACATGAAGGAAGGAACCAGGAGATGTGAAGCAGGGGACAGGTAGGTGTGAAAAAACAAGGCAATAAAGTTGAGACGTAAAGAAGGGAAAGAGGGCGATACAGAGGCATGCAGACCTGGGAAAAGGGGAGAAGAAAAAAGAAAGAGAAAAAGAAAGAAGGCTGGGGGAAGGAAAAAAGATACACAAAACAGCAGAATATTAGCATAAAGTGGGGTAAACTTAAGAGGAGACAACACACACGGGCGCCAAGAACTCACGAAATGCGAGTAAAAAATAAAACTGCATAAAAAAAAAAATAATAATAATATATGGCATGGATATGAAAACGAGCAGAGAAAAAGACTATATAAAACGGAGTCATCCAGTTTGCATTGGGTCGTATTATGAGTGACTTTGGTGATATCGCAACACTCCTACCTAAACAATTTATTCTGCACATTACACCTCCATACCCTCCTGTATGTTACCGATGCAAACTGTGTCGATATTACAATGATATAAACAGCATTCAAGAGATGGTCAAGGTGCAATACAAATCGCTGAAGTTGAGGTTCTACAAAGCCTCCTATGTCACCTAAAATGCGGGTCTTAAGGCAGTCCAGATCAATTACGAATAAGTGACCAGCCTAAGGACCTAGTGAAGGAAATCATTTGGCGTTAGCTGGAAGAAGGAAAAAGGTGTTACTTCCTGGGCAAAACAATAATCGCGATAGTTTTTCCACCTTGTTAGAGCGTTGGGTTTTCTCTCGGGTAAACTGCAACGTCTGAGGGAAGCTGGAAATAAAAAAAAAGTCCTAAAATCGTAGCCAGAGAAGTAACAAAAATTACCGAAAAACTGTCCACGCCTCCTTAACCCATTCAGATGTATTTTTTTCTGCTTTACCTTTGCTTTTCCCAGATGAATTTATTTTGTGTACGAGAGACTTCTGGAAAAGAAGGTATACATAAAGCCTCCACTGACCCACTCCCTACACGAGATCACTAAACTGAATGAAATCGTCCGCAGGTAGCAAGAGTAACCGTAAGGGAAAAAAAAAAAAAAAAGTCTTGAAGTGGTTAAGGCTCCGAATCGACAAGGCCACAGCAAAAGACCTTAACCTTGAACCAGAGCATCCCAAAGTAACGCCACTAGAAGCGCGGGAAGGAGCACAAAACACCCAGTAAACAATGACACGTGCGAATGGAGCAATAAAGGAAAAACGAACCCGCTTGAGGTGGAAAAAGAAAAGCTATAAAACAGAACTCAAAATCCGAGAAAACGAGGCGGCCGGGAAAAAGGTCAGGGACAAGTTGGAGACCTGAAGACACGCCAGGAAGAAAAAACACTAAAAACAAAAAGAAAATCATAAACGAGACGGAAAAAGACGAAATAAAACAACTCAGTGAGAGAGAGAGAGAGAGAGAGAGAGAGAGAGAGAGAGAGAATGTGCAGGCGCCTCACAACATGCTTGAGCATTTCTAGTTCTGTACACGCCAGAATCACACACGCACATGTACGCCAGTCGGTACAATACATATACATGGCCAGATTTTCAGGGCAAAAGAAAACAAAGTTAACCCTTTGGCTGCAAATTACCTACTTTGCATTTGATTTCTGTCTCTGTCGGACGACTGAACTGTGCTGATGAGAAATCCAAGACACACACACACACACACACACACACACACACACACACACACACACACATACACACAGTCAAGGCCAAAACTAAGGAACGTCCTATTTTACTTTAGCTTCCGATGTTTTTTTTTTGTTTTTTTTATGCGAGGAAGAAGGAACCAAAGGCCATGGCCCGCAGTAACAGTTCCTTCCAAGAGAAAAACAAAATACAATAGAGAGCCAAATTCAAGATCCGATCATGTAAGATGTTATTCACTTCACAGACGTTTACCACAGCCTGAGTTACATGCAGCATGTATAATACACACACACACACACACACACACACACACACACACACACACACACACACACACACACACAAAACCAAGACCAAAAAGAAAGTAATAACGGAAGAAGCCCGGGAAAGCCTAAACAAAAAGGGACACGCAAAAGCACTACAAACACGACCAGCCAAACATGCATGCTCTTGAAAGGAAATGAGAGCACGCCAAAGAGAGCAGACGAAAAGAGTGACGCTGGTGGTGGCCGGGGAAGTTTGGATTTATTTCCTCCTCTCATCTTCCTCCTCCGGCTCCTTCTCTTCTTCTTCCTCCTCCTCCTTCTCGGTTCTCTTTTCCATTTTTATTTACTCTACTTCGTCTTTCTCCTCCTCCCCACTTCATTACCTTCCTTGCGTCTCGTTCCCATCTTTATATTCTCAGCTTCCTTCTTCTCGCTTCCCTTTCCTATTATTTCCACCTCCTCCTCCTCCTCCTCGCTTCCCTTTCCCTTCAATACTTTATTTCCCCATCATTACTTACTCCATCGTCTCTCTTTCCTGCTGTTCCTCTTCCTCCTCCTTCTCCTCGCTTCCTTTTCCCACCATTTTATCCTCCCCCTCCTCACGGTCTCCTTCTTCCTCCATCTCCTCTTCTTCCTCCGCCTGTTCTTCCTTCATCTCGCTTCCCTTTCCCATCACTACTTCCTCCACCTTCTCTCTTCCTCCTCCTACTCACTTTCCTTTCTCATAATCACTTCCTCCACGTCCTCCTCCTGCTCCTCTACTTCCTCCTCCTCGCTTCCTTTTCTCATAATTACTTTCTCGTTGTATTCCTCTTCCTCGTAATGATCACTACATCTTCATCATCATCATTTTCCTTTTTTCTCCCCCTCCCCTCCTCCTCGTAATAACCATAACTTTCTCTTCCTCATTCTCTCCCGTTTCCCCCCCCCTCTCTCTCTCTCTCTCTCTCACACACATATACACACACACACACACACACACACACACACACACAAACTCAAAGTCCAGGAGGAGGAGGCGAGCGAGTAAGATGGAATGAGTTACCAAGGTGAATCCATTCTCTCCCTCCCTCTCTCTCTTTCTCTCTCTAAACCTCCCGCTGCGTATCAAAGGTAAAAGAAATCTTTCACCAGAGCCTCACCCAATACGCAGAATGAACTGAGTTTTCACGTCCGCATTCGTTCTGTTTTACTTGTTCCTTGAAAATTCATTCTTTCTTTTGTAGATTCACTGACATACTCTTTTTTCCCCATTACTTCCTTCATCCGATGACTTTTATATTTTAGTTCTTGCTTTAACAAAAGTATCCTCACTCCATGTTAATAAAGTTTTACAAATGAAGGAGGTCGACAATAGCTTCATCCCTTCACTACTGCACCCCATGTAATATAACTTCCCTCCTACCCTGAGATTATACTGATTTTGCAGATTCTAATTTGACTTTTTTTTCGTCTAAAGCGCTTGGCTGCAGTCACGAACACCAGGAATCGACAAGAGAACAGCTCGTTATTACAACTCATCAGCGACCTGGCGGACGCGCAAGCGAGGCTAATGTATGGGGGGGGGGGGGCAAATCGGCTATTTATATATGTGGTAGCTGAGGTCGCCCACCATTCACTCAATAAAATACTACCTTTACGTGATTTTATAGAATGACAAGTCAAATGGTTTCCTGTAACCTGAAACACCATTCATTAACTGAGTGGTAACTACATATTCAAATGACGCCAGGTGGTATAGTGGATTAAACCGTTCTCACCAAATGGGACGTGTAAGGGTTTACATCTGATGAATGGGTGGCGAGGTTTACTGCTCACATAATGCTACTCAGGGTCGAGTAAGGCTGGTCACCCTTGCCCTCTCGGGACTGAGAAGCCCTTGGGCCCCTACACTTTTGATGAAAGAAAGAAAATGAATGACATTGTGCAAATAATCTGAAACGTATAAAAAAACAGATGGTACAGTAAAAAAAAATGAACAGGAAACGAACTGATATGTATAACGGCGAACATACTTCGGTGGTTATTTATCACATAAATTTGTCTTTTATTTCACAATTTTACCGAAGTTATGAAAATATTCAGCAATTACGGTGCCAAACTTGCTTCTTTCAGTATCAAACTGTTTGATAAAAAAAATGTATATATTAGCATTCAGTAGAAGAAAGGTCAACCGAAAAAGAGAAATACCGGAACTGGGGAAAAAAAAATATCACTAAGTCGAGAAAAGGTCATGCCACTATTACATGTAGAGGTGTGGTGAGGTAGTACGTATTTGGGTGCTTACTATGCATCCCACATGAGATGGCAAAGAGGACAACTTCTTCAGGAGTCATCATGTTTTGGGGGGCGCTGAACTGACTGAAGCCAGCGACAGTTTAGTAAGCTGAATTAAAGTGCCAAGAGATGGAAAGAACAGAGCGAAAATGAAGTCGCTGGGCTAAATAAGTATGAAATGTCCTCGAGTTCTGCAACACCATCTTATGAGTATGAAGAATAAAAATGAGAAATAATTACAGTTATGATTCTTGTCAGTCCTGGGGAGATATTTAACACTGCACGGGTTTATGAAGATTATATACACAGAACGCCTATAAATAGAAAAGGCCCTCCAAACCTAAGTCAAATCGTCTAACGGTTGAATTAAAACACACACACACACACACACACACACACACACACACACACACACATCATCATCATCACCGTGCCCTCTGCATTTAGCCCCCCGGTAAAATCTGGCGAGTTGATGGCTGCGTGGATTGGCGGCAGTCATCCTCGATTCGATGGCCATCAGGACTGCAACGATTACATTATCCGCAGTCAATTACAGTTTCAATTACCCTTTCAAAAATTTCAGTCCAGTTTTGAAGGCTTGATGATGGGGGAATGATTACGTGGACCAATTCCCTAGACACGCTGTTAGACAATTCTCCTGCTCTCTCTCTCTCTCTCTCTCTCTCTCTCTCTACTACAACGACTACTACAATTATATGAACACAAAAAACTGTAGCGCCAGCAACACTAGTTCCAAACGATGATTAATTATTCCTAAGAGTCCTCACTAATGCATTTCTCTTCAAGCTTAGCACTAATCAAAACAAGGAAGAAATTCACATCAGATATCCTACAACTTCATCCGTTTAATCATCATCATCATCATCATCATCATCATCATCATCATTCAGACTTTTTATACCACTTAAGGATGGGATGAGGTTGGATGCACAAACAAGGAAAAGGAAGATACGGAAAGTGGAAGAGCTATCAATACAACTCCCACTAAATGAGCCAATCATTCACACATCATCCAAAAAGAGAACAAAATTTAACAGCATCAGTGTCGGAAAATAAACAATGCAATTAAAAATGTGGAATAATTATAAATACCAAAGAGTCAACTGGAAAATATGGAACAGCCAATAAAATAAATAACAAATCCAATACACCAAAGTGCAGGCAAGTGCAAACACCCCCGCCAAAGGAGTGCAAAGAGGGTACAGAACACACTCACGTCACCCCACAAGCAGAGAAGACGTTTAGAGGGGAAACCAGGCCAAAGTATAATGTAGTTTAGCAGCACCGTGCTTATAGGACGCTGGCAGGGCTAAGGCAATCAGGAGGTGGTCTTTGATGCTCTGATGGGTTGGTTTGAGGAGGAAGTGGAGGGATAGGGACGGCAGGTACTGTGTGGGGGGAGGGGGAAGTTGGGGATAAGATGGGGAGTAAAGATGTGAGGGGAGGGGAACAGGAGGGGAAGTGAGGGGGAGGGAGGATAAGGGGAGGGGGGAGAGGGAGAGGGAGAGGAAGAGGGAGAGGAAAAGAGAAGTCAGCTGACAGACTGGTGAGGTACTGTGAAAGGAGGCTACGTATTTGAAAGACGCGGATACGTGTGAGCATAATAAAACGGTGCAAACACAAGATGGGGGTCGAGCATTGGAACAGGTGGGAGAATAGCAACCGCTAACATGGGTGAGTTGTCTATAGAAATGGCAAGCACTAAGGCAGAGAGGAAAATGGGTGGGGATGGGCGAAGTGTTAAGAAAGGAGTGCAATTTCTATTTACTGAGGTTTTTGGTTATAAATGAATCGTTCAAAGTTCTGAGGGTGGCAACTGAAAACTAACTTACCGCTGAACACAATATTCATTCATTTGTACCGGCAGCTATAGAAAAGATCGTTGCTGTGCATAAATGTACTATGAGTTAATGACGATTCCATTCCTTTACAATGTTTGAAATACAGGTATGCTGTTCTCCTCCTGTCAGGGTTTCTGGACCCGATTTCCTTCTCAATGCGCTACACAGAAATTTATATCATAAATATTATCCATCTCTTTCTTAACCAGCACGTTTCTTTATTTGTGCAGTCTCATAAAATCTGTCACAGCTCACGCCATCCATTGTATATGTCGACTACTTCCAGTCTTCTACTAGCTTATGGAATAGTTTCCATAAATATGTGATTGAAATCGCTGATCTTCAGAGGTTCAATTCATAGGTCCATACTATTACCTCTGACAAGCAAACAATAAGACAAGAGTATTTTTCTTGTCTTTCCAATATTTTCTTTTCAAACTTCTGCCCTACTGGGAGTCGTTTGGTTCTCGTCTTTTCCTGTTCGGATACTGAAATAGTGCAACAACAACAACAACAGCAACAATAATAATAATAATAATAATAATAGTAACAACAACAATAAAGTTGTCTGAAGATATGTGAGTACCAAGACAGGACGGATATGGAAGACAAGAATTTAAATGGGAGGAATAAGATATGAAAACACTGGAATCAATGGCAAGGAGGTGGAAATGGAAGAGCTATAACCTGGGATTGAAAGGGAAAGAAGAATGGAAGGGATGGAAGGAATTAGGATGGGTGAACAATATAATAAGTCGAATTACAGTGAGTGGAAGGATGGACACAATGGAGGAAGGGGGTGGATGAAGAAGAAGGATGATGATTAATGTACTTTCTGCTTCATTACCGCCGGATAATAGCCCCGTCTCTCATACTCCATCCATTCCATTATCCTTACCTCTCTCAATCCTGTTACTCCCTTCTTCTCGCACAACTTTAGACATTAATATCATTGTGCCTTCTCTCTCTCTCTCTCTCTCCTCCCTCTCACCTCCTTCCATCTCAGTATCCCTCCTTCCTACTTTTCTCATCGAAACTTGGGAACTGTGGTGAATTTTCTTGCCCTTCTTAAGTATCCCTCTCTATCTTCATCCCTCTTCCCACCTCATCAACTTACTTTCTCCCCATCCCTCCAATTTCTCACGCTTTCCGATCATCCCTCCCCCTTTTCACTATCCCTATTCCTTTTTTATCACTCTGGTTCCTCTATATCATTCAATGCATCTGTTCTTCGTTTCCATCCCAATTCCTTCTTATTATCCTGTTCCATCAAGAGCTAGTTACCCTACCTCCTCTGTTCTTCTTCATCCCTATTTCTTTTTCATCTTATTTCATCTCTATCGGTCTATCTCCTATCAGCTCTTCTACCCCACTTTGCTCTTCTTTCCCACATACTACTTCAATATCGTAACCAAATCTACTTCCTATCCTCAACCTCTTCCCCATCATCTTCCATAAATACTTCTCTTACCTTCTCGTCTGTTCTCTCCCCTGCCTAACCAACTTGCCACTTAATACACTCTCTTCTCTCCCCTCTCACCTCTTCCATCACATTTAATATCCGTCTCTTCCTTCCTTCCCTCCTTTCTTCCTTTCTTCCTTCCTTCTTTCTTTTCCTTCCTGATTCCTTGCTTCTCTGTCCCTGTGTATGCACATCTTATCTTGCTTTGTTTCTCTTCCCTGGCGGTATTTTTTTTCTACTTACTTCTCTTAAGTACTGGTGATTAAACTCTCTCTCATCAAATATGAAGCTTTTCTTCTAAGTTATATGACGCCTTCCTACCTGCTTTTATTTCCTCTCTCTCTCTCTCTCTCTCTCTCTCTCTCTCTCCTTCCTACCTGCTTTTATCTCCACCCATCCACCTGCCATCTCTCTCTCTCTCTCTCTCTCTCTCTCTCTCTCTCTCTCTCTCTCTCTCTCTCTCTCTCTCTCTCTCTCTCCCCACCTGCCTGCCTCATTTACCTGTACTTGGAAGGTAGAAGCATTATTCTCAGGTGCGTCTTCACAGCCCAGGTGAGTGAAGATCTCTTTCACTAGACGCAGAGAGGCGAACTCAGCTGGCACGAAGCTTCCTATCTGAGGGATGGAGAGAGGGGAGGTTTAGATAGATTTGACCGATAGACATACAGACAGATAGATGCTAGCAGAAAGATAATGACAGGCAAACAGATAGATATATACAGGTAGGTTGATAGATATGTCGTGACAGACTGATTTTAAAAAAAGTGCAGAGAGAGAGAGAGAGAGATGCTTCACTAATCATCAATATCCTACTTAATTATAAAATCTTCCTCTCCTAAATTTCCCCCATATATTGCCTGTTCTCAAGGGAATATACCTCTCTCTCTCTCTCTCTCTCTCTCTCTCTCTCTCTATCACTCCACTCACGCACTAGTGTCTCCCCCCCAGCCACTTAATGGAGTCTTCCCGAGGTGTGTGTGTGTGTGTGTGTGTGTGTGTGAAAGGAGGGAGAAGAATTTAGAGGAAGTGTAAGAAAGTAGGGAGAAGATACGGAAAAGACTGAATGAAGACGGGAAACATGAAGGAAGGTCGAAAGAGAGAGGAGGGAGAAAAGAGAAAAAGGCTGAAGGAAAAAAAGAAAGATAGAGGAGAGAAGAAGGATAGTAAAGTTAAGGGAAGAACAGAGAGGGAGGGAGGGAGAGAAAGGAAGAAGCTGAAGGAAGAGGAAGAACATAAACATGGAGAACGGAGGAAGAAGGAGAGAGAGAGGCTGAAGGAAGAAATGGAAGATGGAAGGAGAGTGAGAAAGAAAGGAGAAACAAGAGAAGGAGACTGAAGGAAGAGGAGAAAGAGACTGAAGGAAGATGCGATAGATGGAGGAAGAGTGGGGGCGACAGGAGGCAGAGTGTGACTGAAGTGAGAAATAAAAGCTGAAGGTGGGAAAGAATGAAGGGGGATTAAATGGAAAGGGAGGGAGCTTAGCCAACTGAAAAGAGACGAAAAACACAGAGGGACACTTGGAAGGAAAGGATGGAAAACAAGTGGAAAGCGAGATGGGGAGGGGTAGGAGGGGGAACAAGAAGGTAATGTGAGAAAGAAAAGAGAGTAAGAGAGAGGCTGGAGGATGAGGATCCAGGAAGGGTGAGAGAGAGCAATGAGGGAGGGTAAAAAAAAATAATGCAGATGATGGGAGGACAAGAAAGTTGGTAGAACAAATGAACAGACGAGAGGAAAGAAAAAAAATAGGAAGAAATGTGAAAAAGATAAAAAGATTAACTAACTGGAAAGTATAAAAACTCTGATAACAATGGTAACAAAAAATTAAGGATATGAGATGACAGAAACAGGAGAGCAAGAAGAGATTCAGAAAGTGAAAGAAGAATGAGAAAGAAAATAGGCAGAGGAAGATGAATAGAAAGATGACGTGAGGAAATATAAATGATGTTAAAGATAAAACTGAAGGGGAAAGACAAACGGAAAGGAAAAAAAAGGTGTGTGAAACAAGAGTGGGAGAATAACTGGCTAGAAGAGAGGAGAAGAAAAATAGGTGGGTTAACTGAAGAAGGCTGAAGCAAATGAAGGAGGGTGCAAGAAGAGCAGAGCGAGGGAGGAAAAGGAAAGAAAAGAAGAAAATTGGAAGAAGTGTGAGCGAGAATGGAGGGAGGACAAGAGGAAGAATTATAAAGAAAAATAGAAGAAGATAAAGACGAAATGGAAGATGGATATAAGAAGAAACAGAAGACGTGTTATGTGCAAATAAGGGAGGGAGACGTGGAACTGGGAAGTGCAAAGGGAAATGTAAAGGATGAATAAAGAAAAAAGGAAGGTATTAATGCAAAAGCAGAGATAAGAAAAAAGATGATGGAAAAAATAAGAGAGAATTAAGAAAAGGAAGAGAACACAGATGAAGGAGGAAGAGATTAAGACTAAAGGAAGACGTGTAGGTCGGAAATACGATGAGAAAGTATGGACACAAATCGAAGAAGGCGATGTATAGGAAGAAGAAAAAAACAGGGGAATGAGAAGGAAAGAAAGAGAGAGATAGTGCAATGAAAAATGAAAGAATGATAAGTCAGAAGGAGGGTGAGAAAGTAGAGATGAAGAAATGGACGCAGATATGTAAAGAAAACGAGATAAAATGAAAATAAGGAGGGAAAGTATATGAAGAAGATATAAGAAAGGAGGAAGAACAAAAGGACAGAAGGCAGGGAGAGGTAGACAGAACGAGGAAGTGAAAATTGGGACAGAGGACGTGAGAGAATGGAAAAAGAACTCAAGAAGGAAATACCGGTACTTTCGAGGAAAGGAAAGAGGGGGAGAAAAGAGAAAATGAAAAATGGAAGGACCGCGAGTGAGAAGGGAGAGAAAATAAGTGAGGAGACAGAAAAAAAAAAGAAAAAAAAAATGAGTAACAGGTGGGTGGAGTGTCTTTAATTAGATGAAATGTGGGAGAGAAAGATGAAGGAGGCCTGGGGATGAAGATAGGATGGAATAATTAACAAGCACACGAAGAAGGAAATTTGATGAACGCAGTAAGGAGGACGGAGTGGGAGGGGGGAGGAGACATGAGGGGGACATGACCAGGAATGGAAGAATTCAAGGGAGCGAGGCACACACATAAACAGAAGCTTTGAAAATATAAGGAAACTACACAAGAAGAAAATATGGTGAGAGGTATGGAGATCGGAAGATAAAAAGTGGAAGGGAGAAAAACAATGGAAGGAGTGAGTAAAGGGCGAATGGCACAGGAAGAAGGAAAAGGGGGGGGGAGGACATAAAGGTGACAGAAAAATCGAGTGTGAGTTCAGGGTCAAACAATACGAAAGGACAGGGCGAGGTCAAGGATGAAGGCTGAAAGTTAGACATATCACTGTATAATGCTTTTACATCTACATAATGGTATACGGAAAATTCTTTAATTGCACAGTTCTACTTTAGACCATCCAGAGAAGATAAACTTATTATGGACTGTATAATTACCGTTTACTTTACTTGCCACCTTAGGCCACTTGCTGTTTCATAGCCCCTTCACTACCAGATCATTCCTAACATTCACAAAACCATCTGCAGTAGCAAGAATGAAACGAGACATTATGACAGCATATGGTAGCAGCAACAATTAATTATCATGTCCATGGGATTAACGTGGAAAGTTGATGACTGCTACATTACAGGGTTTCCTCTACTGCTAGCTGAACAAAAGCTCCTGGTGGTGGCAAGACTAAAATATAAAGACATCATCGCACCACAGGGGATGATGGACGACTTGGAAACTTTATAACTGATTTCTGGACACAAAGAGGGAATTTTATTGAGCTGAAGGAAGCATCCGGCCCCAAATGGTTATGGATTTTCTGAGTAATACGAGTTACAGTGTCTGGGTCAGGTCGGCCATTCTGTAAATTTTATGTTGGATTTTTATTACCTATGCATCTCGGCAGTATGGCTGTCATTTATAATTCTTACTGCAGCAAGTTGGTTTTATTAAGCTTAATGGAAAATTTAATCTTTCTTAGTTAATATGTTTAAAGTATTCTTCACTATCTTCCCCAAATGAAGTAATTTGTTATTCTTTCTACTCCTACACGCCTCTATTCACCTTAGGGAAACCCCTCGTAATGAAGGGATATCTAATTGATATTTTGCACGCTATATAATTTGTTTCTTACATCAACATCCATCAAGAGGGAATTTCATACAGACGACAGGCTTTTAGCAACATTAACTGCATAACTAATACCCTTGGCCGGACGGTAACTGATGCCGTACTAGCCAGTACTGTGCAAGCGCCTCCCCAGCCTTCTCATACCGCCTTTAATGACTCCTGATGGCCCAGGGTGTCGCAAGATGGCCTATAAAAACAAGGACACGCTCCAAGATCTTCGGGAAAGTTCTTCTTAATGACCTCTGATAAAAGTTTGAACGTTCCTAGATTTTTCGGTACATCTGAATATTAGACTGGCTAAACCTACCCTGCCCCAAACCATTTTCGTCCACTGCATTTGATCTCTGGCTAATATAGGAAAAATTCAACTGACCACATATTACCTTAATAATGTCATGAGTTATCTAACATAACCACAAGTTAACATCTGCAAGCTTCGCTAACCTACGTGATCCCAGACAGTATTCGTAATTGTAATTTTACACATTATAATCAACGATATATTTAGGTGGCTTAACTAGAGCACGGCGACACAAGGTCACTCTCAAGTTCCATGTACACCCTATAAAAAAAGAATCGGGACCCCACGAGCTGATGCGTCTCGCAATGACCACTGATAGCACCAGAACTCAGTTGGGGCTTCAAATTCCTTCGTGCAGTGTGGCATATTGTATCGTGCAGTAAGGGTCCCGATTCTTTTTTTATAGGGTGTACATCTGAGGAATCTACCAGATTTCACGTTACAACAGATAGTAGACGCGACTCACGACACGTTAAAAGGATCGAATAAACCCTTGAAACACTCTTAGTAGGAGCCACAGTAATTTACTTATTGGTCACGATGCTTTCATGATCTGTCTGTGCCCTGAGTAAAGTACTTAGAACTAAAGTCAAAGTGGACATGCAAAGCGAGAACTGGAAATGTGTCCTTTCATATACCAGCTTGTGAACACTTTTTAATGATCCACACTGATGACATTTGCAGGTATTGACACACACTAAAACAGCCAATACAACTCTTCAACACTCACTACACCCTCAATACAGAAACTCCTTCATAATTCGTACTCTGTTAGCATGAGAACGATTTATTCCAGTTATCAATCTCCCTCCCAGCAGATGATTCAGTTCCGCAGTCGACCTCCTTCAAACTATCACAGTTACAGTTACTCTATCTGAGCAGTACGATACGAACAAGTGCATTCATTGACTGTGTACCTGCGTCTTTTGAGCACAGTCTTCAGAACAACAAC
>NC_137042.1:20081778-20194278 GCF_032717465.1 Coenobita brevimanus
CACTACTACCCTCACTACATCTAATACTACCCTATCTATCTACTGTCACTACAACCCTAACCACATTCACTGCTACCCTCACCAGAACTCCAAATCGCCAGATTATTGGCAAAGGTGTTCTAGTGAGAGGAGGTCTAAGACGAGGTGTAAACCATTCCTGTTTCCACAACTATCCATAACTACTCTTAATATACCCAGTCACTGTTCTAACCTCTGTCCATTACTGTTCTAATTACCAACAACTACCACAACTCTCAAAACACTCCGACTCACTGTATTATTCGGCACAGGTGGTTCTGGCGAGAGGAGGTCAAGGATGGGGTGTCTACCGTTCCTGATGGCGAGCACCCTGGAAAACTCAGGTCGCACCCAGCACCCCAGCGAGGCCACATGAGCAAGGGCCACTAGCATGTCAAGGGTGGACACGGCTTCTCCTAGGTCATGCAGAGCCCCTACACGTCCCCGAGCCTCCTCCAGCACCTCCACCACGATTCTGTAGGGGTATGGAGAGCGGCTGAGTGGTGGAGGGAACTGAAATGTGTATGTGTGGGGGGGCGAGTGGGAAAGATGCAGAAAGAGGCTAATTTCATTGGGGAAAAAAGGTTTTCACTGAGCGCCAATAACTGCTGTATATTGGTGATAATGTTTGAAGAATTACAGTATACACGTGTGAAAATGAAACTTGCTTCAGGCATTTTGTCTATGGAAATGTCAAAAAAAAAAATAATAATAATAAATATTTTTACGGTCTGTTACATTATGCCTGAGTTTCCACATATTTTGACTTTGACTCGAAACTGTTATGACTGAACTGCTTGCCTTCACTTGGACGGTTATGTTAGGTGATAGCCTTCACCGCTGCATTTTCACTATTATCAGTTCTAATACTAGCTTTACACCTGCATTTGACACTTGTACACCGTCATCCGACATCACATTTTTTTTCAGTGCCTCAACAACTTCCAAAGCGAATCCATCGTATAATAAACATTTCTTTTATCTGTTGCTGTGATCTTGCCTTCCATGGTCTTGGTAAGCGTGCTTGACATCAGAATAAGCGACACGACCTCTCACTCTGTCTTACCTGTCACAAGCCACTACCCTTAATCAGTCCCCCGGTGACGTACCTTTACCGTCACATGACCAAATAACAATCAGCTCCCTGTCAGTCAAATTACTGTTTATTTCTTGCAGTTATGTTAGCCACGACAAGTCACCTGCATGTCAAACAGCTGACCATCACCTATACCGTTTATGCCCAATACCGATTTCGTCCTTTACTGAATTATCCCCAATATGTTGCCGTCCTAATGATGTAATATACTGGCATCAAATCAAAAGAGCATACTGAATACTACGATCTTATGAAAAACGACAGAAATGTGGAGAAGAATGAAAGTCGTGTACAGTAAAGTGTTTGTAGGAGGAGGACGAATGAAACGGAGTATACGATTTGCGGAGAAAGAAACGGCGTATGATTGGCGGAGAATGACAGGACTGACTGATGAAAATAGACCTGTCAGCAGAATAGAAAAGGCGATTGGAAAAGATAAGAAATGGAAACTGACAGGTGGGGCAAGATGAAGTGCGAGGAGGAAGGGGGGGAGAGAAACTGAGAGTGACGACGTGGGAAATGAAGATGTGGCAGGAAAGAAGGGAGGAGAAATGGTGAATCAAAACGTGGCAGGAGGAAGGGAGGGGGAAGAGAAAAATGGAGATATATGAGGAATGAAGTCAAGGAGGAAAGGGGAGGTGAGAAATGGAGAATGAGACGTGGGGAATGAAAACGTGGGAAGAAGGGAGGGAGGAGAAATAAAAAGAATGTTGAGGTAGCGAGAAGGAGGGAGGAGGAATGGTAATGACGGAGCACAACAGGGTGGGAGGAGGAACTGGGGAATGAGACGTGGGGAGTGAAAACGAGAGAGGAGAAATGGAGACTGACGTGTCGGAAAAATGAAGTGAGGGAGGGAGGAGAATGAGACAGAGGGTGAGGAGATGACAAATGGGTGAGACGCAGGGAGGAGGAGGGAAAGAAATGAAAAATGATGACGTGGGAGGAGGGAGAAGGGAGTATATAACGAGGAGAAAGATGTGAGGAGATATTATGATGACTTGAGACTTAGGGTTTTGAAGACGTGATAGGAGGTGGGGAGGGGAAGTGAAAAATGTGACATAGGGTGTGGAGACACGGTAGGAGGTGTGTGGGGTGGGGTGGGGGGAGGTATGAAGAATGACGCATGGGGAATGAAAAAGTGGGAGGAGAAATGGAGAAATGAATCGTGGAAATGAAGTGTGAGCAAACGGAATGCGGAGAAGAAATGAATGAGTTGACAGAAATGATTACGTGGGAATAGGGTGGGGAGAGGAGAAATGGAGAAGAGGAAAGAGAGGAGGAAAAAAATGAAGGGTGAGAGGATGAGAATGATTACAAGGAAATGGGAAAGGGAAATGGAAAATGAGCAGAGAGAAGGGGAGAAAAGAAAAATGACAGCTACGCAGAGGGATGGGGGGAAAGTGACAAGAAAAAGAACTTAAGCCTTCAACACAACGACGAATATATTAATTCTTACGATTTTCTTAAGTTTTGGAGAGATCAACAGAGGTGACGGGATTGAAGACAGTATCAACCATCAACTAACCTATTTACAGTCTGCGCTCTCTCTCTCTCTCTCTCTCTCTCTCTCTCTCTACTTCAGATAAAACCGTCTAGTGGTTGTAGAAATAAGACACAAATTACGTAACTGCAGAGAAGGGGGTAAGTGGAGAGGTGCCTCAGAAGCGGGAAATAAAGGAAGGTGTCGTGAGGAATGGCACGACGTACGAGATGAAAGAAGGCTGGGACTGTCAGGGAGTGATGAATGTTTGGCGAGGGAAAAAGATGAGGAATAAATGGAAGGTGAGAATAACTGCAAGAGGGGAATATGACGGGGACTGAGTTGTAGGAGAAGGATGACGAATGAGAATAGGAGAAAAATGAAAAAATAAAGAATCAGGGAAAGGGAAGCAAGGATGGGGACTGACAAGAGATGGAAATGAAAGAAGAGGGAAGAAAAAGGCGGAAAAAGGGAGAAAGAAAGGACTGGAGAATCTGAAAAGCAGAGAAACTAAGGAATCATGGATGGGGACTGAGAGGCAGCGGAAATGAGAAGAGAATGAAGAGAAAAAAGAGAAAAATAAAAGATAGAGAGAGGAAAAAGGAAGAGAATGGAAGCTGAGAGAATATAAGAACGACCGAAGTGTGGGAGAAAATAAATAGGAATCACAGGTGGGGACTGAGAGAAGGGTGGGAAAGAAGACTGCTGAAAGGACATCAAGAGGCTGGAATTAACGGGAGGAAATGTACGAAGACTGAGGTACGGAATAAGAGGAAAGAAAAGGAGAAAAGAGGGAAATGGGAGGAAGCGAAAATTAAAAGGAAAAAATAAACAGAGCGACAACTGAGAAACCAAGTTCGTAGGGAATAAGAATTTGAGAATAAAATCAGGGGAACAGGTGAAGGAGTGTGAGGAAGGGCAAGGAGGGAGATAAATCCAGGGAGAGAGGGGTAAGGAGGAGGTACAAACAAGGTCCAGGCATGTTCATATGACGGTGATATGAGTGTTGGCGGTGTGTGAGGAATGCTGGGGTTCAGAGGGAAAGAAGAGAAGGAAGGAAAGACGGAAGCGAGAGGGGGAGGGAGGAAGAAAGAGAGAGAGGGAAGGAAGGAAAAAGAAACATGTGAAAATGCAGAATAATGAAAACTAGAAAGCACTCAGACAGCGCATACCTCCGCCAATGCCACTGCCATTAAAATGGATCCGGATCCGGATCCGCCCCAAAATTTAATCACTTCTTCTTTGGCCCATGGCCCACTCTTCCACAGAATTTCATTGAAATCCATTGATAACTTTTGGAGATATCGTCTGGACACACAAACAGACAGACATACACACAAACAGACAAACACAGGTGACTACATAACCACCTCCAACTTCGCTGGCGGAAGTAATGAAGGAAGGGAAGTTATAGTGTGAAAGTATAACAGAAAAGGAGTAAAAAAAAATCACAAAAATAACAGAAAGAAGGGGAAGGGAGGCATGACAGTAACAAAAATGAAATTACTGAATAAAGAGAAAAAGGAAAAAAGTGAAGAAAAAGATACTAAAAAAGAAAGAGAGAAGGGGGAAGATAAGAAGCTAATAGAGTGAGAGAAAGAACCTGGGCGAGCGTTTAGAGGTGGAGAGCGTAAAAGTGAAGGCATGACAGACTCTGGAAAAAAAGGTGATGAGGTGAGGGAAAAATAAACCAGGAACAAAAATATAAAACCGACACTTTTGGCAGAAAAATATGGAGAACGTCAGTAAGGTAAGGGGATGAATAAGGTAGGTTTACACGACTGCATGAGAGCAACGGGCATACGAGGAAGAGAAAGAAAAAGAAGGGCAACTCCGATGATTTTTTTTTTTTACAAGGGAGGATGGACACGAACATAGAAAACTTTTTATTCTTTTTCTAAACTTAATATAAACGGAGGACACATATTCTACTTAGCATCACTTCTAACAGGATGTAGCCTAGCAGTTTCCATGGTTTTGGGAGACAGGTCAAGTTACCATCTGGTTTCTATTTGTATTCTATGACCAGCGTCCCAGTATCGGGATCAACACCAAGCCTGACTGACATCGATCTCCAATACACATATACCACCGTCGTCCCTAAGAGGATAAAACAAACGTCGGTACCTCTACACCCACCACTACTAAAGTACACAACGATTGTGATTTCCAGGCGAGTGTCCCCCAAGGCATAGTATAACAGTAACTAAGACCTTATAATCACTTCGTATATAAACACATTAAGAACAGAAGACTATTTACCGTGCCTCATAAAAGCAGCTTCAATAACATCAACATAAAACACAACACCATATCCGTCAAATCACCTAAATCCTCTACCAACACAAACCCATGAAGGAACGGTCTACTATATTAAGACAGAGACCAAAGAATTAAAAATATAGTGATAACCAAGAACACACGGACCACAGGAACAACTAAAACAAGTGCATGATACAAAAAAAAAAACTATAAAACAATACGATAAACACCCAACAATAACACACACACACACACACACACACACACACACACACACACACACACACACACTTACACGAAGAACAAGCATACCAATAACAGCAAAAAATACAATAACACCAGGAACAGCAACAGCAGGGGGCACAGAGGGAAGCAATAACGAGATAAATATTGCGTGAGAAGGAAGGAAATGCTACTCGTGGCACCAGGAATATTACTATTATGATTGTAAGAAGCGCAGGCAGCCAGTGTGAGGGGAAGGGGGAAGGGGGGAAGGGAAAGAGACAGAGATAAGGTTAAGGAGAAAGAGGAAGGAAGAAGGGAGGGAGGGGCAAGCTTAGAATGGGAGAGGGTTAGAGAAAAAGGAGTGTTAAGCGGGAAGGAAGGGATATGAGGCAGGAAGGGGAAAGGAGAAAGGAATGAGAAAGTGAGGAAGGAGGTTAAGGAAAGAGAAGGGTTAGGGGGAGAAAGGTGGGGGGAGAAGGAGAGAGGGGTAAGATGTAAGACGATGTGAGAGAGTGTGGTAGAGAATGGGAGGGGCTGGGGGAGGGGGAATTGAAGGACAGAAGCAAGGGGGAGGGAAAGGATAAGGAAGGAGAGCAGGACAAAGAGGCAGGTATGATAAGATGGGAGTAATATGAGAGGAAGAAACAGGGAAGAGAGAAAGAGAATTTAAGGCGGGAGGTATAATGTGAGGAGGAAAGGGGACGAAGAAAAAAGTAAGAGGGTGAGAGAGGCAACGAGGGGATGGGATAAGGGAAAGATACAGAGAGAATCAAAAGAGGGAGAGAGGCAAGAAGAGGGAGGATTGGAGGGGAGAGAGACAGGGGTGGAAGAAACAGGGAAGAGGATTAGAGAAGGAAGATAGGATGATAGGAGGATAAGAGGTTTGAGGAGGAAAAACAAGGAAGTGGATCCAGAAGACAAAGATATGATACAAGGAAGGAAGAAGCAAAGATGAAGGAGACAAGGGCAAGGAAGGAGGAGATGGAGGTATGATTGGTGAGGGAGGGAAAATGGAGGGAGATACAATGAAGGAAGCAAGGAGGTAAGGAAGAAAGAATTATGCAAAGAAAGAAGGGAGGGAGAGAAATGCAGGGCAAGGGAGGGTGAAGGAGAGACAGAGACGGAGAACGAAGACGAGAAGGAGGAGACACTATGATAAGTGAAGGGAAATCCGGGATGAACACGGCCACGAGGAGGTGAGAGGGAGGGAAATGGGACTAGTGGGGGAAGGGAGAGAGAAGGACTGGGTGGGGGGAAGGATAAAAGAAATAATGTGGGAAAATTACAAGAGAAGAGGAGGAGGAAATACCAGGAAGAGAGGGAAGAAGTGAAACAGAGAGAGAGAGAGAGAGAGAGAGAGAGAGAGAAAGAGAGAGAGAGAGAGATTGAAGCGGAAAAGAATAAGAGGGAGAGATGAAGGTTGAGCGTATGAATGACTAATAGGATGGAGGAACTGAAGGAAGATGGGGGAGGGGAGGAGGATGGAAAGACAATATATGAGGGAATGAATACGCACAAGACGAGATCACAGCGAGGGAAACAACAAACGCGAATGAAGGGACGGAGAACGGAACTGGGGGAGAAGGGAAGAACGAAGCCAAAAAATGAAGAAAGGCATGAGAGAAGGAAGAGGGGAAGGGATGGAAAGAGAGGAAAAGACATAAGTAAGGTACAACAGAGGAAGTAAAAACGGAATGTGAAGATAAAAGTAAAGGATAATATTAAAAGAGAATATTAAAGAGAAGAGGAAGTGGATGAGATGAAGGTGGATGGAGGGGGGGGTGAAGCAAGGCAAGAGGGATGGGGATAATGATTGAGATGATGAATGCGTTCCTGAGGAGGTGAGAGGAGAGGGAAATGGAAATGATGGAGGGAGGAGGGAGTAAGGACTGAGAGCACTGGGTGAAAGATAAAATGGAGAAACGTAAAACACTGAGACAAAAAGGCCAGAAAGGAAGAGAAGAGAAGAGTTGGAAGAAACGGGACGAGGAGGCTAATGGAGGGAAGGGAATGAGAGTAAGGAGGGAAGACAGAGGGAAAGTAAGTAGGAGAGGAGGTAAATGGAGGGGTATGAATGGATCTGGATGAGGGAAATGAAGGATGATGATTGAGGGATGAGAGACAATGATCAGTAAGTAGATGAATACAAGCATGAAGAGGTGAATGAGAGGCAAATGAGAATGATGGAGAGCAGAAGTGAGGTAGACTGAGGTAAAGATTAAATTAAAGAAATGGTGAAAGGTATGGAACATGAAGGAGAAACAGAGCAGTGGAAGAGGGAAGAAGAGAGCAAAGGAGGGAAGGTAAAAATACAAAGGAGGAAAGAGAAAAGAAAAGCAAAGAAGGGGGGTGGGAATAGGAAGGAAGAACATAAGACGGGGGGGGGGGAGAAAGGAAGGGATAGAGAGAAGCTGACTGTATATACGGCTATATGAATGAAGGGACTGTAGGAAGATGATGGAGGGAGAGAATGAGAGACACTGATGAGGTGAGAAGGAATGAAATGGGGTAAAAGTCAGAAGAGGCAGAATGGGCAGAAGAAAAACGAAGAAAGGGATGGAAGAGGCAAAAAAGAAGACCATGGGGAAAGGAAAGACGACAGTCCAGGGAAAAAATAAGAAAAAAAGAAATGAAAGAGGAGAGGAAAAGGAAAACGAAGTGGTAGGAAATATGAGTGTGAATGGCTCTCAGAATGAAGGAACAAAAGGAAGATAAGGGGAGAGAGACAATAACAAGTGATGGAATGAATACGCCCTCGAGGTGATGGGAGGGAGGGAAATGGGAATGACGGTAGGTGGGGGGAAGGAAGTGAGATTGGGAGTAGAGATCGAGGGAGAGATATGAGAACGGTGGAGGGGTGGAGGAGGGAGTCAGAGGAAGAGGAGAAGTTGGCGGGAATCGGACTGCCGGAGGGAAGGAGAGTAGATGGAACTGCGAGGAGAAATGAGGGAGGCATCAGAGCAGAAAAAGCACCGAGGAGGGTGAAAAGGCGAGGAGGCTACGATGAGGAGAGGAAAGAACGAAAGCTAGGGTGTATGAGAGGGAGTGGGGTGGGGAAGTATATAGGAAAAGGAGTAAAGGTAGTGACGCAAGCAGGCAGGTCAACAGGAAAGAGGAGGCAGTTACCCCTTTGACTGTGACCTGTTTCTCTGATGAATAAAGTGGTCTGAAATTAGCTGAAAAAATACGCATCTCTAAATTTTAGGTCCAAACGCTACTCATGACATTCATTACCTCCTTATTGCGTTAGGTTTCTCTCAGTCCAGTAAAATCGCCTGACGTTTGCCGAAGGAAAAAAAAAATGCTAAGACTATTTTTTGCATGAGGATTAAGTAAATAAACAAAGAGGAAGACTGGAAGAAAGGCATGCAATGAGGAAGGCAAGTAGGCAGGAAGTCAGAACGCAGGAAAGCACGAGTAGCCTATTAGGGAAAGGAAGCAAGAGGTAAAGTAAGTAGGCAGGCGAGCAGAATGTAAATACGTAGACAATGGGGAAGGGAGGCTGGCTGTGGGTAGATGGGCAAGCAGACTGGAAGGAGGCTGAGGAGGTAGGCAAGAAGTGGGGATACGAGGAACAGGAGGCACGGGGTGTGAGAATAGAAAAGAATGAGGTACGAGGATAGGCAGGCAAGAGGTAGGTAATTAAGCTGGAAAGTGGGTATGAAAGCAGGCAGGATGGGTACAAGGGTACGGAGGCAAGGATAGAAAGGGATAAGCAGTCATCCATGAGGAAAAAAAAGAAGCCAGCTAGTAAACATGAAGTAAAAAAAAAAAATAAAAGGGGGGGGGAGGCAAGCATGAGGTAACGCTCAGCAGGCGGAATGTAAGAAGAAAACTGACAGACAGACAACCAGCCAGCCAGCCAGACAAGGAAGCACACGCAGGCAGACAGGCAAGAAGACTTCAGACAGGCAGACCATAAAAATACAGGAAGGATGGACAAACGATCTGCAAGCTTAGAGTCAGGCTTAGAGGACGACAGAGATAAGAATGAGAGGGAGAGAAAGGAGGAGTATCGGAGGAATAGACAGGAAGATCAACGAAGCTCGGGGAGGAGTGGCAAGACAAATGCACTGAGACTGTGGCGGACTGATAGATGAGGCAGGCTACTGGGATATGCATGAACTACCGATAAGCACGGACACCACCACCACAAACAACAACAACAACACCAACAGCAACACCAACAACAACAACCTCTGCAACTCAAAACAGCACAAGCTCATAATCAGATTAACAACCTCAACTACCCTACACAACATTACACTGATTTAGTCCAACAATTACAACTCAAAACCGACATTAACCACTCAACAAGCGAAAAAAAAAAAAAAAAAAAAAAAAAGGACTGGATGAAGCAAAAAAAATAAAAAAATAAAAAAAATAAACATGAACAAGCAGTGAGGAAATTAAGAGTACGAAACCAAAAAGATACATGATCTCAAAAATAATCCCCCCAAAGAATAGTATCATGAAGACTGCGAAAAATAATGCAATAAAATACTCATCGACGCGAAATAAACAATAAAGGAGTAAAGACGGACCCCCGGCGATGTAGGTTTTCGGGAAAAAAACATGTGCCAACAATAATGAACCCCCTTGATATGGAGAGCTAATAAAGTATTTGTAGTATAGGGAAACACACACACACACACACACACACACACACACACACAAGCAGAACTAAAACAAATCAGAACGGGTTGTCTAAATAAAGTAACTGTAGTATATGGAAACACACACACACACACACACACACACACACACACACACACACACACACACACGAGCAGAACTAAAACAAATCAGAACGGGTTGTCTACATAAAGTAACTATAGTATATGGAAACAAACACACACACACACACACACACACACACACACACACACAAGCAGAACTAAAAAAAAAAATCAAAACAGGTTGTCGTAATGGCAGATGAAAAAAACAGATGAGAAACCAGAGGAGCCCTTAAGCCCACTACTAGCAAAAACAAATTAAGTACAGAAGAATTGGGCAGAGAAACCAAAAAGACGCATAAGATCTCAAGTACACCCTAGAAAATAGGCAGGTTTGAAGATATTAAAGAAAAAAATAAGAAAAAACGAAAAAAAGGATGAAGATGACGATTTTAGTGAGTGTGTGTGTGTGTGTGTGTGTGTGTGTGTGTGTGTGTGTGTGTGTGTGTGTGTGTGTGATTAAAAGGCAGCACGGACGGCGGTCATAAACGGGCACGGAATGAAAGCACAAATGCGTGAGATGAGGGAAAATGAAGGACGGAGCGAGTAAAGAGGAATTAAATAAAGAGTGGATGAGAAGATGTGGGAGAAATGGGGTGTGAAGAAGGGGTGGGGGGTAGGGAAGGGAAAACACAGAAGGAGGTAAGTGAGAGAGGAGAAAGGAGGGAGACGAAGGAAATGAAAGAGGGAGAGATGATAGGGAAAATGAAGAATGGGAGAGAGACAGGGGAAATGAGGGTGATAAGAAGCGGGGAAGATGATGGAGGGGGAACTGAGGAAAAAAGATGGAGTAAAGGAGAACGAGAGAATAAAGGGAGACAGGAGGAGGGAATGAAAGAGAGGAAAGAGGAGAGAGGAGGGAATGAAAGAGAGGATGGGGGAGAGGAGGAGGGAATGAAAGAGAGGAAGGGGTGGAATGAAAGGAATATGAAGGACAGGGACAGAGGGAGAAGGAAAAGAAGAAGAGCATGATAAAGAAAAGATGGGAAATGAAGGAGGAGAAGAACTGGTTAGGGAGGGGACAGAGAACACGAAGATGTAAGGAGGAATAAGTCAGAGAATTTGTGGAGCGAAATTAATCAAGATAAGAACGAAGCAGACGGGATAGAAGCGGATAAGGCAAGAAAATCGGGCCACGAAGAATGTAAAGAAGAATCAGCAGGAACCTGGAAGCGGCAATAAGGAAAATACGAGCGATATGGGATGTCGTAAAGGATAAAGAATAAGACCATGACAGAAAGCAAGTGAGAAAAAATACAAAGCAATAATAAAGAATGGAGAACAAGGAAAAAAGTATGTATACAAGAGAGCCAAGAGGATGTTCAAATTTCAGCTGAGGGAAATTCTGTACTCTTATCACTCTAACTTGGCCCAAAATTTTCTTCTCTCCATTTTGATTGGTACACTGTAACACTAGGTTAACAACAGAACACGATGCAAGTCACGAAGAAGTGGTACACTGTAACACTAGGTTAACAACAAAACACGATGCAAGTCACGAAGAAGTGCTATGGAAGGAAAGAATGTACAGCCATCGACGTACCTAGATTTGCAACTGTACGACGTGAAACAAACTGCAAAAGGACGAAAATCGAAAGAGAGAGAGAGAGAGAGAGAGAGAGAGAGAGAGAGAGAGACTGAATAAAGTGACGGAAACATTGATGAATAAGCAGAAAAACGAGTCGATAAAGATGCGATAAAAAAAACATGATGAGAAAGGTTAAGGAAGCAAGAAAGAATGACAAAAGATACTGTAGAGACAATGAAAAATAAATAAAGGAAACAGGATAAAGAAATAAGAAAGAGTAAGATGATGAGAAAGGATAAAAGATGAGTACAAATGAGGTGATCAAGAAAGGAAGAATACAGAGATGAACAAGAAAAACGAGATGAGAAAGAATAAGATGAAGAAGAATGACAAAAAGGATATAAAAATGGGTATGAGAATGACTAACACGAGATATAAAAAGACGAAAATTAATTAGGTGAAAAGAATAAGATGGGAAAGAACAAGATTATTAATACAGAAATGAAAAGGAATGAATGAAAATGAATACGGCGATGAAAAAGACGAAGAAGGACAACCGGAAGAACTAGGAGAGACTGAAGAAAAATTAGAACTGCTGGAGTAAAAAATAAAAAATGAGAGACTGGGGTGGGATGAAGGGAGAAAGGATGTCAAAAAGAAATGGGGGTATAAGGAGGGACGGAGAAGAAAGAGGGCCAGAAAGAGAAGGAAAAACAATTATGGACAAATAGGGAAAGAAATGGGGGAAAAGAGGGGAGAGACGAAGGAAAAATGAGAACCACAAAGATGAGGGAAACAAAGATGAGGGATGACAAAGGGAGAATGAGATGAGACATGGCAAGGTTGTGAGCACGTCGGAGGTGAGGATCAGGGTACAAAAACGAGAGGAGAAGGAGGTGAGGGGGAGGTTAAGGAGGTGTGGGCGTAGGTGGAGGAGGCTAGCGGAGGGGGAGTGAGAGACGGTGCGAAAGAGGTGGAGGAGGTGTGACGGAGGTGAGGAGGATGGGTGAGATAGAGGTGAGGAGGAGGTAGGGGACGAGAGGGGGAGGTAGAGGCAAAGGGGATGCGTAGAAGGTGTGGGAAAGGTTGAGATGAAAGAGGGGGTACATGAAGGTGGAAGGGGTGGAAGGGTGGAGGAAGGCAAAGAGAGAGAAAGCAGCATCCAGGCAAGGCAGTGAGGTGGGGGCGGGGTGGAGGGGGGAGCAAGAGGAAGCAAGAAAAGTGTAGCAATTGGCCTGGATCTGCAGTTGGCGCTCTGATGGACGTTGTCTTTACGGCACAGGCTCTAGCTCAAGCAGAAGGAGGGGGGGGGGTGACTGAAGGAGAGAGGAGGGAGAATGAAGGGGAAAGGAAAATCAAGGAAGGGGAGGGAGACTGTATGAGCGGAGAGAATAAACTGTGGGAAAGGATAATGAAGGAAAGACAGGGAGAGTGAACAGCAGGAGAGAATGGATTGAGAGACAGAAGACGGAATGAAGAAAGAAGAGGGCAATGAAGAAGGGGAGAGAATAGGGGAAGGGAGAGAATGGAGAAGGGAAAAAGAATGGAGAAAGGAGAATGAATGATGAAGAGGAGAGTGAGGGAGAGGCAGACTGAACGAAAGGAGAATATAACCAAGAGGAGAGTATGGAGAAATGAAAGGAGTGGGGAAGGGATGAATGATAGGAGGGATGAAGGATGGAAAAAGGAAGACGAACAGAGACTGAAGAAAGAGAGGTAGGAGAATAACTGATCGGCTTTGAGTTGTATGGAAAATCAATGAGTGATGGATGGAAGGATGTAGAAACGGAGAACGAAGGAAATACAAGGAAAATAGGGAATGGTGAGACAAAGAAGGAAAGCCTTGAATAAAAGAGAGAAGGAAGAGAGGGGAAAGGGAGGGGGGCGAACAACGAGAAAGAATGTAGAGTGAAAGACGGGGAAGAGATGAAGAAGACCACAGTGAACGCTAAGACAATGAGGGACGTAGTGAAAGAAAACCGTAAAATTAAAAAGACGAATGAAAGAGGAAGAACAAAAACTGAAGGACAGGAGAGAGAGAGAGAGAGAGAGAGAGAGAGAGAGAGAGAGAGAGAGAGAGAGAGAGAGAGGGGATTAAGGAAGGAGATGGTGGGGAACGGACAAGGAGTATGGGTAAGATAGAAAGGAGACAGGAAAGAGGGCGATGAACGAAAAAAGAAAAAAAAAAATGTAGTGGTCAGCTTGCACACGCCTGACATGAGTGGCCACCTCTACTCTACACGTTCAGGGGTATTTTTTGGTTTCTGAAGGGCAACTGATCCACAGGGTAGAATGACACCACTTTCTGTCACCTGAAAAACAGACCCGCCCCCACGCAGCACAATACGCACGGGTATATGCATGGAAGGCTTTTGAAGTGCTCGGAAAGAAATGCATGTAGAAAAATGGTCTACTGGATTATCGACGTTTCTGACTGAAAAAGCTTGCAGTCCAACGAGGGAATCTAGACGCGGTACAACATAGGAGACATTCCCATATGACTGTAACTATTTATTTCATGTCTTGCTACTGTGTGCGACCTTCTCAGATCAAACACGCTACCCACCCAACCAACAGTGGCTCTAAGAGAGAAGGATGGGCAACAGAACTCCGAGCAAGGTATAATATTAACAAAGTATGTAGAATGAGAGCTAATATGTGATATCAGAAGGAAACGGGGGAAGAGAAACAGTCAAAATGAAGGACAAAAAAAGATGAGCAGATGGAGAGAATAGCATGAAAAATAAGAAGAGAAGGGAGTAAGTGAGGGTGGACTGAAGGAACGAAAGACTGACATAGATGCAAAGGACACTGACGGATGTGAGGGGAGAAGACAGAAATGGAAAAAGAGGGAGGAGAGAGAGGGATGAGGGAGTAGGAGACGGTGTTGAGGCAAAATGTGAGACACAAAAAGAAAAGAATCTATTTTTCAAGCAAAAAGGAATCAGATGTAACAGCCAATAGGGAATGGGAAGGAGGCGGGTAAATGAAGCATGACATCAGAGAGAAACAAGTCAACCACAGGTCTGGTTTGCTCAAACTGAATCTCACAGCAGTCGATTCTCCAGCCAAACACCCTGTGTAAACAGCGACTTTTTCGCATCTGGGCCGTTTTCCGTATTAGACCCGTAGAACAGTAATTTCTACTACGCTGCTTTTTTTTTTTTTTTTTCAATCATTACAAAGAGCAAACAACCACTTTCAGTTCGAATGCTATGAATGCCAAAGTATTTTCAGAATCGCACAACAACAACCCGGCTATAATAACTGGTGTCCATCTGCCCAACTGATCCCGTTTCATTAGCTCGTACCATTCCAAACATTTCTCACTAATGGCAAAAACTTAACGGATGATACACATCGCTTTCTCTTGTTGCGCACGGACATCTGGGAACAAAGTGATTCATGCTTGCTACTTATTTTATGTTAAAAAAAAAAAAGAAATCCATACGTCAAGACTACCCAATATACAACGGTCATCATTATAAATACTCCAACCCCAGCTCAACCTCACGATCCAACTCATGATTCACCACCATCTAAGCCAATGCCACTCAGTCCACTTTGTTCACCTCATTCTTTTTCACCTCCCCTTAACTGTACACACACACACACACACACACACACACACACACACACACACACACACAACATTAAAATGGAGAATACATATGGTTCCAACAAAGGGCCAAATAAAATCTACCCATTACCCACTCAGCCCAATTATACTAACACTGTCGTTCTGCATCTTCATACTGCATCAGCATACAAAACCCTCAGAATGTATGTATGTAGCGTATGCATGCATGTATGTATGCTCGTGTGTGAAAGGACGTATCAAAGGAAGATGCTGGTTACCTGGGGCCCCATTTCCCTTTCTCTACTCCTCTACGAACATAACACAGCTACAAATTAACATAAAACTAAAGGTATAACTTTCTAACAGATCATAAAATACAGTACGAGTACAAACAAAATTTCAGACAAGGTCCCTGAAAAATCACAATATAACAAACTCCCTTACTTTACCTTTACCTGCCCTACCTCTAAACATTCTGATACGAGGACGTTTATTTAATAGAACCTTCAACCTTCTAAAATCCTGAATACGCCCTTGTGTGTGTGTGTGTGTGTGTGTGTGTGTGTGTGTGTGTGTGTGTGTGTGTGTGTGTGTGTGTGTGTGTGTGTGTGTGTGTGTGTGTGTGTGTGTGTGTGTGTGAATCTACCTTGTATCCAATTTCTTTCTGAATAATTTCCTCATTTTCTTTTGTCCTTTCTTCCACCTTATTAAAAGAGAGAGAGAGAGAGAGAGAGAGAGAGAGAGAGAGAGAAGAGAAGAGATGAAGAGAGAGGGAAAGGAAGTACGAAGGCAGCAGTAAAAGTGAGACATCATAATGACGATGGACAGAAAGTGGGTGGTAGAAAGGGAAACAGAAAGGAGAAAGAGGGGTGAGAGAGAAGGTGAGAGCGTGAAGGACAAAGGATGAGGACATGAGCACAGTGAGGGAGGGTGGGAGAGCGAGAGAGGGTAAGCGAGCATGAGTAGGAGGCAAACACTAGCTATGAGGAGCGAGATAATGGAACACAAGGAGGAGATAATGGCAAAAGAAAGTGGCAGGGTAAGAAGATGCGAAATGGAGGGGTAGACAGAGAGGAGGGCAAGGGTCGGGAAGGTAATGGACAGTGAGCTGGAGGATGGAAAGACAAAGGGTGTTGGGGCAAAGAGACCAAGTTTTGGAGAGGAGGGGGGAGTGAAGGGAACAAAACGACATAAAGCAACACAGAATTCAGAAAGCAGAAGCCAATCTTTATCTTCCTCTCAATCAATATCATTACTATTATCATCACCATCATCCTATCGCACTTTCTCAAGCTAATCGAGTGAATTTGATTCATCACCATCAATACGGGGGGGATTATTATTTAATGAAAAAGAGGAGAGGAGCCAAGGTTCAGCTTTGTATGCTCTAAGTCTTGGGTTCTTTCTTTCTTTCTTTTTTTTATCTAAAAAATTATGAGGGAAGCATCCACATGAAACATCAGCAATGTGGCCTGAAGCTGGTGGTGTAGGAGCTCTGAGAAAATTTTTGGTAAATTATATGTGATGGGTGACCGCCTGGGAACACCAGATGCTGTTGGCATCCCTACGTCAAGTGGGGTTGGTGGAGGATTGGTGCTCCTCCCTGTAAAACAATTAACTCTAAGCCCTTGGCCACCCCGTTTGGGATACATGGCGTCTGGCAATGAATGAGTGAATATGTGAAAAATATTCTCCTTTCCGTATTTTCACACCCATGCTGACGAGGTGAGAACGGGGTAATGCTTTACAGTGTGTGTGTGTGTGTGTGTGTGTGTGTGTGTGTGTGTGTGTGTGTGTGTGTATTTACCAATTTGTATTTACCTATTTGTAGTATACAGGAATTGAGCAATGCTCGTGTTGTCCTGTCTCCATATCCACATTTATCAAGTCTACCTTTACACACATAAATGTTTTTCTCATGCACCACCTCTTTGTCTAAGTCGTTTCAAATATTTAAGAATATACCTAATTGTGATATACACGGAATGTACTATGCTCGTGGGTTTCCGTCGCTGTTTCTCAATAAGTCGAATTTAACTTTAAACTCGTTTAAGTTTTTAGACTGGACGATCTCTTTGTCCAGGCTATTCCATAAGTCTATACTTCTGTAAGGAAAGCTATATTTCTTGATATCCTTCAAGCAGCTTGACTTTTTCAATTTCATTCCATGTCCTCTTGTTGCTCTCTTATCCCATACAAACAGATCTTCTTTGTCAATTTTATCTACTCCCACCATGGTCCTGAACACCGCAATCATGTCTCCCCTCTTTCTCCTTTCCTCTAACGAAGGCAAATCCAGTTTTTCCAGCCTCTCTCTGTATGACAGGTCTGTCAGACTGGGGACCATCTTGGTTGCTGTTCTTTGTATTCTCTCAATCTTGTTTATATCTTTCTTTTTGTGTGGGGACCACACTACCGCTGCATATTCTAACCTGGGGCGGATCATGGCCACTATCAATTTTTTCATCATTTCCTCATCCATATAATGAAATGCTACTCTTATGTTAGTCATGAGCTTATAAGTCTCTCCAACGATCTTGTTAATGTGCTTTTCTGGTGACAAACTATCTTGGACCAGCACTCCCAAATCTTTCTCTTCTCTCCTTTTTGTGATTAATTCATTACCCAAAAAATAATTCAGTGATGGTCTCCTGCTACTTTTACCCATTTCCAATATTTTACATTTCTTTACATTAAATTTCATTTCCCACGTCCGGCTCCAATTGTGTATCCTATCCAAATCCTCCTGCAGTATTTTACAATCCTCCTCAACCTCTATCTTCCTCAAGATCTTTACATCATCAGCAAACAGACTCGCATAACTGTTCACTCCATCTACCATATCATTTACGTAAATCAGGAACATTACTGGCGCCAACACTGAGCCTTGAGGGACTCCACTTGTTACTTCCCTCCATCCAGACATCTTTTCCTTTATTACTGTCCTCATTTGTCTGTCTCTCAAAAAGTCTCTCATCCATTCCAGAAGTTTCCCCTTTAATCCTCCTATATATTCTAGTTTCCACATTAGTCTCTTATGAGGTACCTTGTCAAAGGCCTTCTCTAAGTCTAAGTACACACAATCCACCCAACCATCTCTCTCCTGTACCACATCAATCGCTCTTGAGTAAAAGCTCAACAAGTTTGAAACACATGACCTTCCACTTCTGAATCCAAACTGACATTCAGCCAAAATATTCATCTCTTCCAGATATTTTATCCATCTGTCTTTCAGGATTCTCTCACACAATTTTGTGACCATGCTGGTTAGAGACACTGGTCTATAATTCAGGGGTTCTTCCCTGTTTCCTCCCTTGTAAATTGGTACCACATTTGCCCTCTTCCATTCTTTGGCACTTTCCCCTCTTCCAGTGAGCATACAATTAAGCTGTGAATTTTATCCGCCAGTTGTTCTCTGCATTCCTTCAGTACCCAATTAGAAATTCCATCAGGTCCTGGGGCTTTCCTTACATCTTGAGTTTCCAGTAATTTATACACTTCCTGCACCTCCACTTTTATATCTTTCATCACCGGAACATTTCTAATCACTCCCTCCCTTCCACAAGCTCCTTTTCTTTAGTGAAAACTGACTGGAAACGTTTGTTCATTATTTCTGCTTGCATTGCCGCATCCTTAAAGACCTCTCCATCTACTTTCAGCTTGGTGATTCCTTCCTTTTGTTTCAGTTTGCCATTAACAAATCTATAAAACAGTTTGGGTTCATCCTTGCATTTGTCAATTATACCTTTTTCAAAATTCCTTTCTTCTTCCCTACGTATTCTTGTGTATTCGTTTCTTGTTCTTTTATATTCTTCCTTTGTTCTGTCGTTACCTCTCTTTCTCCAATTGTTCCACGCCTTATCTCTCTTTTTTTGGCTATCATACACCTTCTATTAAACCACTCCTTTTTCCTGTTTTCTTTCCCTCTTACTCTTGGTACAAATTTTTCCACTCCCAAATTATAGAGGTCTAGAAAGATATCCCACTTCCTCTGTATCTCTCGTTTCTCTGAATTTTCTCCAATCCGCATTTTCAAAAAAGTTTCTCAATCCTGTAAAATTTGCTTTGCCAAAGTTGTATCTTCCCTGTCTATGAAGCTCGTCTCTTGGCTCGACGTTTCCTATTAACATCTGGAACTCAATGACCACGTGATCACTTTTTCCCAAAGGACAGAGATATTCCAATGATTCTATTACATCGGGTTCTTTGGTGAACAGTAAATCTAACCTTGCTGGTGTGTCCTCACCTCGAAACCGTGTCTCTTCTTTGACCCAATGCGTCATCACATTATTCATTATTATATTTAATAACATAGTACCCCACGAATCCTCGCCGCCTCCCGAGTACCATTCCTCCCAGTTCACCTCTTTACAATTAAAGTCACCCACCAAAATTATATTATTGCTTTTCTCAATTATTTTTTGCAAGTAGCTAGCCATATCTGACAACATCTCATGGTATTCGTCATCCTTCCATGCTCTCGTCTTTGGGGGAACATACACTACCGCCATATCTCTCTTAACATTCTCTCCAGTTTCTAATTTCATATATATCACTTCAGCCCTGCCTTCTCCCATTTCCACAGTATCTACATTTATGTTGTTCTTCACTGCTATCATCACTCCTCCTCCCTTTTTTTCTTTTCTGTCTTTTTCTCCACAGTTTGTATTTACCATCTCCCAAATGAACATCAATATCTTCTCTTAATTTGGTCTCTACAAAGCACATGACATCAGGTTCATGTTCTCTCAAGAAATCATTAATTTCAATCCTTGTCGATATGAAACCATCAACATTAGTATATATCACCTTCAAATTATTTTTGACATTATTAATACCCTCTTCTCTCCTACTCTCTGTCCGTACCACTTCCTCAACTTCTGATCTTTCACAACCATCCCCCCTAGTTTCCTTCACTTCTATTTCCTTAAATACCATTTCCTTACTTTCATATCCAATACTCTCCAAAAAAAGTATTACGTTCTTCCTCTGTCCTCTTATCATTTTTTTCCTTTACTTCTTCCTTTAATGATTTTAAAACTTCTCTTTCTTCTTCATTCAGATCTTTTCTTATTATAATATTTTCCATCCCCGCCTCTTTGCTTAATTTCCAGGTCACTTTAAGTATCTCATTTATTACACTTTCTGATGTAAACTTGACTCTCATTGGTCTTGTTTCCCCTTTCTTATAAGGCCCTATCCTCCTTACTTCCTCAATTTCTTTTACCCACTTGTCTCCTTCGGGGTCAATCTTGCCTAATATTCCTCTCACCATGTTCGTGTCTCTCTCGAGTCTTGCGAACCTAACCTTTTCTTCCTCTTCCCTGTTTCCCAATACTACCACACATCTGTTCCTTTCTACAGTTTCTCTCACTATTTTCTCTTTTTTCTTCAGTATTTTCACTACATTTTCTTCCATTTCTTTCTTGTTCATTTCCCTTTCTTCCTGGATGATCTCTCTTAAGCTGACCACTTCTTTCTGTTCTTCTTCTACGTGTGCCTACTTTGCCTTGTGTTCTTCTAGTACATTACTCACCTTCTCCGTTTTATTAGTACTCTCTTCAAGTTTCCTCCTCAGTTCAACATTTTCCCTCTTCAAATTCTTAATCTCTTCATTGGCTGTTTCGTTGGACTGGATTAGACTCTGTATGGTGGTTTCCGTATTTCCTGACACATCCTTTATCACTAGATTCTCTACTTTTTTTTCGAGTTCACTAATCCTCATAATTAATGTTTTCACCAGGTCCATGACATTAGTATTAGCATCAAATCCTTGAAATTCCATTCCCTCATTGTTTACATTTTCGGCCATCTTTAACGTACCGGTAAAGTACCTAAACAGCTGTTACCAAATAAGCCACAAACATTCATGTATACTATTGCCAACAAATCTTTACATTTTTGGTAGTCTACCAACTTTCATTATTTTAAATTTAAAGAAAGACCCTAGGAGACAGGACAGACAAAATTCCTGAAACTACTCAAGGTTAGGAGCGATGCCTGGGACGACCTCTCTCTCCGGCTGCTCGTGTGTGTGTGTGTGAAGTAAAAAAGTTTTAAATCTGATTTTAACAATATCAATTGAATGGGTTAAAGGTCTACTCACGAGTTGGCCTTTTATTTAACAGCTTAAAGGTCACGGTTATGGGACAAGGTCAAAGTTTTATCCGGCAATGTCAACTGAAGCACTCTTCATCCCATTTTGTGCAAAGTTGGAGGAAAGGCTGAGAGCGAAACAAAAACAAAATTTTATTTTGAGAACAATCAGTCAAAGGTCAAGGTCATGGGGAATGGCAGAAGCTCACCTCACATACAGTCGTCCCTCCTAAAACATGGATAATATAGATTGACAACATGCCGTGCTATACTTTTCCGTGTTTTACGTTCTGTATGTTTCCATTTTAAAGGGCTAACCTAGACTGGACTTTTCCAAAGTCACCCTTTTCACCCCAAATCCCACCCAAATCCTCTAAAAAACACCCTACTGACATTCACTCTGGTATTCATACACAGGAAATTATTAAAAAACATAACGGTTCCTAGACATTAGTAAAAAAAGTTTAGGTCACTAACCTGACTCGCTCTGCTGGCCACACTCACTGTCCACAGTGCCCCCAGACCCCATTCTCTGTAGTCACTGTCCACCAAAAAATAGTGGAGGACGCCCCCAGCAGCCAATGGGGGTACATATGGATGTGACGTCACACGACCAATCACAGTGCACCACTCACCTGATGTCAACACGTGCAACATTTGACTTTCAGGGGGCCGTCTGAGTTTCAACGCCCAACAACTCGCCGCTGTATATCTGTTTGTGACCACGGTACACATTTTTTGGTCATACTATGGGTGACTGCATCAGTATGGATCCGTGTCATATGATACCACGTGATACGAGGGATGACTATCAGCATGTGAATAAAATAACTGAAACTGTTCTGAGCTGATTTATACCAAACTTGGTGGAAGAAATGAGGATCAGACAAATGGGGTTATTGTCAGCAGTAGGTCAATGGTCATGGACACATGGCACAGTCACATAAACAGTTTTTATCCAATTCAATCTAGACTTAATGCAGTCCAGACTTTGTGGAACAGTTCAAGGAATGGCAGTAATAATGGAATTTGATTTTGAGAGCAATCATTCGAAGGTCAAGGTCACAGGGAAAAGTCAAAGGTTAAGGAAAACAGGCACGGTCACTTGAAGTAGTTTTGATCCAATTTAGACTAAACTTGAGGGTAAGGCAAGAACACTGGGCTCTGATTTTAAGAACAGTCAGTGAACGGTCAAGATCTCAGAGAAGGGTCAAAGTTTGACCCACATGTTTCTGTATGTGAACAAACTGACTAAAAAAGTTTTGACAAGATTTAGCCAACCATGATGGACAGGCTGAGGGTCAACCAAGAGGTAGACCTACTGTTTGGGGAAACAACAGATCAAAGATCAAGATCACTTGGCAAGATCAATGTAAAATTTTGTTCTGTTCAGACCACACTCTGTAAAGGTTTATGGTATGCACATAACAATGATGAAGAGATTCACTTTAAAGAACACCAGTTATTCATCAAAGGTTAAGATCACAGACCAAGGCCAAATGCTGAGTGTATGATTCAGCTTTGATTCAACATTAATTGGTATGTATGCTTGGATCCTACTACCATAAGCTAGATCAAAGCAATGGGCAATCTCATCATCTGACTTACCAATGTTATGGATCATAATACTTAGACTGGTGAATCACTTCAAGGCCTCTACATCCCCACAACATGCACAAACACTCTGTACTGCATCATCCAACAAGCTATCAAATGCCTGGACCTTGGTCTTGGTCCAGGAAACCTTTAGTCCCAGGGATTTTGCATTTTCAAGAAGTGCCTCAAGAGCACTTAGGGGTGCCTCCAGTGACTGTTACAATGACTGAATCATCAGCAAAGTCACAATAAGCAACCACAAAACTGCCAATTGATTACTCAACAGAGACTCCAACTCAAGAGCTCAATTCAACACCTAATCCAAGCACATGTTGAAAGTGAGAGGACAAGGACACATCTCCGCCTTACTTCAGAATTTGCTTAAATGAAAGCAGATGTTCTGCTTCCAAACCTAACAGCATTCTCATTATCATATTACAGACTAGCTACAAGAGAGATAATCCTTGCAGGGAGCTCACAGTCACAAAAATTCCCACAGTACATCCTAATTTACTGAATGAAATACCTTCTTGAGATCAATATAGGATGCAAGCATTACCTTCCAATACTCACATCCATATTCCACAAGAACTCTTCCAGATCCATAAATGTTATAAATACCTTATAGTCCTTCTCCCAAGCTTTTGATCTTACCGAGTGTACATACCACTTCTATAACCACTAACTAGGCATTCTAATAGAGTATATTACTAACCTTCTCCGTTATTCTTCCATACTTCCCTATGTGTCAACATGTGGGATGGTGGAGGGTTAGTGCCCCTCCCCATAAGGTAATTAACTCAAAGACAAATGGCAACCCCTTATGGGATTATGGTGTCTGGCTATAGATAGATTATTCTTCCATATACTATTCCAACTTCACTCAAAAATGAGGCTCTTAAATTTACACTATTTCAAGATACAGATCAACGAAAGAAATTGAAGTTGCAGTTGCTTCTTCATCCATGCAAAGATGTTGTATACCAGTTTGTAGCATAAGTGTTGGGTAGTTGGGCATAATATCTCTACATAAATTTGATGAGGGAAGGCTTTCTCTTGTTTCCACCCCTTAACTATTCATACCACCTTGAACTACGAGATAGTAGCCATGATATCTATTAGAAGGCTTGAAGTTAGTGTGGATGAATCTTCATACCATACTAGGACTGAACACATCAGGTAGTTAGCACAAAATCCACTGCAATGAGCATCAGAAGCAAAATAAGATTAGTCTCTGCATTTGCAAGGGTATATATATGAAATGGTATTTTGTCCGGATCTTACATGACCTCTGCATACTTACACATTGCTCATAATCAGAATTTCTCGAAGAGTGTCTCGAGAGCGTTGGTCCAACTGGTACAAGTGCTCAGTAGTGCAGGTGATGCAACCTCGCCCTCGCTGAACCTGTGCATACAGACAAAACTTAAGTGATATCAAATTGTGATCCTTCCATCCATCCACCATCAAACTGTGATACAGAATGCAAAAACAAGCCTTAAATTGTCAGCTCTGGCTATGATAAAATCTTACTAAACCTAGACCAATTCTGAAATCTTAACTCCTATGACTTCACCTAATTCTCTCCACCCCCTATACCCTGATTCAATTGCCACTACCATGCCCCTCTGATGGGAAAAATATGACACATATAAATATTCAGTAAACAACAATTCCCAGCTTTAATAAAGACCATGTACAGTAGAAACAGCAAAAGCATGTGGTCCAGTGTACTGAAATCTTGTTTCACAGAATATAATGCTATATTTAACCACCACCAGAAACAGACAGGACAATCACTCACAGAGCATCTAGGCCTACAAAATCCTCGCTTCACCTCACATGCAAAGGTATCAACACAGCTTTTTTCTGGTGTACTTCATATACACCTGTGAAATGGTTATTCTGTCCACAATGATGGAAAAATTGGGGTGCAACACTTATCTAACATACTGTATACAGTGTATCTTAAATATACTTTATTAACAAAATTCAAAGTAAAGTTAATGACATCAAACCAAATTGCTTCACAGAATACAAAATGTAAAAGCATGCATGTGTCAAAGTGTCAGAAAGTGTGTGAGTGAGACAGTATGACAGTGATGCAGCCTGGCACTGTGATGCATCAAGCCCTGCATGCTGCTGGAGACACTAAACCTTCCACCGTGAGAACTGGGATGTGGCTACAATAACAAACACATTCACAACAGCTCTCCCAGCTTTGCAAGAGCTGCCAGACAGTCTAATACCAGTTAGAACTGCACAGTCATTTACAAAGCATTGTACCATCAATTCCACTGATATACAGTACAATACTGTGCTGTATTGCATTCTTGCTACAGTCAAATTATTTTTATATCAGTTTCATCCTCTACAAAGTAGGAGGATATATTCATCTCCTTTTGGGCACATGTTCAAAAGTAAATTGAGGAGAGCTGTAAAGATTAAATCTACAAGCTTTACAGTTATCAGCTGGTAGACAAAGGGCAGTTCACGAAGTACAGTACCATCCATCCATCCATCATCCAATCCTACATTGCCCCATGAGGAGCGTAGGAGCCCGGGGCTAGGCAGTTGGTCCCAACATTTAAGATAAGAGTGACCAGCCTCACTCATCCCTGAGTGGCATTACATGAGCAATCAACCCCAACCATCCCTTGGATATAAACCTTCACCGGCTCAATCCGATTGTAGTGCAATAATTACCCACTAAACCACCAGGCGCAAAAATTTGGTTATATGGTTACCACCCAGCGTAGTAAATGGTTTCCTGGTGCACAGGAAACATCCCTGCTAAATCACATGTGCAGTAAATACAAGCAGTACATGGCTAGACACTGATGCAGCAATCATTTTCTGTAACCCTCTGCCATCCAGCAGGTGGAGTTCACCCTCTTTTGGGTATTTCTAAAAAAAAAAAATACAGATAAGAAATGATTAAAGGAGACCTCTTGAAGTAAAAGATTTAAATACATAAATTATACTCTGTCCAACTTACCCGGCTTAAAACTGCTATCTCCCCATTTTCAGTACCATGCTGTAACAAGTGATTAACACAAAAACATGGTGCCAACAGAAAAGAACAAAGAAATGCAATGGAACTGATGTAGTGCTGTAGAATTTTCATATTCAGACAGTGAACTATGGAAATTTTAAAAAACTGCACGAAGGTGGAAAACTCTACTAAGTTAAGACGAACAAACTATACAACCAACATCCAAGCCCATTCCTAACCTGGATAAAAGGGTGTCCCAGGCGAGGGGCAGGGGTGCGCTTGGGGATGGGGATGGTGATGTGGAAGCCTCGTGCTGCATTGTGACCAACTCTAACACACACAGCATGTTCACGACCCACGGCATCAACATACTCTGGGGAGAAATATGGAAAAATGTGTGACTCAAGCATGAACTCATATGAACAGTAACTTCTCATTTAACAAACTTAGACCCAACACCCCTTGTGACAGAGTGACCCCAAAAGGGCAAGGTACCAACAAAACACACATTTTACATACAGTTCATAGATCTATAGGCAGAGAGATGTGCGGATGAACAGAATGATAGAGATTCATGGCCAGACAGACAGACATACGGGTAAATAAACAGAAAAACAATATAGTACAGTACAGTACTGGTGTTCCTACTACTGATGGATAAATCCTGAAGACATGCAGAAAGAACTATCAAGAATGGTTCTTTACTCATTACGGAACCATGCTGTAACATTTATGAGCATTCACTGTAACTCCACCTACCAGTATATCACTCATCTTGTTGATTATGCTTCCACTCTAATTTGATCGAGTGTCCAGTCTTCTGTTTTAGTTTCCTAGTTACATTATCATCATCATCATACTATATTTTTTATTCCTACTAAATGATGAGGTATAATAGGATCCAGATAACAAAGAAAATAAAAATATGAAAGTGGAAAATCTATCAAACACATGCCAAATGAAACAGATCAAACACTCATTCACCTACCATGAATCAAGCTCTTGGAATCCAACCCTGGCAGCACCCTACATGACTAACCATTTTCACATACTTTGACTAGTATTTTTCTATACTGATGCATTTTACATAACCAGACAGTTAACTTTACACTAACCAGTAATGTCATCGATGATCTCTGAATAAATTTTGCGTGCCACATCAAGGAGGCCATTGACTGAGCTCTTGATAGCATAGCAGCGTAGGGTCCTCATGGCCGCAGCTCCCTTTACTAGTCGAGCATCCTCATGTAGAACTCCACGTAGTACCTCAAGAAGTTCATTCAGCACTGGGCTGGAGACAGTCTAAACACAGAAGGGAGGATAATGAAGTAGATGTGTGCAGGACTCTATACAATCTACATTTATTTTTCAGGTCCATTTTAGTTAATTCTGATCCAGTCAGGTTAATTTTGAACAATTAAGGACTGACTAGGCTCATTCAGGCTTATTAACACCATGGCTCCATGAATATGGATGATATCCTTTTGATTCTGCTCTTGTAGCTAGCAGATGATTCTATTCAACTTAAAACAGCCTTGTGCACTTACAGGTTTATCAGTGCCAATACTAACCCCACCAGTATAAAATGTCTATCCTAAGCTGAAAGGGATTATCAAAAAAGGACAAGAATATATGAAAATAATGTCTCTGGGCTCAAAGAGTTAAGGCCACTTCATGTCCAATTAGACCCATCACATTCAATTTGGTAGTCAGGTGATTTCTGGTAAGCTTAGTGCATATCATCTCCAACTACTGTAGGCATATTACATAACTTTCAGTCTGTTTAGATCCTTCACATACTTTCACATGGCAGTAAATGGTGGCACCAATCTTCCACTCAATTGCTGTAATGCTATTTCTTTCTTCACATTTATCAATCTATATCTGTGGCTGTCCTCCTCTCTTCCTACTGCTTCCTTTCCCTTCTGTCACTTTGTATTATTCTTCTTTCAACTTCAGGTGACTCTACACTGAGCAAAACCCCTAATGGTTTTCCGTAACCCAAGAAACCATTTACTGTATAATACTGGATGGTAACCAGGTAACCAGACAACAGAGTGATGTGGCACCTACTATGATGTCCTTGTTAACTGGGTGGAGAGAGGGAAATGCAGCATCCATCCAAAAATCAAACCTCCACATTTTCCCCTACACCTCATTGTGGCAAGGAACTGTCAAGCACAAGAGAACATCAACTCACTGCACAAGATGGCCATGTAGAGACAGTTGCTTGCCTGCAGTTGATGGGTATGCTCAGCCAGACAGACTGGAGTTGATCAAAAACTCACTCAGATCAGTTCAGAGCTAGTTAGCTCCAGTAAGTGGTTAAGCATGACCTGGCAGGTATACTCCAAGAGCGCAAGTGTTATATGAGAGCTGGTATTGGCACTGGAAAGTTAGCTGGTGAGGTGGGGGAAAAGGAAGGAGGGGTGGAATAGGGAGGAATGGGCAGGAAGGGATGGGATGTTATGGCACAACAGAGGTTACACACCAAGTGAAGATGGATGTTGAAGATTGGCTGGGGTGAAATTGTATGGTGATTATTTATGCTAAAGCTTTCTACAAACAAAACAAAAACAACAACAAAATTATTAGGAATAAAAAATTAAGTGTATGCCACTCTCACACATCTGGCATCTCAATGACAAATAAAAACTTGGATTCTTAAGTGTTTTCGATCTTCAAGCTCTGGATTCTGAACTTAACTGTATAACAACATCAGACAAGCCATGCTCATTAAAACTGTGTAGTTGCCTACCTCCCTTACTGAGGCCAAGAGAGGATCAGTGGCAGACTCTAATGCCTTGGCTAGGGGTTCCAACAGTTCTAGGGTGTTCTTCAGTGCAATTACATAATTGAGGCGCATCTCGCAACGCTGTTCTGTGTCCTGAAAACAGAACTGAAGTTCAGTGAATGGTCACTACATATCCCCAATCCAATACCATGCAGTTCATATTTACAATAGTAACTACACTGTGCCCTGACAGGAAAATAATCATCAGGCAAACAAGTGGAAACTACCATATCTTCAATGATTCCCAGGGTTGGATTTACCAATAGGCCAAGTAGGCCATTGGCCTAGGGCCCACCAGTATCTGGGGGCCCACTGAAACTAAGCTGTTGCACAGTGTGCCATAGGATAACCTTGTTTCAAGTGAACACCGAGTATTCCATTATACTGTATATTATATTCACAACCATAAGGGCCCCTGTGCAATAAGAATAGGGCCTGGAGTATAGGGCCCCCTGTATAAATTTGGGGGCCCACTGATGAGTTTGGCCTGAGGCCAACAAGTAGATAAATCTAGCCCTAATGATTCACATACCCTACCAATCACTTAGTTTTATTATTTTTCATTAGCTGATTATGTCCTGGTGATGGGAATCTTAGAACTAAAGAATCATTCAAAATTTTATTCCTTATTTGCAATTCAGAATTTAATTAAACCCTACAGATGACTGGAACATACCCATCAAACATTTTTGAGTGCTGCTGCATCTACAAAATACAGTACTGTAATCAATATTTCTGTTGAATGACTGACAATCATCCGTAAGAATAACTATACAATTCGTTTTCGTTTTTCGTTTTCGTTTTTTAAAGGCTCCAACATGCTTGCATGTGTCGGCCTTGGTCACCTAATGGCGGCTCTCCATGCTGCACGATCCATTGCAGCCTCCCTGTTCAGTCCCTTAACCCTAAGGTCACACTTAATGACCTCGTCCCATGTCTTTCTCGGTCTACCCCTCATAACCCCACCCCCAATATTAACACTTCTCACCTTCCTCACCCAACTATCATCCCCCATCCTCTCCACATGTCCAAACCACCTCAATCTACCTCTCCTCATCACAACACCAATACACTCCAGTCCCATCCTACCTCTCAACTCTTCCATTGTAAACCCAGCCCCTCCAGGCCTTGGACGCAGGGACACACTGCACATCCACCTAATCATTGTCATTTCTGTACGTCTGAGCTGGCGAATTTCTTCCTCCTTCACTGCCCAGGTCTCACTGCCATACAGCATTACACTCCTAACACACGCTGCATACAAAGACCCCTTAGCACGTAGGGAGAGCCCCCTCAATGTCAGGAGAGGCAAGTGCTCCCTGAACTTCTTCCAACCACTTCTCACCCTAGCCACAGAGCTAGCTCCAGCCCCACCTCCAGCACACAACATGTCTCCTAAATAACAAAACTCTTCCACACACTCAAAAGATTCACCAGCAAGTTCAATTCTTTCACGTCTGACGATCTCCACCTGCTCACTCCGGCATTATACAAAACTTCATCTTCCTATTCAACAACACACTATTAATCTAATTATCATCCTCATCCTGTCTCATTATCATCATCCTGACCTTTTTTCCCATCTAAAGATGGCATGAAGTGGGATGTACAAACAGTGATCCCTTGGTTATGGTGATTTTCATTATTAGTGAAAGATGAAACTCTGCACTCTGGCCATTATAGCACATTTTTCGGTTAAAAAACTTTGTTATTGTGCACCTGAGCTGGTTTCTGCCAACAATGATGATCCAGTGTCTGTGGTTTCTGGTGGCTCTGAGGGATTCAAAGATGAGGCCCTATTCAAGAAGTTATCTCAGGCAGTGCGGACCACTGACTTCCACCCCTTAGCCTCAAAACCCCTTATATCAAATCCATCTCAAGTTTCTCTACTGTGTGTTTCTTGTTTACTGAGCCCCCTTCATCATTTTTTATTAACTAGGCCTGTGTGTGTTTCTGGTACTTACCATAACAGTATATGTATTGTCTTCGGTCTAAATTGTCGTAAAAGAGAATATCTGAGATTGCACTATGGGTGCTAAGTACCAAATGGGATAAATCTCATAGGATAACTCCCATGAGGTACCGTCCCTGGGTAAAGGACTCAAGCTTGGGGCTTGTAACACTTTATGACTGGATGCCCTTCCTGATGTTTACCAATGACCCTTGGGTGGACTCCAACCCTTCGGCCAGAGCAGAGCACTCTAACCCACTGAGCCATGGCTGAATTATATATACGTATATATATATTAGTGGTAGGTGGGAGCACTCACCATCCACTCACTCGATATAATGTTGCTCTCTGGTGACTGCCCATTCCTGTCTTCCTTCCTTCTTTCATTCTTTCCTCTTCCTTCTGTCTACGGATGACTCTACACTGAGTGACAAGCCAAATGGTTTCCTGTGCACCAGGAAACCATTTACTATGCTGGGTGGCAACCATATAACCAAATTATAGCGCCTGGTGGTTTCGTGAGTAATGAAGGCCTTCCAACTGGACTGAGCCGGTGCAGGTTTATATCCAAAGGGTGGATAGGGTTTACTGCTCATGTAATGCCACTCAGGAATGAGTGAGGCTAGTCACTCTCATAATAAATGTCAGGACCAACTTGCCTAGCCCTGGGCTCCTACACTCCTCATGGGGCATTACAGGATTGGATGATGAATGAATGAATGACATATATAGATAAATAGATGGATAGATAGATAGACAGATAGATAGATAGACAGGTAGACAGATAGATATGTTATTTTGTATTTGTTTTTCTTGGAGGAAACAATTTGTGGGCTTTTAGCCTTTGCTTCCTTCTTCCCTGCATAAAGAAAAAAAGATGTTTCTTATGAAACTGCTTATCCAAAATTCATTAACAAGGGGGCCTTTCCCACACAAAACATGTTAACAAGATTCCACTGTATAAAACATTTCTAATATACTGGAAACCAACTGATTTGTCACTCAGTGTAGCATCACTTGTCACAACTTTATCTAATTCTGATACTTTATATTTTATAACTTTACTTTCCGCACACAGTCCAGTTATTCATTTTAAATCTTCGATGACTGACATTTCACAAAGAGCAGAAACTAACCTCCTTTGGTAGCTGAACACACATGGATAGTATCCAGTCTATGTCTGGGAAGCGACCCAAGATGGACTGGAATGAAGTGAAAAAATAAATAGATAAATAACAGCTCAAGATAATGCAAAGTTATATGTTAAAGGCAGTACAGTAATCCCTTGAATATGCAACATAATAGAGACAAAGGCATGTCCCAGTACTGGCTCTGTTCAGATAATGGACTTCTCCCCTGGCCCCCATTTGTGCATAGCATAACTTTGAAAGCCAGTGTAAAAGGCCACTACAGTACATCGTACAACACTTGTTCCTGTTGTTTAACACTACTCTATCTGATAAAGCAGACCTATTAACCATGGCCAAGCAATCAGAGTACTACAGTCAAGCAAATCCTGACCAGCTCCACCAGGCTATTCCCATCCGTCCAGGCGGAAATTTTCACATGACCTAAACTTCTGCCTGGACACAAGCGTTTTGTCTGGATATTATGAAAAATGTATGAATAATGGTTTTGAATAGCAAGATGAAGGCATCCGAGTAATGGATTGTCAGGGTGATGATCGTCCGACTAATCGAGAGATTACTGTAATAAAAAAATTCTAACAAACTAGTAAAAACAATTGCTGTACTGTATTGTATTCTCCCTACATGAAAATTTCAAACACAATAAAAATTACATACAAAAATTTCATTACCAGCATAATACATTCAGCACAGCTAATGGGAAATCATATATTGAACATGAGATAAAATGAAAGAATTAAAAGAATAACACAAACCACACACAGCACATTAAGCATTCCTTCTGTTTCTCAATAATCATATAACACAGGATGATACTGTTAAGTGGCACTGCACATAGTAGCAAAAAATTCTTTAACACTAATTCTCAGCACTCATGCAGTTCTCACTTAAATTCTAGGATGCTACTTTAAGTGAATCCTTAAGTGTTGCAGTCTCCTTAATTATCTTTGAGGGATACAGCAAGCAAATGCATGACATACTCTCAGCTGAATTCAAAGCAACATTACAGTGAAATATAAATAACTTCACATAAACATGGGTGAAATTCAAGAGCAACTTAATATCGTAATACAAAAATTTTCAGTAACACACTTTTACACTTTTAAGAGAGGAATACCTGTATGCCTTTTGGATGATACTGCAACCTTTACTCAACATAGTGCAAAGAAGAATAATACAAATGAAAAGGACATGACAAATAAGAGATAAGATGCTAGCAGGGAGGTGGAAGGTGCACACAGATGGGATATGGGGTGACAACTGGGCTATGGCTTCAGGACAGGTAAGAAGTAAATTAGTAGGAGCAAGAATGAGGATGTAGGGTGCAGCAACAGAGATGTGCAATCGCAACTGATATTATACAAGTACCTGCAGCGTATAGAAGAGGTCGCAGTTTTCAGCCAGGTACTGTATAGCATTATGCCGGGCACCGATAGATGATATCTCTGATAAGGGCTGTAATGAGGTGTTGAAGAACACAAATCATAATCTCATTTCTTTTTTAGCCCTGTGGCCCAAGTCAGCCACAATAAAGTGCAGATTTTTAAATAAATAGTACTGTACCAAGATTAAATTAAACTGCTTTTAACCATCTATCAGTTGCAGGTTTTCCTGAGCCAATTGTATAATCATATGGGGATAGTCAAACTTTATACAAAATTTTTAACTAACTGCTAAAGAGTTAAATGGGACAGAGATGATGAAGAAATTGAAAAAGGGAAGGACAAAAAAAAAAAAGAATCTCAATAAAATGGGCCATTATTGCATTCATTTATCTTTCAGGTCTTCAAGAATACTCATCTCCATTCCACAGGTAAAAGCATTCCACAATATGCACTGTAATCTTTATCTGACCAAAGCATCATTGCAACAACTGTGGGAAATCCATTTTATCAACAGTCAATTTTAAGGGACCAGAGGTATTTATCTGCAAATATTGTACATTTCATCTATTCATTTCAATCCATCATCATCTTTCGTCTTTCTTACTTTCTGAACTCTGACTTCTCACACACTCAGCCAAATATTATTGTATACTGTTACCAATGATATTCTTACCTTCAACTTTACTCACTAATACCCTTCTCACCACCCTAATTATATAAATATGTAAGCATTTAAAATTGTACATACAAATGTTCACAATGCTTGTTTTACCCAATACATCATACAACAATTTGTACACAGGTACACTTTTAAAAACTTGAGACTGGTCTCCAAAACAATTAATAATTCAAATTACAGTATGTACTGCCATATTATGAAGCATGGAAAAAAAAAGGTAATTTTTCTATTTTCATATTCAGTTCACTAAAAAAACATAGTAGATTCAATCCACCAACCTGAAGGAGTGCAGCTCTGAGCTTCCTGGTGCCAGGCTGAGTGCGAGTGTGCCTCAGAGCTCCCAGTAATGAATCCTGCCACCCACCTCGCAGACTTGACACCACCTCCAGCTTACGGCAGGACCAGTAGTCTGACAATGCATTATAACTATAACATTTTATGCAACTGTTTCTTTTAACCCTTGAAGGTCCTTTAATGTAAACTGCATCACATCTGCTTTTTGCAAAAATACTGTTGGTGATGTGACTCACAGAAAAAAAATTTAAAATACATTCCTAAAAAAAAAAAAAAAAGGTGTTGCATCAGATTTTTAAAGTTAAAGCTATGCATATGCTTTCCCAAATAAAACAAGTGGTAATTACATTCTGATGGCTTTGGTGCACCACACAATTAGTGATACCCCAATCATTACCTGGCAGGTAGGTGATGAAAGAATGCGTGACCCTCTGATGCTTGCACTCTATCTGTTATTTTTACACACACACACACACACACACACACACACACACACACACACACACAAAGATAAAAACCTACAAAATTTGTCCTTTACAATCATAGCTGAGCTAAAGAATGCTAAAATCAAGATCTGCTCATTCTGAGATACCTGTACTTACTGTGTCTCATTACAGACAATAGGAAAGACAAACTGAGGAAGGCAGTGCCAGAGCTGACCAGTTATGTGTATGGGAGACTAAGAGTATCATTAACCTTTGTATTACAGACCTATATCTATTTTCTATTGCCAGACGCCTCAGTCCCGTTTGGGGTGGCCACAAACAAATCGCCTCCAAGTCGCCCTGTCCCCCGCCATTTCACTCCCCTGCTCCCAACTCACACCCCCCTCTCTCATATACCTCTCCACCCCATCCCTCCATCTCATCCTCGGCCTCCCCCTCCCTCTTTCTCCCTCCACCTCACTCACATACACTCTCTTCGTCAGTCTTTCACCCTCCATCCTCTCCACATGGCCAAACCACCTCAGTATGTTCCTCATAACGCTTCCTATCACATCCACATCAACACCACAACGCTCCTTTATATCCTCATTCGTCAGCCTGTCTCTCCATGTGACTCCACAGGCTCCTCTTAAATAACTCATTTCCACTGCTCTCACTCTTGACTTGTGTCCTTCCAACAACGTCCAAGCTTCACTTCCGTACGTTAGAGTTGGTATCACAATACTGTCATGTAGTAACTTTTTCACTTCCATGCTCACTTCCCTGTTTCTTATCACTGCTTTCAAAGAACCAGCAACCTTTCTTCCCTGCTGTACCCTTTTCAAGCACTTCACCCTCCAAACCTCCATCCTTACTCATCACACTACCCAAGTACTTAAACGTACTCACATTTTCCAATTCCTCATCATCCAACCTCGCTGTACATTCACTGACTTCACCTCTCTCAAAGACCATCACTTTACTCTTCCCTACATTCACCTTTAGATTCCGTTTCTTACACACTCTCCCAAACTCATCCACCAAGCCTTGCAGCTCCCCTTCGTCTTCACTCAACAACACAGTATCATCTGCAAACAACAGCACAGGGAGTTTCCAAACACTATCCTCTCTCACCAGGGCCACTCCAACATCCACTACCCTACCTTGTACCTCTTTTATTACCCCATCCATGTACAGATTGAACAACCATGGAGACATGACACATCCCTGATTCAAACCAACTTTCAAAGAGAAAAATTCACTTAGTTCACCATCCACACGCACTGCAGCCTTCGCACCATCGTACATACTCTTCACAGCATTCAACAACTTCCCATCTACTCCATATATTCTTAACACTTTCCACAATCCTAGTCTATCCACCCTGTCATATGCTTTCTCCAAATCCATGAAAGCCGCATACAACTTCTTTCCCTTCTCTAGAAACTTTTCCACTAAAGATCTGAGAATGAATATCTGATCTACACAACCTTTTCCCTTCCTAAAGCCTCCCTGTTCTTCTCCAACTAATTCCTCTGTTCTTTCTCTAACTCTGTCAAATAAGTATCCTACCATACACTTTTCCTATTACACTAAGAAGACAAATGCCCCTATGATTACCACACACTTCTTTTTCCCCTTTTCCTTTGTACAAGGGAATAATTATACCTGACTTCCAATCCTCCGGGACTCTACCTTCCTCCCAGGCCAATCTGCACATCTTCCACATCCATTCTACTACTATCTCTCCCCCATGCTTCAGCATTTCACCACACACTCCATCAATTCCTGGGGCTTTCCCTGATTTAACTTTCTTCATTGCTTCCACAACTTCTATCCTACTGATTTCTTCCTGTCTTCTCACCTCCCTCCTTCTCCCAGCCATTCCCCAGCCACTTATACTCGCATTACTTCCATCCTCCACGTTCAACAATTCCTTAAAGTGTTCTCTCCATCTGCTCACTTTTTCTCCCTTCTCCACTAGTAATCTACCATTTTTATCTTTCACTCCCCTGCTAACTTCACTTCCACCCTGTCTTACTCTTTTCACCTCTCTCCAGAACATTTTCTTACAGTCCCTCCACTTTACACTCAAATTCCTTCCAAATTCCTCATCCACTCTCTTCTTACTCTCTCTTACTAATCTTTTCACCTCTCTCTTTCTTTCTACATATAACTCTCTCTTCCGCCTCTCAACCTCTTCCACGCCCCTATTCCTCATCCATTCATTGTATGCTTTCTTCTTTTGTGCCACAGCCTGTTTCACCTCTTCAGTCCACCACGCTGTTCCTTGCACCCCCCTCCGTCTTCTCTTCCTTCCACACACCACATCACATGCTGCACATATTGCACATATTTCTTCTGTAAATATTCTACACACACCTTCCACGTCCCCCATCTGCTCCAATTCATATTTGCCCAATCGTTCCTCCACTTCTCTCTTATACTCTGCCTTTTTCTCATCCTCTTGTAACCTTTCCACTCTCCTTGCAACTACTCCTTCCTCTCGTCTTTCCCTTCTTCTGTTCCTCCATCTTACTTGGACTTTAATTCTGGCCACCACCAAGTAGTGGTCAGAAAGTCCACTCCCCCAACCTCTATAAACTCTTGCATCCAATATACATCTTCGCATCCTTTCATCCACACACACATAATCAATCATTGCCTTCCTTTCATTCAGTTCACCACCCACCCTTCTCATCACTCGCCATGTATACCTGTGGATCATTTTATGCCTGAAGAGGGTATTGGCTATCACCAACCCCCTCCCAGCACAAATGTCCACTAACGCACTGCCATTCTCATCTATCTCAGCAGGCACACCCCACTCACCAACTATTCCATCCACCTTCACATTCCCAACTTTACCATTCATATCACCAATCAAAAACACTCTCTCATTCCTTCCAAACTTTTCCAAGCACACTTCTACATTTGTCCAGAACTCTTCTCTCACTCTTCTAGCACGATCTTGCATTGGTGCATACACACACACAATCGCCCACATTTGTATTCCAACTTTCAACTTTACCCACACAATCCTTGATCCAACTGATCCATACTGTCTTATGCTCCTCTTCCATCTTTTACTCACAACTATACAAACTCCTTCCTTTGCCCTCTCATTCTCACCTACTCCTGCACATATACCCCATCCATATTCCCATTCTCTCACACTTTCTCCTCTCCATTTTGTTTCAGTTATTCCACATACATCCACTTTCGCATCCTCAAGCACCTGGACAATCTCTCTCTCTTTCACCTCATCATTCGCTCCCCTTACATTCCACGTTCCAATTGCAATGTCCTTTGTCCGGTCCTTGGTCGTCAACGTTTGGTCAGTCCTTGTCCGAGGCTTATTGTTTGTTTTTTTAGTTAGTTGTTTTCCGGGGAGGGGCACTAACCCTCCGCCAACCCTTTTAGTCGCCTTTTACGACAAGCAGGGATATTGGGGGAGTATTCTTGAAAAAACCCCCCTACCCCCAGGAAAAAGGTGAGTGTGTGTAACTAGATCAGTGCTAAGTGCCTGACATAATGAGGGAAGAATGAAAGCAGAATGTTCACAAGGAAGTGATACAAGCATTTGCGAGAGAGAGAGAGAGAGAGAGAGAGAGAGAGAGAGAGAGAGAGAGAGATGGAACACTGTGATGAAAAGAGGCTGAAAGATATCCAAGAAAAGATGGGAGCTGAGATCAAAAAATGACTCTGGCTCCACCCTGTTTTGAAGTGCTGCATGTGATGAGCTGCCACCCAAGGTCAAATAAGGTCCCAATTCAAAATTAGTAAATGGATGGCTCAACACACCCATAACTGCTGCAGAGCTCATTTTCCAAGAGAAGTAATGCAATATTTCCATGACTAATCATAAGAAATTACAGTTGTGTTTTGTTAATGGTGCTGGAATAGTGAGTTGTGGCAATTAGAAAGATAGAGGAGTTCACTTTTTTAAGCATTAAACCACCCATCCATCCATCCATCATCCAATCCTACATTGCCCCATAAGGAGTGTGGGAGCCCGGGGCTAGGCAAGTTGGTCCTGACACAATAACAGTTCTTTTCCATCACTCAAAAACAAGAGACAAAAATGAAGTCATGTAATCCAGTGCCACATCCTGTGAATGTTTATGGAATTTTTTAGTTGGATGCTGAAAAAAGTGTGGAAAAGTGACAGGGAGCACAGTTCCCCCCCCCCCAAAGGCTTTGTGTATGACTGCATGTCTCAGCCTAGCTCATCTGATGGCAGCAGTCCATACTGCATTAACTCTGGCAGCACCTCATTTAAATCATTACAGATAATATGTGAGTAATGCTCTTTCTACCCTAGGCAGGCAAATACATCACTTAAAAGGCTTAAGAGGTGATTGATTCAAAGCTCCTTCAAGCCTGATCAATATAGTCCCCTTTCATTATATACAAGGAATTAGTGAATAATGTTCTTTCCCACCTTTTCAAGTTAATGCCAAGTATACACAAATTCATGAATCATTATACCAACCAATCAACCATTAATGTACAAAGCTGTGGAGTGAAATTTCTGTACTGTATATCATTTGCTTAACTTGTCTATAAGTAAAAATGAAATCCCAATGATGCACAAAAAGTATAACACAAAATACAATGATAAATACAGTAGAAGTCCTATTTTTCGGCATCTATGGGACCAGGCTAGTGCCGAAAAATCAAAATTGCCGAATTATCAAAAACCCTACCCACTCAATACCTTATATGTTTCGGTGAACACTATCATCACTACTCATATCATTACAAATGTGCTTGGAGAGAGTACTGTATACTGTTTGATACTGTACAATACTGTAATGAATACAGTACTATACATGATTATGAAAAATAAAAAAATTAGTGAACATACTGTATATAAATGTAATGGTACAGTAGGCCTACAAGTTCACATGCACTTACCTAAACTTATAGTAGGTTCCTTAATTACATATGTACAATAGAAGGGGTTGATTGGACTCTGCTACTGCTGGAAGAAGTCCCCAGCAGTAGAGGGTCCTCATGGAGAATTTCAAGACTGACGAAAATAATCGGAAAATCTGCTGAATGACAGAGATTTTCGTAAATGGGACTATTTCTCAAAATTGCCGAAATGTCAGATTTGCCGGGGAATTGGATGCCGAAGAATTGGACTTTTAGTGTATACTGGTTGATATGAATGTCATACTATATGACAATGATCTATATGACAATGCTCTGGAAAAAAGTAGAGTGATTAGTGTAAATGGTGTTGAAAATGTAAACAATGTGTGACTGGTGTAAGTATACAGAGGTAGGTCGGGGACAGAAGTCATAACAAAATTAAAAGAATAATGCACAGTAATACATTATCACTCTAGTGTCCACTCACTTGATGCTGTGCTGCCTACATCTTCTCAGGTGACTCTGCACTGAGTAACTAGCCTAACTGGCTTCTTGAGTTACAGGAAACCATTTACAATGTTAAGTGGTAACCATATTACTGCACTAAGTAACTGGGTGATGTGGAATCTATCATGATGCCCCTGTTAATCTCTACACTCTTTCCACATCTCACCGTGGCAAGGTACTCCCTGCCATAAGGGAACATAAGTTCTCTGCACGGGATAGACCTGCAGGGGTGATTGCTTCCCTGCAGTTGCTGGATCTGGTCAGCCAGACAGACTGAGGTTACTGTACTATGATTACATTTAGTACAACTACCAATACTACTACTACTACTACAGTACTGCTGCTGCTGCTACTACTACAACTACTGCACCTACTACTTCTGCTACAGTGTCACTCACCTATAGCCACAGTGTTCTCTGAAGAGGTAAGCATAATGTGGAGACTGTGAGGAGCATAAGTTACATGCTGAACATGTTCCACATATTTCATCACTGCAGCTGTAGCCGCCAAGCAGTAATACCTTTAAAAGAACTACATTGTTACAAAGCACAAATGTGCTGCTTGGGTAATATTATTAAATACTGTCCAAGGTAACAGTCTTGCATAAAATGGTTTTTGTTCATTCATCACTAGAAAGTACTGTCATCATCATCATCATTATTACTTTTTTTTCCCACCTAATGACTGTATAAGTTAAGATCCAATAACAGGAAGAGAAAACATGCAAAAGTGAAAGAACTGCCAATAGCATACCTACTGAAATAGATCAAACATTCATTAATCACTCACACCCTAAGAAACCTCACTCCACCATCTACACATTTTCATTTCATAAACCTGCCAAAAAGTCATTCCATCAACATGCTAAAAGGTCATCCAACCAACTTGATTCTCTATCACTTCCCTAGGCTTATTAACATCCATACACAGATCTCTCACACACACATTTTCTCCTTCCATTCAAGTTCTTCTCGGTTTACCACACATACTCCCATCTTCGTTCTGAACTCAATCACACATACTTTTTTCACCACCTTATATACGTACATGCATTCTCTCCATAAAACAATATCATCTAGGGACCCTTTCCTTTACTTATCTAATCCATATCTTTTGCATCTCCAATCTATATAATCATACATCTCTAATACTGTATACTGATTCACAAATTTTGTACTTCACTCATTATGTACTTCCTGCAACATTCCCTTTACTGCATATTATATACAAGGACAAGGCTTTCACTAAATATCTTCAGAGCTACTAATATATTACAGTGCTTTATTTCTCAACTATCATTATCACTTATGAAAATTCGCTGTCATGCCTCACTTGGAAATATTTTTATCTGGTTATGGTATTTAATTCATGCCGCTCCTGCATTTTTAGTTTTTTTTAAGTACCTGACCCCAGCCAATAACCTGACAGTTTGTTCTCTCATGTTGAGCAACCTTTCCATGCGCCACACAACATTACCTGTCACCATCCTTACTGAATTTTATCAAGTTCATTTAGAGTATCACCCTTTTCCTCACCTCATTTTCCATTGACCCACCTGTTGGCCACTTGACGAGTGACAAAGGAGCAGTGATGGGCTGCAAGATGTTTGACCACTGCTAAACCCCTGTTGTCATTGAAATATCTGCGATGAACAGCAGTGACAGGAACTTCAGGGGCACATTCTTGTACTACCCGCATCAAACCCCCTCCTGCACCACCCCTTGTACCCACTCCTGCCATAGCCTCACTACCTGGATACACTGCAGTAGTTGCTACCACAACCTACAATTGGAATTTGGATTAATACATCAATGAAACTATATAAATAAATCACTGTCTTACATTCACCCAACTATTAGCCTTCAACAGGCTGCATAATGTACAGTTTCATCTACAATACAGTCGTAGTTGCCAAATAGTTATATTCCTCTAGCTTACACATTTTTTTTTTTTAACCTCATGGCACCACAAAAAGATCTCTGGTAGATGACTTACATAAGGTAATCACCAACATATCTTCATACAACCTTTTTACAGCCTCCACACTCAGTCCTCTTTTTCATATCAAGGCCCTCATAGCACCAGCCACTTTTTTTTTTTTCTCTCCTTTTTCTTTAAAGTACTCTATCCTTTCCACATTTACAGTACCTTTATTTTCTACCACTGCAGTGATGTGTCTCTCCAGTAACCAAAGCATCAAAATATGAGCCACTTTTTCTCTCACCAACCATCACTTTACTCTTATTTATATTTCAGGTCATATAATGATATGCATAAAACCCCACAAACCTTGGCAGGAAAACTGAGTATTCTTGGCTCAGCTGGCTAGCCAAGCATAGCCTTCTCAATACTCCCCAAAAAATTTCAGGGGAAGATTCTTACATAATATTAGGCACAATTCAGTACTACAGTAAAAGTCCTGTAATCTGAATCGCATGGGAATGAGGGTCTTTCGGACTAGTGTTTTTTTTTCGGACTATTGGGAGGGACTCCTGAAAACATTAGACATATGTACATGATCATTATATAAAAATTTAAAATGATATATGTTATTGCTTTATTCACTGGAAATGCATAAAAGTGTAGATGAATAGTTGCATGCAGGTATATCCAAGTCCAAGGACAAGTCCAAGCCAAATAAATCCTTACAAAAAGCCCAGAAATTTTCAAAAAAAGACCAGAAAATTCTGAAAAAAGCCCAAGAAAATTTTGAAAACTCTAACCTTAAAAAATTTGGAGTATTGGGATATTCGGATTATCGGTGGTCGGACTGGAGGACTTTACTGTACTTGGCCTGACTAAGGCAAGGTAAAGGTCTTCCACAAGATCAATGGGGGTCTGTAGTGCTGGAGTAAGGTAATGGAAAATGCTTGGAAAATAATGGTGAGGATGTGATGAACAGAAGCACCATCCCTGCTTCTGCTACACTGTATATAGCATGTTCCATCACCATGCTTTGAAACGCACCATCCCTGCTTCTGCTACACTGTATATAGCATGTTCCATCACCATGCTTTGAAACTAACAAATAACTTGTTCGGACATCACAGGTGCTCACTTATCGCATGGAAAGACCTCAGGATGGTCCTGTCACTAGCCATCCTACTTAGAGCCAAGTGTTATCATAATTACTGCTTAGCTATCAAGAAGAAGGCAGCATATTATACAAAACCCCAAGATATCTGCAAGCAAAGTCATCGCTCTATGCCCTGTACTACAGCTATGCCTCTAACTTCAATCTACTGGAAAAAATTCTATTCTGCTAATGTCTAGACAATGATACTACAATGTGAAGCAAGAAAGAGCAACAGGTAAATACTTGTTTTAACTAACATAAAGCTATCTAAAACTTTTTATCAATAAATTTCAGTCATTAGCTAGAAATAACAGACAGGGTTTTTGAAATTTAAAACCATATGCATGGAATTCATTTGTCTGACTACATGAACCTGTAAACAGTTTTGCTGCTCAATACTCACTTCCAGTGGGTTGAGAATGGCAAGTTTGGTGAGAGTCTGGGTATAGGTATGGGTGTCTGAAAACTGGGCTAGGGTGAGCTGGGGGCATCGAAGGTCTATGGCTGCCATACCCACTTCTCCCCTAGCCTGACCTCTACCTTCTACCACACCTAGAGATTCAAACATCGCACAACATTGTTAACAGGGAGAAATAATTCATACAATGTTAGCCAACGGCCATACCACGTTGAGTACACCGCTTCCCGTCCGATCAGCGAAGTTAAGCAACGTTGGGTCTGGTTTGTACTTGGATGGGTGACCGCCTGGGAACACCAGATGCTGTTGGCATAACGTTCTCCCTACGTGTCATGTGGGGTTGGTGGAGGATTAGTGCCCCTCCCTGTAAAACAATTAACTCTAAGCCCTTGGCCACCCTGTTTGGGATACACGGCGTCTGGCAATGAATGATTTATGGTACATGCAGAATGGAGTAAAAAAATGACAAAATTGTGCCAAGCTTCCTTTAAAGCAATTTTTGGGACCAGGACCGGCTGCTGCACATTAGCGTGATTCACGAAAGATTACGTAAACATTTTATGGGCAAAATTAAATTGGAAGACGACTTCTAGAGAACTTGATTATCAAATTCCTTCCACACCCTAGTCCCACCCAACTCTTTCAGACAAAAGTTACCTGTGGATTCAGCACATTTTTTTTAAAATTGAATTTTAAGGATATTAAATCAATATTAAACACAAGAAAAAGAAACAGCAACAATGAGCGATAAAAAATTTTCAACAAATAATACTGATCCTCTGAAAACATCTAAGGATTAGCACACATACAATATATTTAGACTTGGACAATTTGATTATTACTGTAACTGTAGCTACATCCTGTACTGTTTTGTGTAAGCCACAAAAAGATAATAAACTGACCCAATTACACACCAAAAAAAAAGAAAAAAAGATGTGAAAGTCCAAATTTCCACATTCTTCCACATATGAACCACACACACAATACAGTACACCTAAGACATGACAAGTTTAACTACAACTATGCCTGCCCAACCTGTACTGTGTTGTATCATGTATACAAAGGTAAATTATTAGCAAGATATACAGGCAAGTAATGCATCACACACATGCATACCAAAAATACAGTTTATGAAGAGGCACATCATATAATTATGACAAACCAGCACATTTTACTTACTTAAGGTAATTCATAAATTTTCTACATGCAATTTCAACATAAACCATGACTATTGACATGAATCACAGTACCTATAACTGAAGATTCTCTGAGAACTAACCTATAATGGTGGATGGTGGGAGATCCTGGGTAGTATGAGGAGTCCTGCTGGCTGCTGATCCAGGGGTTCTACTTCTCCCTGACCCTGGTGTCCTCGTATGGCTTGACCCCGGAGTGGCCGAGGAGTTAGTGCGACCTGTACCAGGAGTTCTTATGCGGCCTGATCCAGGTGTCTTGCTGCGACCTGAACTTGGGGTGGTGAAGTTACTTCGTGTTGAAGAAGGGGTCCTGGTGCTTGCTACAGGTCCCAGTGGGACCTTAAATATACCTGTTGTACTGGTGGTGCTAACTGAGACATGACCTCGACTAGCCACAGAACAGGTAGTAACAGGAGTATCAGTGTGAAGAATACTAGTTGCTGGAGTAGAAGTGGTGACAGGAGTAGCAGTACTAGATGAATCAGAGTGATGAACTGTGGTGCCAGTAGTATGTGTTGTGATAGGGGTTGCAGTGCTGACTGAATAAGAGTCACTTACCACAGAAGAGACACTGGTGGCAGCCACAGAAGTACTGAAAGTATCATACTGAAATGGCTCAGTTCCAGCCAAGACAGTGCCACTTGTGCTCTCACTACTACTATTACCAGACTTCAAAATTTCCTTCCACCAACCAGCTCTTTGCTGGATCTCTAAATGATTTTGTGTCTCTCTACTTTCTGTGACTCCTTTGTTTTCTACTTTCTTCTTCTTTCTTACTCCAGGGGTAGAAAGAGAGCCAGAGGAGGAGGAAGAGGAGTAATCCACAGTAGAGGTGACCCGGGATAATGGTGGAGGGAGAGTGGTGGAAATCGGTGTGGAGTGAATGGGTGGCCTGCAATCAAATTTATAATACAGTACTGTACTGTACATTCTATATATACTACTGTAAATAATTATTCACAACCAAAAGGAAAAAAAAAAGGAAATAACACTAGATACTGTACACCACAGCTCTAAAAGGTTGAAATGCATATAGATAACAGTGATGTACAGAGCAGTATGATCCCTGTCATCACCAAGATACATGCAGGGTAATTTTCAGGCCAATCAGTCCAGAAAAAAGGCATGCGACTGTAGAGAAGCAAACAAAGAGAACACCATCACAAACATGAAACAGAGAAAAAAATGGTCCCTTCAGGAAATGTAAAAAGTACAAAATGAAGAATTATCACCATACAGCCAAGAGAAATGGGTGACACTTTCATTCACTCATCATTCAAGCCTTCAAATTTCTATGCTGCAACACAGCAAAAAATCCACACATTTTTTAATACAGTAAACATTTCATACATTATTTATTTTTTTGTGGATGTATTTTGGAAATGTCTATGGGAGAAAACCATTCAGCAGGCTGCCAGGTTACAAAGAGGGATATAACCCACATCAAGTGGATCTCCATTTATGCTTCATCCAGCTCTTCTACTGATACTATTTTTTTATTATGCTTTCTCACCTTCCATTCCATGCTTTCTCATATATTTCTCTACCATACCTAGCCATCTATTTTTGACCTTCCATGCCTGCCCCCAACCTGAAACTCACTCATATGTACTGTACCTTCTCTATCTATAAGACCATACCATCTAAGCCATCCTATTAACAGACATAACCTTCTTCCATAAATTTCATGTATCCTTTTATTTCTTATTCTACAAAAAGGACACACACCACATACTGTATATTCCCTAACTGTCTCATTTTTATGCCATACATTCTATATCTATCTATCTATTGCCAGATGCGTCAATCCCGTGCGGGGTGGCCACAAACAAATCGCCTCCACGTCACCCTGTCCCCCACCATTTCACTACCCTGCTCCCAACTCACACCCCCCTCTCTCATATACCTCTCCACCCCATCCCTCCATCTCATCCACAGCCTCCCCCTCCCTCTCCCCCCCTCCACCTCATTCACATACACTCTCCTCGTCAGTCTCTCACCTTCCATCCTCTCCACATGGCCAAACCACCTCAGTGTCTTCCTCATAACGCTTCTATCACATCCATATCCTCACCACAACACTCCTTTATATCCTATCCTCATTTTTCAGCCTGTCTCTCCATGTGACTCCACAGGCTCCTCTGTAATAACTCATTTCCCCTGCTCTCACTCTTGACTTGTGTCCTTCCAACAACGTCCAAGCCTCACTACCATACGTTAGAGCTGGTATCACAATACAGTACTGTCAAGTAGTAACTTTTTCACTTTCATGCTCACTTCCCTGTTTCTTCTCACTGCTTTCAAGGAACCAGCAACCTTTCTTCCTTGCTGTACCCTTTCAAGCACTTCACCCTTCAAACTTCCATCCTTACTCATCACACTACCCAAGTATTTAAACATACTCACATTTTCCAATTCCTCACCATCCAACCTCGCTGTACATTCACTGACTTCACCTCTCTCAAAAACCATTACTTTACTCTTCCCGACATTCACCTTTAGATTCCGTTTCTTACACACTCTCCCAAACTCATCCACCAAGCCTTGTAGCTCCCCTTCGTCTTCACTCAACAACACAGTATCATCTGCAAACAACAGTACAGGGAGTTTCCAAACACTAACCTCTCTCACCAGGGCCACTCCAACATCCACTACCCTACCTTGTACCTCTTTTATTACCCCATCCATGTACAGATTGAACAACCATGGAGACATGACACATCCCTGTTTCAACACAACCTTCAAAGACAAAAATTCACTCAGTTCACCATCCACACACACTGCAGCCTTAGCACCATCATACATACTCTTCACAGCATTCAACAACTTCCCATCTACTCCATATATTCTTAACACTTTCCATAATCCTTGTCTATCCACCCTGTCATATGCTTTCTCCAAATCCATGAAAGCCACATACAACTTCTTTCCCTTCTCTAGAAACTTTTCCACTAAAGATCTAAGAATGAGTATCTGATCTACACAACCTCTTCCCTTCCTAAAGCCTCCCTGTTCTTCTCCAACTAATTCCTCTGTTCTTTCCCTAACTCTGTCAGTAAGTATCCTACCATACACTTTTCCTATTACACTAGGAAGACAAATGCCTCTATGATTACCACACACTTCTTTTTCTCCTTTTCCTTTGTACAAGGGAATAATTATACCTGACTCCCAATCCTCCGGGACTCTACCTTCCTCCCAGGCCAATCTGCACATCTTCCACATCCATTCTACCACTATCTCTCCCCCATGCTTCAGCATTTCACCACAAACTCCATCAATTACTGGGGCTTTCCCCAATATACATGTCACATACTTCTCAAGCAGCCACTGCACTCAGTCCCCCTTTTTTCATATTAAGGTCTTCACAGTACCAACCATTTTTCTTCCTTGAGCCACTCTACATACAGTAAAGAGTGGTTATGGCAATATGCAAAGATGCTTGTACCCAAATGAGTGAATGGAGATATAAGTGATGAGTATCCATGAATGTTAGCATGCATCATGGGCTCAATCTTGAGCCCTTTATTGTTTAATATGGTGTGTGAAGATCTCACATGTGACTTACAAAATGGACTCCCATGGGAGATGTATGCTAATGACTTGGTTTTGACAGTGGCAAATTTGAGGGAGGTGGAGGAATGATTCAGGACATGGAGAGATGGAATGGGACACAAGGGACTGAGAGTAAACATGGATAAAACAAAAGTGATGATATCTAGGGGAAATGGCAGTACTATCACAGCAGAGAGGGTGTGGCATGTGCAGTTTGCCACAAGGAAGAAACTAAATCTTGTGCAGTGTTTGTGAGAAATGGGTGTATGAGATGTAGTGGTACGAGAGGCAGGCTGTGAAATACGGTAATGCTGATTCGTGTGTACGGTGTGTCAGGGAATGCATGTAGAGACTGACACGTATGAAAGGATTAATCCTGCTGGAAAAAGACAGAATAATGAAGAATTAGCACTAAGCCGTTATACGGCTATATGACACTGTAGGAGCAGAGAGGAAAATAAAGGCTGAAAGAAACAGTGGTAACCATATAAACAATGCATGGGGCAGGGAAGAAAGAACAGTTCCCATATTCCCTACATGCTTAAGAAAGTAAGTAGTTGCCACTATTATATACTGTACTGTGATTCTTGCAAGGCAAAAACAGTGATCAGTGCACAGTACTGAAGTACAGGGCTCTTGTTTGGCGAGCCACAGCTCGTAAATGCGAGTATTTTTTCCCTTCAGCGAACAAATTTTACATGCAAGTCGCCTTTCGGCGAGGAGAAAATATATCCACTTCAAAACCCAGTAAACTACAAAATACTGTAAGTAAATCTCGCTTAAATGAACAAAAAAGCATGTTGTGATGGATTATTAAGTCTTTCCTTGTCACCACTGTGAATGTTTAAAACATCATTATATGATTCTAATCATCAAAATGTGTAAATAAATATATTTACTGCTCGTAAAATATTTCAGCTCGTCATCAGTCTGGCTCCTAAAAATTTATTTGGCTCGTAAATCTGTAACCCTAGGAGCCAAATGGCTCGCAACCATCAGTAGTTTGCAAGAGCCCTGTAGTAACTATTAACCCATTATATTTTATGATGGCAATATGCAGTACTTGGTATCATTTACTGCAAAGGGGTCACTTCCATAAGGGATTTACATGAAACTATATGAAAAAAATCCCCAAAATGGTCAAGTTCCAATCAGGTATTAAGTCCAGTAAAAATATGTTAGTAACTGCCCTACTACTGCTCAAGTTAACTGTTCATACACTGACCAACATTATCAAAGATGCCTCCAGATGCCAACACAGAAGATACAAAGTTTTGTTGGTTGACATGCTAACAAAAAGCAAGAACTCTGAAAGCAGCCCTAAAACTGCACTTAATACCTAACCATGCTAAATATTACAAGTCCAGGTAAGATTTTAAAAAATAATTATTCTACAGTACAACAGCAAGCACACACAATTGTAACAAATCATTTAAAGCATATTCACAGAGACAATGACATCAGCAATTATTCTATTGTACTTAGTATATAAAACAATGCAGTAACTACATTTGTTATACTGTGCATTTTTTTACACTGGCTCATATGCATGACCTGGCCTCTTAACACATGTACAAACGATAGGCACTGACCTAGTACCTTCCTCACCACCATGAACAACAGGCCCAGCAGAATCCAGTCCTGTAGAAATACGTACACATTAGTAGTCATATCTTTCCTGTTTATTAATATAACATCCTGCTGAACATTTTCACTGTGATGGTGAACTTTATCCTAGTGGTATGATCTTGCTGTGCATACCTAAAGTATCATTGTTACCTGACAATACATATTTTTGCAACATGGCAGGTTTCAGAATTTCTATTTACTAGCTGAAAGAATTCAGTGCCTGAGGAGCTATATACTATACACTTTCCCTAACTTAGTCTAGAATAGGCTTCCCTATCAAAAACAAAATAACTCAGCAAGAAAAAAAATCAGCCAGATACTTAATAACACCTTTGCCACAACCCTCATTTTAGCACTCCTCAACAGCTACCACCTTATCCAAAGCATAAAACACAAGTGATTTGCTTCCATTCTCAATACTCAAGTAGTCTTTGAGAAAGCAGAGAAGACATGAAGAAGACAGGAAAGCCTCAACAGCTGGATGGTCATTAAGGCACTTGTTCCTTTCAATCCAGCACGCAAAGATTTTATTCCAAAACCCGAAAATTTCCTTAGGGGATGGGGAGGCATGGGAAGTGGATGGATATTTGCCTGTACTGTGTGTAGGGTGGGGAGAGAGTAGGTGTGGTCATTCATCAGCACAGAAAAGAGGGCATGGCTTAACAGAATAATGATGGTTACTAAGACTACTTTTTTCATATTTAAAACAGGAGCAATCTAAACATCAGAACACTAAATGTGGTAGGCTAAACATGTGAAAGCAGAAATTGTTCTTTGCAAACAGGCACACCAAAATGTGTAATGACAGTAATAGTTGGTTAAGAGTGGGAAAGTAGCACACTCTATGCACTACTGAGCATTAAAAAAAATAAAAAATAAAAAAAAAATAAATAAATAAATAAATCCAGTGATTTCTGGGCAATCTGAACCAAACCCACCAAGTTTACTAATCCACAAATACTAACTCCACTTCAATGACATTCTTACTTTATATTCCTGTTACCAACAGATAACCTTTTTCTGCTTAAGAAAAAAGCTTTCATGCTGAAAGGGTTAAGAAGGAATAACCCTATTCTGCTGATGAAAAAAGCTCTCATACTGAATGAATTAAGAAGAATATAATAACACCTTTTGTTTGAAAAATCTCTCCTCAGCTAAGAAAAACTGTCTAATGGTAACAACAATAAACTTTTTATTTAAAGTTACCATAGTGAAGGGGTGAAAGGGTTAAGTCTTCAATAAAATAAGTAAATATGAAATATACCATACATACAGTAATGTATAGGAAAAAATTGCTGACTGTCACACTCTATGCAACAGTCAGACACTCCTACCAGCAATATGTGATAACTCACCTGCTTGGTTAGCATTCCAGGGTTCACAGTCACTATACACATCTGCAAAGAGACACTGTATGTTGGGAAATGTACATTATACTTGAATGTGATAATCTATCCATCCATCCATCATCCAATCCTACATTGCCCAATAGGAGCGTAGGAGCCCGGGGCTAGGCAGTTGGTCCCGACAATTAAGATGAGAGTGACCAGCCTCACTCATCCGTGAGTGGCATTACACAAGCAATCAACCCCAACCATCCCTTGGATATAAACCTTCACCGGCTCAATCCGACTGGAGCGCAATAATTACCCACAAAACCACCAGGCGCAAAAATTTGGTTATATGGTTACCACCCAGCGTAGTAAATGGTTTCCTGGTGCACAGGAAACCATTTGGCTTGTCACTCAGTGTAGAGTCACCCACAGGCTGAAGGAAGTGGAAAGAATAAAGGAAAGAAAGACAGAAGAGGGAGTGTAAAGTCACCCGTAAGCAGAAGGACAAGGAGAGAATGAAGGAAAGAAAGACAAGAGAATGGAAGGAAATACTTTAAAGGTACATATATCTATCGCTGAAGTTGTCGTACAAAACTGTTGACCCTGAGAAATATGGCAGTGTTAACTTTCCATATTCTTATGACACCAATATATTTTTCTGTGGTGCAAACCGCGTCTCATGACCCATAGGCCCAGCCAAGCCAGAGGCTCCAAGGCCCAAGAGTAGAGTCTGAGATTCACTACAACTTTACCTATACTGCCGGCACTATTTATGTCATTCACACATCATCTTCACACTTGACTTAATTCCCTCCTCGACAGTTTGTACCTCTTTCTAACACCATCACTTTGCTCTTATGCAGAGAATGAGAGACTAATGAGGAGAGTATATGCTAGTGATGTGGGGGTCGGGAAAGGGAGGGGGAGGCCGAGGATGAAATGGAAGGATGAAGTGGAGAGGTATATGAGAGAAGGCAGTGTGAGCTGGGGGCAGGGCAGTGAAATGGTGCTGAACAGGGCAAAACGGAGGCGATTTGTTCGCAGCCACCCCTTATGGGATTTAGGCATCTGGCAATAGATAGACAGAATAAATATACAGTTTAGTTAATCATTAGGAACTTACCATATTTTGGTGTTCTTGATAAGTGATGGCGCACAAATGACATGCTGATCAGATCTCAATCACATAACTCCTAAAATAAGCATGGTGCAAGCATGACTAGACTCTGTTGCTGCCAAACCTGTATTCACAAAAGAACAATTCAGCAGTCTTTATTATGTGCTCAGAGAACATACCAGGTACTTATTAGGCTATTAACTTCAGCTATACCCAGTAATATCTTTCATGATTATACCCAGTAATATCTTTCATGACTGATATTCCATCAACAGAAAAGGATATTTACTTATATACATTACTTGTATGTCTTTAATGGATTTAAGAATGTAGTGTCAATAAAATCAAAATGGAATGCAAACTCCAAAACTCCAAAAATATAATTTTAATGCCTACAGGTAACATATTACTGTGATTTTCTTTATATATCTTATAAAAGCAAAAATTTAATACTGTATTATAATCATGGGGACTCTCCTTGGCTTATGCAAAATGAATCATCTAAAGTTTTTCAGTATCCATAAATGGAAGCTATCGTAACTAGTTTTTGTCCTCACTTTATCACCGTTTTTGCTGCATACTGATGCGAATATTTTGGCCACATGCTGATGCGACGGGTGTTCTAATTTAGAGTTGGTCACCGCTTATTAGCCTAAGGAAGCCTTCTTAAGAGCCAATGAACTCAGCTTCCTTAACCTTGTTGATAAATTTTGATAGCTTTGTTTAACTTTTGCTTTTCTTGCCACAGAAAGCACATTATTGACAAAGAATACCTTAAAAGTTACTGGAAAGCTTTTAAGTGTATTATATGTATCAACGTGTACTCTGATAGCCAACACAGCAATGTTCAAACTTTAAATTTTTAATCGAACGAAGAATACGCTGATGCCAACTTATATGCACAGCACCCTCAAAATACGCAGCACTGTTCAAACTTAAAATTTTAATCGAACAAAGAAGACGCTGATGCCATCTTATATGCACAGCACCTATAAACAGAGCAACAAGAACTAGGAAAGGAAGCAAGTGTGTTTCCCACATACCTTGCACCGTCCAGCACATGCACCCTGATATTCAACACAATCGGTAAAGGTATAGGTGCTGGAATACCTCTTTAAGCCGACGAGAAGAGAGGCTGCTCCAATATATTTCTCATCGTTGGCAACTGACGAGGCGCAGTAAATAAACAGAAGGGCATGAATGAATTTAAAGAGCAATGAATGGACTTTAACTCCATGTAAACATTATGGTGAAGTTTAAATGGCACGAGTTACCCAAAACACACGAGAATTAACACGGTGCTTTTTTCACTACTTCCATTATATTGCGAAATGTTCGGCTTCTTAGGCAGTTTTGTACAGAATACATAAATTAGTATTTTAAACATAGCTGAAACAACAAATATCAAATATAAAGGATCAAAATTACGATATGCAAAACGAAAGTGGCAACAACTACGTTCCGCATGGCGACCATCTGTTAAAGTTGCTAAATTAACCAGACGCTATTACGTTTCGCCAAACGTGTTAAGCTGGTAAATACTTACCATATAGGTATAAATAAACTATAGTTGCATATAAAAGAAATCCCACGCCGGAAGAAGAGCCAGTTAATGTAGAATGTGGGACTAACCTCTCCCAGACCTCTCGTCAATGAAAGGTTTCTGCTGCTCAGTTGACAAAAATCTCGTTGTTTTAAATTTACACAGTTTTAGACCAGAGTGCCACTCTGATAACTTCAAGACTCAACTGAAAAGGGTAATAAGAAAAGCACACCTAATCATTAGGCCTACCGTTTGTGTGCTTCAGTGACAATAGCATAAGGGTACATTTTAAGGTGTAAGGCAGTGTATAGAAACTAAATCCTGACAGATATGGCGAATTTATACGAGTGGTTTAGGTCACCGAATTAAAAAAAAAAAAAAAAAAAATAGTCCATATTCCCGTCAGCTTAGGAGGCTTTTTAGTATTTCTTTACCAGTATATGATGTGCAGTTCACTTAATTCCAATGCATATTCATATAGCCCTGCACTTATAAGTATGTATGTACTGTATGTATACATATCGACTATGCAACGTTACCTCGAGATCTCTCACCTCACGTTGATTCTCAGCGTATTCAGATATTTGCTTATCAGCGCAATATATCCCATTGAACAATTGCCAATTTTTTCCTTACCATTGCTACCTTCAGGCTCCATGTCGTTATATTAGCTCACTGACGCAAATTGCAACTCAGTTGAACAGTAGGCAAACTATTGTCCTGAGCCATCATTAATTTTCTTCAGACTCCAGTTCGTTCTTTTCGCTCACGGGCGTAATAAACTCATTTGAAACATAGGTAGACTTTTGCCCCTAACTGTACATAAGCGAAAACTGAACTAAAAAATATCTGCCTCTGTCCTAACTTTAGACACCGATAAACTGATATATGAATAATAATACATGTAATAATGATTACGGCAGTACTAGTAATGAAATAATTATTGTAATAACAAAGCTTTCATAAATTTGGTTATTCCTTGATCTCGCTATAATAAAGGGTTGATGTGTGTTGCCAGGCAAGTGACACTGAGAAGAACCACCGTAGTGACTTAAACAGTGGATTGCAGCCCACCGTACTCGTATAAGTAATTTCTAGTCCTAAGACACAACCGATCGTCTTTGGTCTAGTCTTTGCAGTGACCATAGATTTTTCTTTTGGCTTTACATTGTCACTATTTATTTATCTGTACCACACTCCAGAATAAGAACTGAGAACCGCACAGTTCATGTGAAAGAGTTGCATGCAGCTCCAGAGCCACAGGTTGCCGTCCCGGACACTAGACCTTGGAAATTTGGCAGCCAGGAACCTGAATTCACAGATGTGTCACAATTGATTTGTAGACAAGCAGACTGGGTGTCAGGAAAGGACGGAACAGTTTGCCTGGCAGAGGACAAAGATCTTGGATGCAGAGACGGGGACCGAAAACGAGAGTAATTTGGGGTGAGGACATACAGTACGGATATGAGGCTGGAGGGGGAAGGTGAGGGTGGCTATCGCTCCCCCAGGACCTGGAAAATGTGCCTTTTTCAGGACAGAAGCTGCTCTTCCACGGCAGATCCTTCTGATGGTGTACTGGTACCTTTAAAACGAATTATGGTTAAAACTATTCGAATCTCGCATCATGAAAAAGAAATTCTCCTTTACAGATGAGGAGAAACTGATTTAATTGTTTTCGGCTTGTAATATATATTCCTTACTCACGCTTAGTTTTCATGTAAATACAGATCGAAACGTGAGATCTTAGGCATATAAATTATTTACACAAATTATTTTTACATAAACTCATATATTCGTGTACCATGCATATTTAATAGTAATTACTTAGAGACAGGACTAATTCGAGTATTTTCAGCGTAAACTCCTTGCTAAAAAAAAAAAAAAAATGTAAAGCAATTTAATGGGCTTAACCCTATTCGGTGCAACCCTTGGCGATTTCCCACACTTACGACCCTAGTATCGAGAAAAGAATCTTGAGTAATATTATTGGTTTGACGAAGTGAAAGGAACGCATTCGGACACGTCGGCGCCGTTGCAAGGCAAGCGCCGCCAAACATATCGTACCGCACCCGCGCGCACTGAAACACACACACACACACACACACGTTTAACTATTATCAAATTTAAAATTAATGTAAATATCAAATGATAAAATATTTTACCATTCACCAACGCTTATCATGTTTGCCATATATCAAAGCCGTAGGCTATATTTTCAGTCTGAGGGCTGCAGTATCAATAAACCGTTTACTGTGGTCTCTCACACACACACCGTCCATAACATGGAAGTTGATAGCTTACACATCTTCCTCATCATCATCACCACCCTTCCTCCCTCACACTCACCACCTCCCATCTTCCTCACCACCACCTTCCCTCCCTCCATCACCCTCACACTCACCACTATATTCCCTTCTACCATACTCTCCGTCTCACTACCACCGCTTTTTTCTCACCACCATCTCTCTCACTCACTCGCCACCGCTAATACTCTCTTTCTTCCTCACCTTCATAACTCCTAAACCCACTTTCAGTGGATTTACTACTAGGTAGACTAGTTGATGGAGAGGTAGCTATTAGTCAAGGAAATCTAATAATGTAAGCATGTAAATAATACCTGGTTATACATGCGAGTATTTTTTTTATGCAAGAAAGAAGGAACCAAAGGGCAGGACCTGCAAATTGCTCCCTCCAAGAAAAAAACGACAGCAGAGCCAAATTCAAGATCAGTTCATTTCGAGATGCCTGGACACACTGTGTATGAAAGACTGGAGACCGTAGGCAGTAAAAAAAAAACAGAGATGGAGACAATTCCAGAGTTGACCTGTTGCATACATGAATGACTGGAGCAACGGTTAACTCTTGCATTAAAGAGTTGGACAGAAAAGGGCTGAGTTTGTTGCTAAGACGGGTGCTGCGTGCCTGCTGTGGTGGTGGAGAGATGCAAGCAGACAGTTCAGAGGAGCAGTGACCATTGAAGTGGCGATAGAAAAGAGACTGATGCAACAGTGCCGCGAAGAGACAGAGGTTGAAGGGAGCCAGTAAGAGGAAAGTTAATGAGACGAAAAATCTCCGACTCCATCCTGTTGAGAAGAACTGTGTGGGAAGCCTCCCCACACATGACAGCTGTGCTCTACACAGGAGCGAATAAAACCCGTGTATAAAGTCAACAACTGTGCAGGGCCGTGGGTTAGGGCTTCCTGACTAAAACCTCCCTAAGTGAAGAGTCCAGTCCTGCTGTGGACTAAAAATGGAAAGTTCATAATGATGATGATGAGAATACTACCATATATTTCTTTCTAATGACTGAATATAATATTTAGCTACGCGAGTTTCAGCCACACTCAAAAAGTGTGTAACCTGGATACGGGACGAGGACCCAACTCGCCATGTATCCCACCAACCACTTTCCCCAACCTCCTCCCTTTAGAAAGTAGTTATTTATTTTTCAAATGTCATTACAACTATATAATAATGAATTTATAGAAGTAAAAGATTATTCTTATTAATTTTACACGTGTGGGGTGAGGACTGTGTTGGTGTGTGAGGACTGTGTAGGTGTGTGAGGATTGTGTTGAGTGAGGACAGTGGTGGTGTGGACTGGTGGTGTGTGAGGACTGTGTTGGTGTGTGACGATTGCGTTGGTGTGTGAGGACTGGGTTGGTGAGTGAGGACTGTGGTGGTGTGTGAGGACTGTAGTGGTGTGTGAGGACTGTAGTGGTGTGTGAGGTCTGTGGTGGTTTGTGAGGATTGTGTTGGTGTATCTATTCATGAGAACAAAACAGACTCGACCTTCTCATGGACCCACTTCACGTATAACTAAGGAGTGAGAAACAGGTAGACCTTTATCATACAAATGGATGGCGAGTGAGAAAGGGCCGGGGAGTACAGGAGGTAGATAAGGCAGAAGGCGGTAGATGTACGGGAGATAAATGCTTGAAAAGGCATACATATTGCATAATAAATGCAAAATTCCACATCAACAGCCTTGTGCCTTACCTACCTCCTATTCTGCCTGCCCCTCTGTTGTATGATAAAGGTCTACCTGCTTCTCACTCCTTACAGCTGAAGGAGGTCCTTGAGAAGGCTGAATCTGTTGTCACCAATATATTATATAGGTATTTCTAAATCTGAGTACTGCAAATTAAAATTGAAGGGCACAGAGAAATATTTAGTTATAACCAATTATTCAAAGGGCACGGTAGCTCTATCTGCTCATGCTACGCCCCAAGGAGTATTCAGAGCAATGCAATAACAAATATTCAATTATGAATAGTTATACCCAAAACATCATCAGTATACAGTATAAATCAATGGTTAATCAGTGGGGCAGTCAATCCCAAAATACCGACAAATTAGTCAGTAGACTGTCCTTCTGATGTCAGTTTATTAGTAATTTCCCACTGGTCAATCACTAGCCTATCACTGAGACCTTTGTCGGTCAGCCAGTCAGTCTCTCCAGAAGTCAGTCCCTTGATCCTCTGTTAGTAGTCACCACGAGAAAATGCAGCTGCCAGCCAAAGCTCCGTACATGCGGGATCACCATTAAATTCTTACGAGTAGACTGTTAACCAGGAAACGTGCCAGTCTTTGGATTACTGAATCGCTTAGAGCAGCCTGTAGCTTCCTGGTTAAACCCTATATCTCTTGTAACCGGAGAACAAGCTGTTCCCTGGGTAATGCACAGGCACAGTGTGGATATGAGGGGTTAGGTCCAGAGCCTTGCCTGGCGCTTTCAAGGGAGACAGCAGTCAATCAGGCCCCAGCTCCTTCTCTACACTGCGAGACCATGCTTCATTTCAGCTGATCCACCCCTGTTGCATCGACCCCTGGTAAGTTAAAGATCCCGGGTGCCAGTTAACTAACAGGGCCCTCAGTGACCCACAGCCCGTCACAGGTCGAAAGAGTAGTAACCGTTAACTTGGGGCTATCCATGCCTATGCTCCTATGTATTTTCCGGCGGTATTTGATCCTACGCACTCGAACATCCTTTTTACTCTACACTTACAACTAATATAAGTAAGCCGGAGGATTCTTATGCTGCAAGATCCTCACCTTCCGTATCTCTATTTACATCTATCATATAAGGAAATTTTTAAACAAAAATATAATCCGTATATAACGTAAACTCAGTCATAATCTATATTCACAGACATGCATATTCATTCTTAATTTCCAAAACAAGACTTTCACTGATTGGGCATGTTACTATAGCATTTCATACATACTTTATTTCAATTCTGATCACAGGTGTGCTAGTGACGTACTTGACATTGTTTCGTGGACGATTTTGCTTTGGGGCGATTCTGAGTGAATCCTGGACCATAAAGAGACTCCAGGCATGAATGACACTTGTGCTGCTTGCCTGACCTATTCTCATGTGTTACTTCTGGGACGGCCTCCTCTACATCTCCCTGTCCGAGCATAAGATTCATCTTAGCTATTGTATTCCTGGTCAGACCACAAGCCTGAACTTTTCTTCTTTCAATTTGCAGATTACACAATGCCTTCACTATCTGCCAGCCATAGGAGATTGAAGCAATTTTTCTTGGGTCCTGATTATTATATAACGAATAAATTGTCTGTGAATTTACTCAGGCAGTGTCGACAATGTAGCCAAGGGCATTCACTGTCCATCTTCTAGATTTAGTGTGTACTGTATGAAAACTTATTCTCTGATCCATGTCAGTGCCTCCTTTAGTGAAATCATACAATTTAAATATATATATATATATATATATATATATATATATATTTTTTTTTTTTTTTCAAATCATCATCCTTGGTAATGCCTAATATAGGGGAAACTGTGCTCAGAAGTAACACATCTTTCTTACCTTTGCTTTTGGTGGGTGTTACATAGGATTCAGTGTCATTTCCTCCCCGTGTTTCTTCCAGTAAACTTGGTATGACCTATCTTCCCTTTCTGTGACTATCTCTGGTGGTATGCCTTTCATAGTAGAATCTATAGTACCTAAGGCTGAGATACCTTGTGTTTGAAGCCACTCCAGCAACTCTATACTGGTGTACAATCTATCCAGGCTAATAATCCTACCTCTAAGGTCGACTGAGGCTTGTAACTGACTTACCAGAGCTTCCACTGTTGGGACTGTACCGCGTATGTAGTGTGGTCCTGGCTCTCCAGGTTTACCTGAATATACAGCTGTCCTAAAGGTAAATGGATATCTAACAGCATTAATAGATTTATATTGGAGGCCGTAGAGTACGGGTTTGCTCTTATTGTAGTCTGAACCCTATTTGTGTTCTGCACCCATACAACGTTTCATCAGTGGTCAAGAAGTCACCTGGCTCTAACACTGAGCAACAACAATTACTGAACTGTTCAAAAAGCTCCCTGATTGCTGCAAACCGATCGTGTACCCATCTCTGGTGTCTGGTATCAATGTTGATCGTGTACCCATCTCTGGTGTCTGGTATCAATGTTGATCGTGTACCCATCTCTGGTGTCTGGTATCAATGTTGATCGTGTACCCATCTCTGGTGTCTGGTATCAATGTTGATCGTGTACCCATCTCTGGTGTCTGGTATCAATGTTGATCGTGTACCCATCTCTGGTGTCTGGTATCAATGTTGTTAAAAGTTATGTCGGCATGTAAGAAACCAAATCGTTTTACCGACATGACGGCTTCAAATATTGGGTGACCAAACCCTTCCATGAAAAGACGATTATAGCAATATTTTGTCCCAACAAACCTCTTGGATAGAGCAGGCCAAAAAAGCTTTTCAATTCTATGGCATCAGTCATCTTGACGTGTGTTGGTATTTCAGCACTGTCAGTATTAGAAATTTCGGTAATTATGCCTTGTGTTAGCATGGGTTACAATACTATCAATCATATTAGATGTTATAAACAACTCCCATGCCATTATTTCTGTATTAGCTGACCTTGCCTCTCCTAACAAAACATCCTTCACTAGGCAATACCTTCTCAACAGGCCTACCTTCTGTATGATTGGTCCATATTATTGACTTACCGATATCTAATTTTCTCTGGGGTTTCTCTAAAATGCAGGTATATTCCCTGAGCTCGTGTGGCAGGACAAATTCGTCATAATTATGTTTGTTCAAGCACTGGTCCAAAGAACTGATTAATCTATTTTTCACCAGTGGCTTTCTGTTTCTGAGTGGTACCCACTCTTCTTCATTTTGTCAACATTCTGATCATCATCTACATCGTCGCCCTCAGCTACTCTATCCAAGGCAAGGTCATCATCATCATCATCGCCAACTACCTCTTCCAAGTAATCTTCGACTGGGTCGTCAACATAGTCGAAAATAAAAGCACTGACTACGTCCGTCGGCACATCCACCCCGTCCCCTAATTAATGCCTAACTAACCGTCGTCCAGCACGCCTACACGAGAGCCGCGAGGTTTGTGTGTGTGTGTGTGTGTGTGTGTGTGCACATTACAATGCACGTGTGTGTATCTGTGTGCACAATACAATGCACATGTGTGTATCTGTGTGTATGTGTACGAACAACCATTTCATTGGGTATGAGGAGTCATAGAGAAAAAACAATGAATAATACATAGATAATAAAATTAGTGAATGAAATAACTATTTCACTAGGTATGAGGAGTCATAAAGTATGAACAATGAATAATACATAGAAAATAAAGCAGTTTGAATGAAAATAGGAAACGTATCGTACGTCTGGAAGCTGTGTTGATGCCCGTTGGGCTTGCGTAGGCTAAGGTCCCAGATATTTCACTCATCTTCGAGCGTTTTCTTTTTGTTTAGCGCTCTCCACGGGGAAAAATCGTTAATTTTAGAGAAAACGCTCGTTTCAACCCAGTTTTTTCGCTCAGAATCACTATTTTGTTGTGTTTCCAGTAATTTAACAAGAAAACAATCGTGAGACCATGCATTGCTTACAAACTAGAGTTTATTGGCAAAAATTAGTTAGGGCGTATCAAAAATGATACGGGGTGCACCGAATAGGGTTAAGGTGCATAAACCACGATCTTTCTATGCACGAAACCCAGGCTATCACTCCACCATATCAACACTCAGTGTATAATATCCACTATAGGAGGTTTGTTTTCATCTGACAAAGATACGTAACCCCTGCCATTTAAGCTGATGGCCAGTTACACTCAGACTTAAGGATAAATTTGACCAGTAACCAAGGAAACTCATTTCTGCCTTCAAAGAAGACACCGAATTTCACGTAACCACGACTTAGTATTCAATTTGTGAGAATGACTCAGTTGTCAGACGAAAACAAACTACAGTAGCTATAGTGCACGATACCCACTAATTTATTGTATCTTTAAAAATTATGTACTGTATATGATTTTAGAAAGTCGAAGATAGAGGCTGCACTCCCTCTCCGAATCCCCACATTAGCTCCTGTGGCACCTACGACCTAATTGAGCTTGTAAGTATGCTAATTCAGACTTCCAGTCCTTCATTTTGTATACTGTGGATATTTTCTTGCCGGGTCGGGATGGAGTTCGGGACTCTCTCCTCCCCCGACCTTCCAAGCATAATTTTTGTGGCACTCGTTAATTTCTTTCGTCTTTGTTTATGGCTATGCAAACTTTTCTTTCTTTCTTTCTTTTTTTTTTTTTGAAAACAATGGGTAATTTTTTTGGGGGGTTGGGTGGGGTGGGGAGAGGAGATCGGGGGAGTGGAGTGAATCGGAGTCGGGGAAACCCCACAAGCACTTGTGTTCTGTATAGACCCCGGAGTCTCTAGCATTCTTTAATTCTGCCATATCGTCTCTGCATATTGCTAAAGTGTTGGGACCCCCCTCTCCCCTACCTAATTTGTGAGTCAACCCCTGGAGAGGGCAGGGAGACATCGTTTGCACCCTCCCTGTGTAGGGGTCTGACATTTGTTGAGAATACAGAGGCTAGTACTATATGTGGTGGTCTTAAGAGAACCACCATGACACCAAATGGTAAAATTTGTGAATAACGTTGGCACTGCACTGGGCTGATACAGACAAAAGACATACCTCTGATGTTTATTCATGATACATATCGGTATGTTAATATTATCTCCAACATGGAACAACAGTTATCTAAATTACTGGACATAAAAAAATTGGTCCCTGTGAAATCCGTATGCTACATTATTGTTGTAAATTCTTGATCTTGTATGATAATTAAAAATGTCTGAGCATCTGATGTCATATTTCAATAACTTAAACCAGCATACTTTGTAGGGATTTGGAGTGTATAAAGCAACGACTAGCTTCCTTTGCTAGTTTCGTCTGCCTTACAGACAAGTGATCAGAAGCATGCAGGATTTACTACTCAGCAAGTTGCTGTGCATGGAGTTGAGTCCCAATGTATTCACTTCAAATATAATTATTTTGCTACACTGGTGGTGATCAAGGGACTGTGCGTACAGGAGTGTTATGGTAGTGGTTGTCTACTTAAGTTGAGGTCTGACCATTGAAGTTCAGTGATGGTTCTTGGCCTTAAGGGAGGGAAAAGTGACGTACTGATAGATGAATAAAGCAACAAGAAGACTACATAATAAATGGGCATACATTATGACTAAATGGCTAGAGTGCTGGCCTCACAGTACCGGCCTGAGATATATGGAATAAACTTTGAATACGATCACTCTTCTGTTCCCACTTAGAGGCAGCTGACTTGACATGCAACATTACTGGCTTTCTTAGTACATCATTCAAGCTTTCGTACAATATCTACCTGCATGCGAATATTTGGTAAGTCTGTTGGTGTGGTTTTTACTGGTTTCAGTAACAAAAACAACGAAACTGCTTGAAACAGCAGTACAGTTATCAGGGACAAGAAAGTATACCAACTATTACTAAATGACTATCACTATGGCAGTAAGGACAGTATCTTGGGAACCTTAACCCATTCAGTTTGATGACGTATATTTAATAATATTCCACTACTAGACAGTTTTACTCAAAAAGGATATTTAGCAGTGAAGAGATTATTGAAGGCGGCATCTAACTCCTCCAAATAGAAAACTCAATCCTAAGCTGAATAAAGTCGAATAAAGTCGTCTAGAGATAGCAAGAATAACCTACAATACATCATCGGAGTGAACGGGTTAAATATGGGACCCAAACAGACACTGGAGCAAAGATAAACATTATATTGTTATTAGAATCGTATTACAGGCCTATTAGAAGACCCGGCATGGTTCCAATGTTTTCCACTTAATATTACAATCACCCTGCACATCAGATATATCCACTCTATACTACACCAACAGCTCTTTACTGTTTACTTTCCTGTATACATTAATGTATGTATGAATTTAATTAATCTACAAAGGAATACGGATTGACTAAGTTTCAGAGTGTTAAAGGTACTTTAGCTTTAAGTTTCAGCAATTTTACTTAATACCGGTGTACAGAAAATGATAATGTTCATTGTGTAAATATTGAAGTATACACAACTAATGTAAATCATATGATAGTGACATGCAATATATTATATTCTATCACAAAAATAAGGAAATTCAGTTCATAATAATGCCAACTACAATGACGAAATGTATGAGTAAACACACACACAAGAGCATCTGCAAATACTCATAAACACACATGAAAGTTATACAGTCAACATGTATAAAACATAAAGACAATACATCGTGCACACACACATGCCTACACACACTCACGCATGAAAATACAATACAGCTTTCTTTCTCTAACAGTTTCTTTGGTTCATTCTGAACAAGTGTTGGAGATCCAGTGCTATGCTTGTACATAATGATTATACTAACTGTGCCTCATAAAATACCTGAATACAGCCTATAGCTGCTCATACTGGTAGAAAAGTACTTTTTTCATTCGGATATCAAATGATGCCTCGAGTAACAATATTTCAAGGAGGCCAAAATAACACGTTCTGAAATGAGCAACAGATGTTCACAAATATAAAAAGTCACAAAACCCCTACACTAAGGAGAACGTAAATGTACCACAGGACGGGAAGGGGCAACACTGTGGAGGAAGCAAGCATATCACATGGCTTTTTGTGCCACTGTTTTAACACTGTCAGTGCCAACTTTAACAGGAACTACCACGTCACTCTCCATCCTAAGTTGCTACTCCTGGACAGGCATCCCAAATCACTCACAAGTGCTCATAAGGAAACATGTGTGTCTGCTGACTTTGTTAAGTGCTTTATCGGTGCTGGGGGGGGGGAGTGAAATAAGAAATACCTAAGAAATAAATGTATTAAAAATTATTTCTTGAAGTATGCGATAATTTTGTAGGGTACTTGTATGTAATTTTCATGTTTTGGGGGTGAAAGAAAATATAAAATACGTTTTGTAATAAATTAATGCATGATGTAACGTTACAAAATATATGTTTGTAAAATTATATGTTTCACATGAATTGGTATCACTAGAAAATATTCAGTGGTGGTGCTTAGATCATTACATAATCGTCGCACATAGTGGTTATGTAACGAAATATAGCGCATCTTACATGAATTACAGTACTAGTTCCTGCTGACGTAACAGAAAATGCCTACGTGCCCTAAACGTCATGATAACGCCCGTACAAGGCAAGATTAAAGGTGGCTTTTGAGTTTAAAAACATCACCATTGTACATATGCGACAAAATATTCTCATCGTGGAGGGGTTAAAAGGCTGGACTCGCTTTGCCAAGTGAACAAAGACACCACAGTGACTACCCTTTCATATGATGCCCCATGGACGCAGTCTGTGATCATGTAAATAATGTTTTAAAGAGTGTAACATTCTTGACAACAATCAGTGTCTCAGTTAACTTCATCAGGATGACCCATTCTTTCACCTTTATAAAAAAAAAAAAAAAAAAATCATTTACTGGTCATAGCGGGTGTAGTGCCACAGATTGCACACCCTTTCATGTCATTTTGCTGTGGGACAGGGGATGACTCCTTTTGCTTCCTCCTCCCTCTCCTCTCGGCGTCATTCTTGCCCCCATATCTCGGGTGTTTGCTGTTGCCCATTTCTCATCTTTCAGGTCTGTGATGTGGTACGTAGCAGGCCAGTACCAGCAAGTATGGAGCGCCTTCCCAGTTTCCCTCTCTCCCACCGTCATTCATCTTGATTCCCCCCAAGGAGCCACTCGTGGGCTATAGATTGTATCAGCGACCTGTCTTCTTCCTGCAGGTCAGTGTTAGTGGGACTCCCTTATCCTCAGTCCCTCTCTCTTGCAGATTCGGCACATAGGAGTAAGCCATTTTATAAATCCGCCTTTGCTCACCCTTTTCCTCCCATTGGGAACTCGTGGCGAGACGTAAACTCCCTCTTTTCCAGGAACTCCAGAGGTGCATCCAAGTGCCTGACATCACATTCATCTAGGAGCCTCGTGCTACCTGTTTTTCACTCAGTGTCACACAGCCAGGTGTCGCGTATTACCTTTGTCTAGCGGTTCTTACGCCCCACTTCTTGGATAGATTCTCAAGGGATGCATATATCTATGGATTCCTTACCATGTTCATTTCCTTTTCTTTACAGAAATAGTTCCGTAAAAGGAGGGGCTAAATGTATACATTTTTTTTTTTTTAATTGGTCCCATCAGTTACTACTCTCCTTTATCAGTCTTTTATTTCGTTCTTTCTTCTGTTCCCATAGGATGGCGCTGGATTCCACCAGTCCTCAGGCTCCTGTGAGGGGGACGGGCCGTAACAAACAGGCGAGATGTGGAAGCAAGTGTGGCGCCGAGAAGGTAGGTAAGAGAACACGGATGAAGTCCCCTCCACCCCCCTGCGGCAAATTTACGTGAGAGGGCGTGCAGAGCTCTTGGGTACTATATCCTCTGTACTAGCATATACTGAGTTGTATTCTAAAACCTGTCATTTCTAAAACAATTGATAAATAACTCTGCACGTAAAGGACGTTACAGTACACCAGCTTTTCAGTACTTAAAACTAGTAACTCTCATTACACCATTTCTAACAACAGCGTACCTTAACACATTGTTAAATACTACAGCAATTAGACAAATACAAACTGATATTTCAATTAGTACAATGGCACATCAGTCACAATGCCTACCTGTTCATCAGCCTCCACCCACACAATTACACCATGAGCAAAGGCAGAGTATAATCATAAATAAGAATCCGCAGAAATATACACACATCAATAATATCGTTGCCCGTGGGTAATGTATAAAATTATCAGTGTTCTGCTTATATACACATAACAGTTACAAACAACATATACAAATACACATGAGCACACTCTAATGGTAATGAGTAGTCCAAGGAAATCATTCTTACTCTATGTAGTTTGGCACAAAAGCACGAGTAATCATATTTCTGATACAATTCTATCTAATATATTCACAACGTAATTGATTAAAAAATTATAAAAACAGTTATACCAAACAAAACCGTGATAAATATGCTTAACATAAATACTACCATTATGCTCAGAGATTAAATAAAAAGATGAACTTCCTTTTGTATTCTTGTTATTACAAGTGATAAAACTAAAACTAACATAAGCAGCTAAAAATAGAAGTCTCTCTAACTGTTGAAGGGTAAGCTTCACTATCCATAACCAGTGTGTAAATCTATAAGGCACAGACATCTGGAAGGCAGCTGAGAGTACACTGAATCTGATACTTATTCTGTTAAACTCTGAATTCACATATTTCAAACAACACCTTCAATTAACAAAATAACACCTCTTCACAGTCACTTACATAGTACTCTACAGGATCTATTTAAGTTGCCTGATTAATTATCAACATAAATTGTGATTAAAACAATTAATCCTCAGCCGACTCTGGCTTATACAGTGCAAGACAATTTTACCTGTGCTGGGAAGTCTGATGACAAATCTGTTCAGCTGTGGCCAGTTTTTGCTGCTTACTGCAAGGATACTTCCTGCTATTATTTAATGTATTAATAGGAGAAAAATTTGATAAGTAATAGTTACAATTCACAGTTGGGAAAACAGGTAGCCTACATGTTGTTTTCACTTATATTTAATGTGGTACTGAAGAGGTATAAGTACATTCATCAATCACGCCGTAAGGTACATCAATGGAAATGACTTATACATCGCTCGACTCGCACAAAGTATTCCTTTCAAGCCCAGAGTTTTCTTCATTTGAATTAAATTATCTTGTGGTGGCCAGGACAAAATATGTCTGTGGGGCAAGAGATTTGAATGGGGTAATCGAGACAGTTTAGAACCCTTTCAGGCAAAATTTCCCTCAGCTGAGTAAACTGTGTGGTGGAACCCTGAATAAAACATTGAAATGATACAATGGTTCTGAATGGGATAGTAGTGGAACTGCCGTATTTAAAATCCTCACCAAAAATGAAAACGTCCATAAAACATACCCTACACCTTACAGTTTATTTAGAAGGTACAGTTTGTATTTTCTTATTTGTTTATCCCGCAAATGTATGGAACAAAATCTCTTGTCTGTCTCTTATTTTTCCTTTCTCCCCCTCCCCTACCTCTGTTCACCTGTCTTTTTTTCCTTATTGCTCTCTCTCTCTCTCTCTCTCTCTCTCTCTCTCTCTCTCTCTCTCTCTCTCTCTCTCTCTCTCTCTTTCTCTTCTTCCTCCCACCACTCGTCATCTCTTCTCTCCCTACTTTTACTGCCTCCCTCAAGCCCGTTTCTTCAATCTGCACCTAACTCATTCCCTCAGTAGCTGTACTCTGGCGGTCTGAGTCACGTGTCCGAGTGATGGTAGTAGGACTTGTAGGTGTGGGACCGACGCTTGTAGCCCAGGGTACAGAACAGCAGCATGGAAGAGATCATGCCGAACAACTAGGGAGGGACGTGAGGAAAAGACAGTGTTGTAAAAATATGGAACGTAGATCAATATTCTCATATATTCATCATTATAATAGTGAGAGGAATGGGTTTAGTTTGTTACTATGGATAGGCGTATTCTACATTTTTCCATGCCCTTTAAACTACCAAAACATGAGCAAATGTAAGCGTATTCCTTTAAATCCATCAAGAACTTTTTGAGATATCTTGTGGACAAATAAACATATAAACAGACAGACAAACAGGGATGGATACATAACCTCCTCGAACTTTGCTGGCGGAGGTAACTACTCATTAGCATTACCCTAACATACTGTACATCTTTACTTCAACCCAGTCAATCCTTAAACTTACCTGAACAAAGGCAAAGATGAGACCAATAACCCCAACAATGTGGAGCCTCTCAATGAACCACATCTTGACTCGCTGAAAACAGCCCGCGGAGTACCACTGGTCCGGCTCACCACTCTGTCCACAGTCTTGGGTTGGGTGGGGGGGGCGAGATGTTATTAGGAATTCTACAGGTATATGGTACATCACTGAGGCTATTTATATTACAGATTATAACAGGCTCAAACTAATACAATAACAATAAGATGTGAAATCACAAACGGCTTCCAATTAACTTTGCATTCACTCATCAGTTTATAAGTTAACTTTAAGATATCTAATGCTTTGTTCCTTCTAACTACCTCCTGCTTTTCAGTACTCAGGAGGGAACGCAGAGTCAAAGAACTAGGGTGACGTTAACTTGAATGAGAATTTTACTGAGCCTTGAGCAGCCTACCTTCAACATCCGAGTACTTGGGCAGGCAACAGGTACGAGGGACCCACTCCTCTTGGGGCCAGGCGGCAATCCTGAACCAATCATCAGGGCCTTCCACACCACAGCACTGCAACAAACATCTGGGATAATGTATTGCAAGAAGGCAAAGGACAGCTTTGATAGCTGAACCCATCCCTGCAGTATTCTAAGGGAAGAGAAATAATCATGTACTTAAATGACACCTCTCTTGGTCACATACCGTCATAGCACCGGTAACTGCCCAGTACTCTGCCTTGCCTTTCATTGTTATAATTATGGCTGTTCTAACTCTACGCAAGTACTGTACATAGTCGACTAGTACTCTTGTGTTGTGTATTCCTGTGTATGTATGTATGTATGTATGTATGTACGTATATATACCCACACCCCTCAGCACCTCTAATAAGGCTTGAACCCCATCCTTCAAAAAGGTACAGTGACTCAGCAAGGGAGTGAGCACACACTGAAGGACACTCATGACATCTGGCCGCCCATCTCCGTGCGGCAAAACGTGAAATCCTTATTCTTCCTCATTTCGGGAAACTCAAACATCCGAATGTTATATTTTCTCAAATGAATGAGTGTGAGCAGAAGTGTGTACTTAAATCAGCTGGGAATGGTGTGTGTATTCGAACAAGCCCCACATGCATCTATTTAGTACCGTTGATCGATCTAATCTACTACAGCTTTCGTCCTCCAATTTCCAGTCTTATGATCTTGACCTCCCCTCATTACACATGCCAAATTAACAACCTGTTCTCTATAACGAGAAAGTTACTAATTTACTCTACTTCACACACACACACACACACACACACACACACACACACACACACACACACACACACACACAATAATTCATTAATCTCATCAATCTGGTCATGAAGCTACCTTTTGTATGGTTACGTTCTTTTGATGCTTCCCATCTTCCACTCCCATTTACCAACAACCATAACATATATCCAGACACAGTAGAGGTACTGCACATCACCAGTTGTCATCTTATCCTTCATTCAGTCCCGCAAGACTCCATTAATCCTGCCAATCGGTTCCATTCTACGGTACAGACAAACACCGAGCAGTGGTTTTCCACCACGGCACATACTTTTCTAAACAGTACTCTTTTTAGGCAAAGCTTCGGTTCTTAAAACTGTTTGTGCACTACAGTTAGCCTGATTCTTCATTTATGGGCACTATCCTTTTGTATATTAATTTGTCCCTTATACAACTTCTGTTAAACCCTGGCTGACCTGGAACTGGAGCTGGAGATGGTCCCAGGTGACAGCTACAGCGTTGTCCCGGGAGTCGTTATAGGCTCTGCGGATGCCGGCCCTTAGTTCATCCACCAGGGCGTTGGACACCTCCCCTCGAAAGGCAAAGGCCAGGGTCCCCGCCACCAGCTGCAGCGTGAACACCACCACCACCAGGCTGAAGTACTGTAAAAGGAGGGAGTTGTAAATGTGGGCTGGTAATGTTTAAGTAGGAAATGAATGTAAGTAAGCGATATGTAAATGTGAAGTAGAAGTCAACATACAATAGTAAAAAAAAAAAAAAAAATGAGGAATAGCATGACGATGGAGTTACAAGTGAACTGCCTGTATAGAAATGGTGAGCACCCTGTGTGAATTTGACATTATAAAAAAATGACAAAATATGTTCTCCTCTAAAAAAATAGTAGAGGTACGCCATTCCTCCTACGAAAATAAGGGGGTACGCAATATGCGCTGTGAAAATACTGAGGGTACGCCGTACCCACTCAACTACACCACTGCACACAGCTCCTTTTCAACTTTCACAGACACCTTGACCCTCTCATTCTACCATCGACCATTCATTCTCTGTTTTCTTCCATCCACTCTAATCATCCCATAGACACTCTGCACGTATAAACACTGACTCTCGAATTCTATTCATTTGCTTCTCTTTCGAATTCTATTCATTTGCTTCTCTTTCTCTGAGTTGAGTCACTCGTTTTCTCTGGGAAATCACTGACAGACAAGTACCTGATAACTACACCAAAAGAAGTGTTCTAAGTTACAGTTGCTCCAGATAAATTGGTGTTACATGCCTCTGTATGTGCGCCTGTGCTGAATGTCTTGGCAAATGCCACGTCTGATATACATATATAATAAGTGTGTGTGTGTGTGTGTGTGTGTGTGTGTGTGTGTGTGTGTGTGTGTGTGTGTGTGTGTGTGTGTGTGTGTGTGTGTGTGTGTGTGTGTGTGTGTGTGTGTGTGTGTGTGTGTGTTATCATTCAGTGAGAGATGACCCCCTCCTTATTGTGAAAACTGTCATGTCCCACTGACCGTGCAGCACCTCTTACCTAAGTGTCCCAATCTTGGATATGCTCACCGTCGATACCTCTCAAGGTTTAGAACTGGATATGGGTCTTACCATCTCTCCTCAGTCCCTGGAGAGCAGGCGTGTAGGACCGTGGGAGCCACCCTCTCATTTGCTGAGGATGCAGGCTTCCTCAGGCAGCTTTAGTCTTAATGTATAGTTTTAACTGCTGTTTTATGCACAGTTACCTCCGCCAACGGAGTTGGAGGAAGCTATGTGTTCACCCATGTTTGTCTGTTTGTTTGTCTGAAAAATATATCAAAAGTTATTGATGGATTTGAATAAATTTTTGTGGCTATACTAGTCTTGGGTCAAGGAAAAGTTTATTAAATTTTGGTGGTGATCTGAGTTCGAGTTTCGGTTCAGAGCTGTTTTTGTTTGTTTGTCATCTACATATCTAAAAAAGTTGTTGATTGACTTCAATGAAATTTTATGGATGTGTTGGTCATGGGACAAGAAAGAGTTCATTAAATTTTGGTGGTGATCTGAGTTGTCTGGGACAGGCGTCGGCGGAGGTATGCTCTCTCTGAGTAATATTTCTTGTTTTATGGTGTGTCCTTGACGTATTATATGAATTTTAATGTTGGATGACTGTTTTCATTTGTGCTATTTATTATATTGTTACGTGTATATGTATATATTTTAGTCATCTTTGTTTTGCGTTTACTTCTGCTGTACAGCGGCAATGACCTCTGTTGTTACGTTGCCACGATCATTTTAGTGTAATCAGTCTATCAACTCGGGCAATCATTACCATTCAGTGACTCTCCCAGTACTCAAAACATAGTCACTTGGGACCGAACAGAGGTCTGTGGCAGAGAACTACTATAGGGGTCTGACTGGGATCCAATGAAAAATCTCTGCCGTCAATGGGACTCAACCAGTGTCAGGCCTGTCCCCACAAACAGAGCGCGACACATTGTACTTCAGTTACCTCTGTGTGAGGTAAGGTTTTCGTTTGAGCTGTTGTAGAGAAAACCGTGAATGGATAGCTATAGGAAACTGACCAGCCCAGTGAATATATACATATATGTATAGACATATACGTATATGTATGTGTGCATATGTGCCTCTCTCTGCATACGTATGTACATACGTGTGTATGCACCATTTTACTAATCTCAAAACATGTAATGATAATTACTGTAACAACTTTGTACCATGTGTGAATCATTGTAGTTTTTGTTCATTATTGTGCTCGTAATGATAATTACTTCTATGCCTTCTATGTCCTGAGGAACCAATTTTGTTTTCTTTATGCACCCTTTCTTGCTTGGCCTCAGGGACAGTGTTCCCCAGAGTGTTGGGGCTTGTACTGAATGGTAAATAAAGAACCTAAATAATGAAAGAAAACAATAGTAAACAGAGAACCTAAATAACTAAAACTGCTGTCTTTTTGTTTGGTCTCTGGTTATGTTCTGACTGCTGTGGTGGCCGCAGGGTTGTAAGTTAGGAGCCCGCGCGCGCACGCACGCACACGCACACACACACACACACACACACACACACACACACACACACACACACAAATCTTTGGTATGTTAATAAAGAGAGTTATTCCGCTCAACCTATTTTCTGAACCTGTAAAAACGCAGTGCCTGATCAGTGGCGTATCTGCCTGATCTGAGGGAATCGTAAAAACTGCAATTACAGGTCGAGAACAAAATACCTACGGATCGGAGAAGATAAGTTTTCAAGCTTCATGTCACTAACTGATAGCTACTGTAACACTTACCAGTACCCTGCATTAACTGACCGTGATGAGCATGCACCGGCTCTGGAACCAGGAGCCACAACACCCACAAAAGGCGAGGATGAAGGTGATAACTCCGGCAGTCAGGCAGAGTGAGTCGGCGGAGATTATGGCATACTGGTGCAGCAAGGACGCATATCCGCCATACGCCAGCCTCAGCCAGATGCCCGCACCCAGCATGGCACACCCAACCAGCTGAGACGAAGGGCGATATTAATAGACAGAACTTTGTGGTGATGACTGAAAAATAGTAACATGCATATTTGTGCTTGCTCCTAGGCGAAGCCCACTTGCTAGTATAGGCAGGTTCGCAGTGCAATATTCTTGTGAGATTACCAAGTTCCCTAGAAACTCTTCCTTAGCAAAATTTTAATTCATAATGCACTTTAACATGCTCTTGAATGATACTGGAGGGGGCTTTTCCCTACAATATTTTAAAGTAGGTTATGACTGATATAATTTTCGAGTGCATTGAGAATACTGCTTTCTTAATCAGTAAAAGACTAAAGCCATAAAGAATTTTATGAATAATGGCGTAACAGTTCGTGTTGTGATACTTTCAAGTTCCTCACCCCCAACTCTGACGATGATTAATGAGGAAGAATGACATAGACCGGGAGTGTGGTGTGAAGCTCAATAAACCACGCTAAACTCAGCTTGCCTGATCTCACCTCCCTCACATGAATAATGGTGAGAGAAGGGTTAAGGAAGCAAGTTGACTGACATCGTAGACTGAAAAGAATAATGGGTAGTATGACTCCCACACCACAAATGTGGAAATACAAGTTGAGATTACTACCACTCTGGAGACATTGTCTCCCACTCCACAGCTGCGATCGCTGTACACGCATGCTAAATGATTTAAAGCTTTATGATACCAACATAACTTGCATCAGTAACAAGCAGAACAAACATAAAGTGTCACATGCAAACATTAACTAGTAAGGAAGAGGTGACAATATGACTCGAGCCCCGACTTAAAAAGTTCATCTTCTAACTCTGAGCAGTTTGGAAAGTCGATCAAAAATTAAATAAAATAGTTTTGACTCCAAGGATGAAATTATGAGTAGGCCATCATAGCGGGTGGGTTTAAGGTAAGTGGTGACATATTCCGGCCACGGGCAGGTGTACAGACTAAACAGGTGCGACTCAGTACTGTGATTCAGTCAGCTCAGGCTAGTCTATCAAGTTATAGTGAGTGTCGGGTTACGGTCTCTCTGTACCCTATATGGATTCTTTCCTTGTTTGTCGTCCTTGCTTGTCTGTCTGATATCTTCCCTACTTAGTAAGCACGTCAGGTAGGTGCATGTGTATTGGTAAAGGTGCATGTGTATTGGTAAGAAAATACTCTGGGCATCTCTAGTCTCCTCTACTCTACTCTTTCTCTTCCTTCTCTTTTCTTTTTTTCTTTTCTTTGCCTTCTCTTTCTACGTGTCTGTCCTGTCGGTCTGCCCTGTCTATTTGTTTGTCTGTCTGTCTGTCTATCTGCGCGTCCTGTCTGTCTGTCTGTCTCTCTCTCTCTATCTGTGTGTGTGTGTGTGTGTGTGTGTGTGTGTGTGTGTGTGTGTGTGTGTGTGTGTGTGTGTGTGTGTGTGTGTGTGTGTGTGTGTGTGTGTGTGTGTGTGTGTTCATTTCATTCCACCATCACCTTCCCTTCTTCGCCCCATCACCAACCACATCTCTGACGCCGCTCCCAATCTTTGTCGACTATTCTCACTCCCTGCCTCCCTGCCCCTCTCTTTTTTTGGGGGGCGGGGGGGTCAGGGCGGAGTATGGACACGGGCGTTGTCTTGCCTGTCATTCGGGGTGGGATGGACAGACTGGTGATTAGGATGGACATGAAAAGAAGAAGTAATGAGTTGCATTCTCATTCACTTGGCAGCTTTCGTTGCATCTCTGCCTAATCGATTTATTTTACCTAGTACGTCTTAATATTCTCTCGTATGTTATTGATGCAAACTAAAACGATATTATAACGACATGAATTGTATATACAGACTACAGAGTGTAATATTCAAACAAAATCGGTAAGGAAAAAGTGCTACGAAATCTCCTATGGTGTATGTAAGACAAGAGGTAAACCGAAGCGAGCAGATATCAGACCAATTCTGGCGAGGAAAGATGGCAGGTCAGGGTACGAAAAGAGTGTCAGATCGGGGACGAAGGCGGCACAAGTCAGGATGAAGCTGTGCAGGTAACAAGATTGGGTCCGACGAGGCGTAAGGGGTGTTAGAGGGCGTCTGGGTGGGCTGGGCGTTGATTAGCAAGTATTTGAACGGGGTGAGAAAGGATTTTGAGAAGGTACTGCAAGTTTCCAGGGTTAGGGGTTAATTAAGGGAAGGTCGAAGGGGATGGGAGAGATACAGGCAAGGTAAACAGATGCTTAGTGCCCACAGTGTATAGTATTTCCTCTCTTTAACTAACAATTTAGCTTGGAGGGTTCGGAGGCTAAGTGTGTAGAGGCCAGGAGGTTTTCTTCTTTTCTTGTGCTCCTTCAGAATGGAACTGCCTAGTATTAAAAAAAAAAAAAAAATCTTGCCATTGTTTATGTTCTGATGTTCGACAGGAAAATTAACGGAGTGTGTACCTCAGACGCTTGGCATGACGCTGGACGAATTTTTTTACATGAATGGTTCTTACCAAGACAAATCATGTTTACATGAACTAAGTTGTATGTAAGTATATACAAAACAAATTTTCTTGCAGAACTCTTAAACATTTTGATAACAGCACCTGTTCCTGTTAATATGAAATTGATAAAATACGTTGCATTTCACTGACCAATGAACCTGTCAACAGAGACTCAGTTTCTTAAGCACAAATCAGATCTATGTGTACTAAAGCTTACCCATATTTAGACTCTAAATTGCTAAGATCCACCCACTCACCCGCTCACCCACCCAAACACATGGAAATTTCGTCAGTTTGACGTAGTGGTCAAAATAAGTGCAGTCAAAACCTTGCATACCCTGCATTTTGTTATAACATTTATAATATTTAATCCAGCAGATGTCCACACTGACGCCACATATGTAAATGTTTTAGTAGTTCTGGCTCTTTAAGATAAATTTCAGGCGTAGCTATCACCTTACCAAATATAAACATCCAAGGTTACGCGCTGCAGAAATATTACCACTATGATTATATTTACTAATAATATAAATCTCTTTGTCAGGGATGCCGGTTCATTTCATGTGTGAGCCGGGAAGAAAATCAGTCTTGCGAAAATGACCCTCATTCTACCTTCGACCTTCAGAGTCATGCATGTCCAGTTACTGTACAGGACACTCTTAGGACTCAGCCCAGGTACCGGTAGGTGCTTTTGGGTAAGGTCGCTGGATCTATTACAAGGCATATCCTAGTGGGTGGAGAATGTAACGTAGTCAATACTTTCATTATTTGTCCAGAGTTTAGTGCAAATCCTGTTTCTTGTGTGTGTGTGTGTGTGTGTGTGTGTGTGTGTGTGTGTGTGTGTGTGTGTGTGTGTGTGTGTATAGGGGAAGGAGCCTGAAGGAGAGAGGAGGGGAAGAAGAGAAATATTTATATAATTAGCAAGGCAGGTTGATGCCGCTGGGAGTTGTGTGTGTATCTGGAGAGAGGGGAGAAAGAATACAATACTTCCCACGTACTCCCTGCGTGTGATAGGAAGAGACAGCAGTGTGTTCGAGAAAACTACCACTTCTTTGTGTGAGAATGATATAATGGAGGGTAAGACGGATGGTAAGACAGATACACGGCACAGACGATGGCAGAGAAGATAGAGAGGATAAGGTGTTGATCTGAATATTATGACTGATGGAAACGGGTCTTGGGTTGTCAGCGTTAACCCCACACAAATTCAGTGGTAGGAGGAAGGGCTCGAACCCATCATTCTTAAAGACAGAGAGAGAGCGAGAGACCACTACCATACCGACCGAGCCACCATGTCTGCCCATCTCCAATCACTAGTGTTGTAGGGACTCTTGAACAGAATCTCCTACGGCACAGGTGGAAAAAGGGAAGCGAAGAGACTGGGCTGGGGCTTGTTTCATCCTCTGTCTTAAGTAGTAACTGAAAGAAGAGGCCTGAACTCCAGATCTGCCCTTCCTTTGTGTGTGTGGGATGTTGAGTTTGGGTGGTGAAATGATAGTTTATACAGTTACCATTCGTATGTGTAAAAGTGTGTGTGTGTGTGTGTGTGTGTGTGTGTGTGTGTGTGTGAGAGAGAGAGAGAGAGAGAGAGAGAGAGTCAAGTATTCATCAAGTATAACGGCCATGAAGGAGGAGTGGCAGCTTCATCACACAACCAAGCCCGAAAGCCCTGAGTACAGACAGTGACAGGAGTACACAGAAAGGGAGGGTAGTTGAAGGGCTGGGTAAGAATCAGGAATTGTATGCATAAATTTCCCTCATCTTAAGCTGTACATAAGCCTACATTTTTTGCACATATCTTCATTTTTACGATCATCAAACAACTAACAGCCAAACGCGTGCCTAGGTGAAAAATACGCAAAAAAAAAAAAAAAAATGAATCGAGATCAATGTCAAATGCTATGAAGAGTTGTTTTGTGTAGAAAATGGCTAAGATTTTTTTTTAATATGGCCCTGAGGTTTTGGTAACGGGGAGTGAGAGAGGAGAGGCTGGGGAGGGGGGGCTTGGAATAATAGAGGGTGGAGGTGGGGAGGGAGAAGATAATACAAGGGAAGGGTAAGGGAGAGAGGGTGGTAAGGGGAAAGAAGAGAAAAGGGAAGGTAAAGAAAGTTTTGGGTAGAGGAGAGAAGGCAAGACAAGGTAAGGGTAGGGGAATGATAAGGTAAGGTAAGGTAAGGGAAGGGAAGGGGAGGAGAAAGAAAAGGTAAGGCAAGAGGAGGGTAAAGGAGAGCGAAGGTAAGGGAAAGAGAGGGAGTATAGAAAGCTTGGACTGTCGATATATGGAATGGACGGTTGTATAGGTAGGATGAGGGAGGAGAAATGAGAATGTAAGAGGAGGGAAAATGGAAGTTAAGGGAAACTGGGGAGAGAGAAAGCAAGTGAAGGGAAGGAAGAGAGAAAATTGAGGTGGGTGGCGTGACGTGTGAGGGAAGAAGTAGGAGGAGGGGAAGAAAACCGCTTTTAAGGGATAAGCCGGCTCAAGTTTCAAGGAAGAGAAGAGGAAGGAACTATAAAAATAAGGGAAAGAGACACTAAATAATTACACACAAACATGTATAAGATTAGAAGCGAATGTTTTCGTTGGCATTATAGACTTTCGCATCATTTTTTCCTTATGTGTTCATCTGCATTTTACACCTTAATATCGTTATGTACACTATTCATATAATTCTCACAGGGAAACAGCTTGCCACAGTAATATGCAAGAGGATATCAAGATGTAACAAGCAAATTTAAACGTCCATGGAGGAAAAGGTACGACAAAATCACCTAAGACGTCGAAAACATACAAAACATACGAGAGAATGACAAAGCAAGGACATCCAGACGGAGAGACTAACACAGATAAACAACTATACGAGATGAAAGTAAATGACAGAACAAGGTGGAAGGACAGAGGATTGGAGTGAAGAGAGAGGGTGGAGTGTTGTGGTATGATGGGTCGCTGCAATGTAAAGGTATATATTTCAGATCCATTCGTCTGGGCCGCCCCTTACACCATGCCACGTCACACAACAGACAAAAGAGAAATCGGAACATTCCGTACAGCACATTACTTAATTTCGTGCCCCGTGTAGTTAACATTATTTATCTAACATACAGTCCTTTACTACACCTTCAGGAGCCTGGGAACCCGGGTTCGGTGTGCTTAATATTGACATTAAAGAAAGACTGAATAATCGCTCGTGGCTGAATGACATTATGTGAGCGATAAACTTAACCATCCCTTGGACACAGGCCCTTATAGCCACATCATCCAGATGTCTGTTTGATTACATGGCTACCGTCCTTCACTGTACCTGATATCCTGGACTACAAGAAGGCATGCACTACATCAAGATAATGGGTGGTGGAAGTTGCTACCTACAACACATAATAAACCAACAAAGAAAGAAAAAAATGAGAGGGAGGGAGAGAATTTTTTTTTTTTTGACCACCTTCAATGACAGGTAGCAATATGGTTGCAAAAAAAAGTGGACGAGAGGAACAGAAGGTGTGAGGACATGTGAACTGTGAGAGGGGGGGGGGAATAAGACTCAGCTTTCTTCCACCTTTCATGGCAGAGGTAATAAACTGGTCAAAAAAAAAAAAAAAAAAAAAAAAAAAAAAGTAGATGAGACGAACAGAAGAAGTGAGTACAGGAAAGGGGGGAGGTCATGAGACAGATGAGGGTCCTCGCCTTCAGTGTTTACATCAGCCGGACCTCGCTGTGCCTCACATGCCACCGGGAGCCAGACTTACTAACAGACTCACCATCACTCCTCTGTCGTAACTTAGGTTTGTGTTTACAGGAAGAATAACATACATGAGATGATTTTGTACTCTACATGTCCCTCCTGAGAAAACACATCAAAAGTTACGACAGGGAACTGATCGCAAGTCTGTTTGTGAATCCGGGACCAGGAAGCCACGCGTCACATGTAAACAAACCGACCAGACCACGCGACCTCCACACCACCCACATTACCGCATATGCAATCTTACTGGCGCCCAGATTAGCCAAAATGACGCGCGGGACGGCAAGCAGAATAAATAATGAGACTGTACGTGGCATGCTTTTCCCCTTAGTGTGCGTGTGAGCAAGGACTAGGGCAGAACAAGCAAACAGTCCCCGCCCGAGGATGTTTTGCCTTGTGGGTGCGTCAGTCGTCACTGAGGGAAAATGACCCATCTCTCCACACTCGACCTCCCTACCTTGTTTTTCTTCTTCTTTTTCTTTTCTTTTTTCTTTCTGTGAGTGTTTGTTTTTGCTTATCGACCCGCGCCCAAAGAAATATATCCTTCCTCTGTTTTTGGAACATAATAGTGATGAGTGGACTACCGTTCGGGTGAGTGATCGAGAACAGTGGAAGTAGATAGTGGAATACAACACCGAAACTGGATTATTTCGGAAACCGTTAAAGCTACAGTGGATCTATACATATCACTGGAAAGCTAATGAAAAAGTAATAAGGGTTACTTTAATGACCTTTCTCCAAATTCGCCACAATATTGTTTTTGAAAAAAGTCAGACTGAAAATCAATATTAATATTAATTAATATTAATTAATATTAATATTAATTAATATTAATTAAATGAGTTATTTAAGAGGAGCCTGTGGAGTCACGTGGAGAGACAGGCTGACGAATGAGGATATAAAGGAGCGTTGTGGTGTGGATGTGGATGTGATAGGAAGCGTTGTGAGGAACACACTGAGGTGGTTTGGCTATGTGGAGAGGATGGAGGGTGAAAGACTGACAAAGAGAGTGTATATGAGTAAGGTGGAGGGTGGAAGAGGGAGGGGGAGACCGAGGATGAGATGGAGGGATGGGGTGGAGAGGTATATGAGAGAGGGGGGTGTGAGTTGGGAGCAGGGCAGTGAAATGGCGGGGGACAGGGCGACTTGGAGGCGATTTGTTTGTGGCCACCCCAAACGGGATTGAGGCGTCTGGCAATAGATAGATAGAATTTAAGATGGAAACAACAATTAAAGGCACATGGGACCTACGAACACCGTTGGAAAGCTTGTGGAAAAGAAATAATTATATACTTAAGCAACTTCTCTCAGAATTCCCCACCATATTCCTGGAAAAAGCGCCAAGGTGAGGACCAGCCCTTGATTATCTCGGGTATTAAAGATGCCACAGCTAACCTACGCAAAAAGAAAAGTAAGGCATGTTTCTCAAGGGGCTATCTTAAGACATCACCAACACGCTGCTGAAATGGGCCAAGACACACCAAACTGAACACAAAAATCGAGTCGTGTGTAACCCGTCATACTTTGGCATGAGGGTTCAAAGCTCCTTGTCTGATAGTACACATATTCTGAAATAAAATGAATCATTTAAAGGTGTGTATCAATATCAGTCAAGTGCATTGGTATACTCCTTGGTCTAACAAATAAAATAACAAAAGAACTTGTTCGCCCTAAAACGTTCTACAGTTTCAAGTGTGGACGTTTATAACTTGCTTACAGGCACTACAGTACACACGTTTGTACTAGTTATGTTCTGTCTGTTGTCGCTAAAGCATGTAAAATATAAATGTAATAAAATTTAAGTTAACATTCTCCTGAACATATGTGTTTTTATACATCACTCTTTACTACAAAGTCTGTATCTGTTATCTTAGCATCTCATCTTCTCCATCTCCACGGAGGTACTTCCCTTTTTTGTATCCGACTCTGCGGGTAGTCTTGGTAATCTGTTCCCAGATGTACAGCAGTCTTCCTACGTGCCACACCCTTTCACATGTCACCACTTCGACAGTCATACCCACCGACCATACTGAAGACACACTAGGGCTGTGTTATTCGAACTTGTGTGATGGTATTAGCGGAGTGTTTTTATGACATTGAAGCATCAGTCAGTTCTGTTTTATCAAGTTCAGATAACCAAACTGCTCCCTCCCCCAGCATAGGATCGAACTCGCGTCCTTGCAAACGGTGAACTTCTCCTTTTGCCATCACCTCTCCAACCACTTGATCACCACCTTCCCTCGGTCTATTGTAATATTCTACATGACTGAAGATTTCGCAACACCTTTTCCTTTGCTATTTATTCAGCATGTTACACCCCATTATCCTTTCGTTTGTTACTGATGCAAACGATGTCGACGTTAAAACAATATCGGTATAAACAGCATATGAAGGAAGTTTAGGTGTAATGTGCATAATAAGTCGCTTAGGTAGAGACACTACGAAACTTCCCATGCCACCTAGTATGCGCCTATATATTCGCTTCACATCTCGTCATCTCCCAAATCATGGCGGGTGGCTGCACTATACTCTTTTCATTTTAACATGGCTTAAAACTGCCATATCTCCATCTTGAATGCTGAGTTGTATCAATAGATTAACATGATGCTGGTCACGAAGAATTATTAAGAACAAGTAGAGGTGTAGCACTGTCTTCTACCACTGAGCTACGTGAAATAAGCTCCAACAGGACAAAAGTCTGGGTCAAGTTAAGGTGAAAAGAGTATAGTTGTATGTTTCCTCCTTCAGTTCGCTTGATGGACCATCCTGCCCCGTATGTTTGTTTACCACAGGGCCCGACACCCACCTTGCTCCCTCATCCTCAACAAATATCTAGACGTGAACGCCCTGAAGGTTGCCTCACGTACGGTACACACTTCACGATATGCGAGGTAAAGGTGTGTGTGTGTGTGTGTGTGTGTGTGTGTGTGTGTGTGTGTGTGTGTGTGTGTGTGTGTGTGTGTGTGTGTGTGTGTGTGTGTGTGTGTGTGTGTGTGTGTGTGTGTGTGTGTGTGTGTGTGTGTGTGTGTGTGTGTTTATTCAGGATGAAGTTAGCAAAAATTAAAAGGCGTCCAAGAAATATCCCTTCCAGAAAATTTGTTTACGGTAACTGTGGTTTATGTAACGGAAAATTGAGAGGTATTTTCTATCTACCTTACTCATTATGTAAAATGAATGACGTTGCTATATAAAGGGATTAGGAATGTCGTTGTTTTCTTTTTACATATTACACATTCGCTGAAGATTTTTTAGTCCGGGATTTGGATTTCTTTTTACTCTTCATTTTTCCTTTCTTTTACCCCTTTTTGTCACGATTCTGGCGCCAATGTTTGCCCCTCACTACCCACCACCTGTGACACCGACGACCCACTTGTGGTGCTGAAAGGTGCCAGATATATGAGTGTGGAACGTGTTTACTTTATTGTTGGCACTGTAAAGGGAAAGTTTTATTCAAATCTTCACTAAGCCTATATCATCCAATCTTCACTGAATATACCACCCTGTTTTCCCCCCCTCCCCCACCCACCAGCACTCCAGCCCTTCTTCCGCCTATTCTTTTCCCGCTCCACACATTTCTTTCTCACACATCAAAAATTCAGTTTCTCATGAATCAGTCCACCCATAAAACTGTGGTACTGCACACTGATCAAAACCTTGATTGACTGTTGATGGATTACTTTAGCGGTCATACTGAGTTGATTTTTTCCCCTAATTTTGCATATCAAAAGCAACTCCACCGCCAGGAATGATTTTTGGCCCACAACTTTACATGCATAACCAGATGCAATTGTGTATTTACCCGAAAGGATGTGTTGGACCTCAGAAAACTTGGGTAGACTTGAAATGACTAACAGTGCATTGGAACAGGCTTGTATTGATATTGCTTGGATTAAAAACCTGACTGAACTAAAATAATTAGAAGGGATCTAAGCTGACCTAACCAGATGTGAATGGACCTAATTTATCATTTGTGTCTACTGCATTTACCACCAGGAATAGACGAATTCTCAGCTTTTTTTTACTAGTCAGTTCTCGAACTGACCTAACAGATTCATTTAGTAAGGGAATATGCAATTAAATTTTGCTCTAAGGTTTCACTGCGTGGAGTGTCACAAAGACTGTTTTGTGTCTATGTATTTGTTACCTACTTTATCTCCAGTGTGGATTCATTCGTCGAGTCGTTTTTACATGTATCCATTCAAGGTTCTAAATGTCATATCAGACCGACAACCAGGTTATTCTGGAGAGGCATTAGTATCTAGTGAAATGGGTCATACATCCATGAGCTTACAATTCTAGTCTTCTGTGAGTATACCTAAAGGCACATACACCTATATCAGTACCCTTGAACTGAAATATATATGGGAGATGGGCCGTATATGAGTAGGGACACAAATGTATGGAAGTGTTTTGTCAGTGCCACCCCTCATATGTTAAGGAGTTAGGCAGTTTCTAGACAGAGAGATCAGTAGATTAGAAAGACAGGCAGACAGACAGACAGACAGATAAACAGGCAAATAGAATGATAGAAAAATGGATGGATGGCTGCATACATGCATGTATGAAGAGATATTTGTAACTAGACATGGAATATACTGTAAAGTAAGAAATCCAATAGACGAGGAGAAGAAGCGAATGGCTGACATGAACGGATAAAATACAGAATACAGACACAGACAAATAACAGAATACGGGACACGGAGGGACATAATACAAAATACAAGCACATACAGATAGACTGCAGAGTACACAAACATATAAATTACAAAGGCAGATACATGGAAATTACGAACACAGAAAGAATTTTTGCCCCACAATTTTTAAGAGCTACAAAGCAAGGAAGGCGGAGTGATAAACACACCTGTGTACCTGACATTTATAGCCAAGTAGCCTACACCGTGATTTGTACTGACGTGGAGAAAATACTGAGGAAATAGGAGCACAAAAAAAATCTCGTGGTTTGAGAAAACAATAAGAATAAACTATATATATATATATATATATATATATATATATATATATATATATATATATATATATATTGTTACGGAACAGAGAAAGATAATGTACACTTTAAGTGAGAATACTAAAAATCGCTACTGTCCCGTAAAGTTCCAGGTTCAAAACAAAAGGGTTAGGTAAAATTACAAGTTAAAGTTTAATGCTCAAACTAACAACAAAACATTCAGGACTCATAAGGATAATGTAATGGCAAAAAACAGGTTAAATATATGGTTAACTGCAATGGCCTCTATTAACACGAAATTAGAATGATTAAATTTATCTAAGTCAGCCCTGATAAAATGACAATACCAGATAATACTCAGTGAATGCAAGATATATTATTAAAGATACAAAATTTTATTAATAAGGGCTGACACCCAAAACACATGAATCACAAAAACCTTACTAGGCCTAAGAATTAACATCTTACGCTACACAATACAAGAAAAAATGCAATGACAGTTATACTCAAATTACACAGCTGCTAGATGGTTGGAGACTTCCTGAGCACTCACAATAATGACAACTGTACAGGGGAGGACAGAGATGTGAACAAAATGAGGAGTAGATCTAAGTGGCAATAATGCAGAGACTGAGCTCATTATATAGGGGCCGGCAGAGCTTGATACAACTTGTAAGAAGGACGCGCAAATGAAGCCATGGGGTCAAAGAGTTGACAATCCTGATCTGAACAACAGAAAGAACGACTTACTCTACTATAAGGGAGGAGGGGGTGAGTGAGGTAGAACACGCTCGTGATCAAACATGCAGCATACTCTACGTTAGAATTACACAAAGGATGATGAAATCATAGGCTATGTAACACCTCCCCACAAAGAAAAGGAAATTTCTTATTACTCTAAAACAATCTGTCTAAAGTCTAGATAAGCAATCTGCAATAACATTTTCTTTCCCCTTGACATGTTGTATGTCTAATGAATACTCCTGAAGAAGTAGACTCCATCTTGTCAATCTCTGATTTTTATCTTTAAACTTACTAAGGAATTTCAGTGGGTTATGATCGGTATAAATGACTATGGGGTCAAAACCAGAACACAAATAAAATGAAAAATGCTGTAAACCCAAAATCAAGGCCAAAAGCTCTTTCTCAATAGTTGAGTAGTTCTTTTGAGGTGGAATGAACTTCTTACTGTAATAAGATACAGGGTGTTCAATACCCTGATCATCCTCTTGCAGCAAAACAGCCCCAGCTCCTGTTTCACTTGCGTCAACAGCCATCTTAAAAGGCTTAGCAAAATTTGGAGTAGTGAGCACTGGCTGACTTAATAGGATAGCTTTAAGTTTGCTGAAAGAGGATTCACAGTCATCGGTCCAGACAAATTTAACTCCCTTTTTCAGTACTGTAGGTCTGTAAGTGGTGATACAAGAATTGAAAAGTTAAGAACAAATCTGTAATAATCTACCATTCCCAAAAATCTTTGTAGCTCTTTCCTACTTTTAGGTCTGGGAAGATCACTTATAACCTGATCCTTAGCTCCTGGTGGTGCAACATGTCCATCACCAATTACGTACCCAAGGTACTGAACTTTAGCTTGACCAAACTCACACTTTGATAAATTAGCTACAAGATTAGCCTGAACCAAACGCTCAAGAAATTTACTGACATGGCATAGGTGATCTTTCCAGTTGTCACTGAAGATTAATACATCATCAATATAAACAACACACCCTGCCAAACCCTCTGTTACAACATTCATGAGCTTCTGAAATGTGGCTGGTGCATTCTTCATACCATATGGCATTACAGAACATGCAAAAGTCTTTCCTAGTGTTACAAAACATGAGATCTCCCTAGCACGTTCAGTCATAGGTACTTGCCAGTATCCCTTTAACAAATCAAACTTACTTATGTACCTAGCCTTTCTGATCTTGTCTATGCAATCTTCCACGCGAGGGAGAGGGTAAGTGTCTGTTTTGGTTATCTGATTAACACGTCTGTAGTCGATGCAAAGCCGCTGTGACCCACCTGGCTTAGGGACTAGAGTGACAGGAGAACTCCACTCACTCTGACAGGGCTCAATCATCTTGTGGTCCAACAGGTAGCCAAGCTCCTTCTGGATGAGAGGAACTTTCACTGGGTTCACACGGTAAGGAGGCAGTTTAATTGGCTTTGCGTCTCCAACATCGACATCATGCATCAACACAGTGGTTCTTCCTGGAGTAGCACGGAACACTTGCGGGTACTCCTGCAGTAATGCCGAAAACTCCTGCCTTTCCTCGGGAGGTAGATGAGAAAGCTTAGTCTGGAAATCATTCATGATATCAGGATTCTTCCCCAAACTATCACTCAGGCTCATGCTGCATGGGAGAACTTCACTTGCAGACTCGGGTGGAACAGCTACAGTGCAGACTGGGTTATTTTCGTCCCGCCTGTGATATAACTTTAGCATGTTGATGTGACAAAGTTGCTTGTTCTTTCTACGATCTGGTGTGGCGATGACATAGTTGACATCACTGAGTTTCTTCTCCACGAAATAAGGACCACTAAACTTGGCTTGAAGAGGTTGCCCATGCACCGGTAGCAGAATCAAAACCTGATCTCCTGGCTGAAAATGGCGTAACCTGGACTTCTTATCATACCAAATCTTCATCTTCTCCTGAGCAGCTCCTAAATTCTCTCTCGCCAGCTGTAAAGCAGTGGACAGCCGTTCTTTGAACTTCATCACATACTCCAGCAGGTTGACGTCATCTTCCTCCGACAGCCAGCATTCCTTGAGTAGCTTAAGGGGTCCTCTTACTTCATGGCCAAACAGTAGTTCAAAAGGTGAGAAGCCCAGTGATTCATTTGGAGATTCTCTTGCGGCAAATACAACGAATGGAAGACCTTTATCCCAGTCTTTCTGATGTTCCAAACAGTATTTCTTGAGCATCGATTTGAGTGTTTGATGATATCTCTCCAACGCTCCTTGGGTCTGGGGATGGTAAGCTGAAGACGTGATCTGGGTGATGCCCAACTCTTTCAGAGACTGCTTGAAAACATTTGACATGAAATTACTTCCCCGGTCTGACTGTACCTCCTTGGGCAGACCAAACTTTGTGAAGAACCCTAGCATTTCCTTAACCACGTTCTTTGCTGAGATATTTCTAAGTGGAATGGCTTCAGGATAACGAGTAGCCATATCAATCAGGGTCAACACATAAGAAAATCCTGAAGAAGTCTTAGGAAGAGGGCCCACAATATCCACCAACACACGGGTGAATGGCGCCTCAAAAGGAGGAATGGGAACTAGAGGTGCAACCTTTTCGGTCTGATTACACTTCCCCACAACTTGACAGGTGTGACAAGACTTACAATACCAGGAAACATCCCTGAAGATACCTGGCCAGTAGAAGTGTTTCAAAATGCGTGCCACAGTCTTCCTCACTCCAAGGTGTCCTGCCAAACTGGAATCATGAGCCACTCTAATGATATCCTGCCTACAAACACGAGGGATGACATCTTGATGTACAACCTCCCACTCACAGTCGGCTGATGCTGTTGGGGGTCTCCACTTCCTCATAAGTACTCCTGACTTTGTATAATAACAAGTAGAAGCACCAGCTGACTCTTCCTCACTGCAAGCAGAGTTAGCTAGACCTTTCAACTCAGGGTCAGCAACCTGCAACTCAACCAACTCTTGACGAGACAAATTATCAACACTACGCGGTACTGCCTCATCTGGTGAGTGGTCCAAATTAGCAAAGAAAAGTGTCAGCTAGGATAACATCATCATCATCAATATCCTCTGTCACCAGTAACTTTAGACTTAGCCCTAGTGACAGCACATGCAGAGAACACATCAGGGACATCACAATCCTGGGCCGCAGCCACTGGCTCACTAGACAACTGAGGAGCTGGACACACTTGACTTCCACCAATATCATTTCCAAGTAAGAAAGTTGCACCTGACATTGGGAGTGTCTCAACCAACCCAACCATAACAGAACCATTAACAAAACCAGACTCCAAATTCACTCTGCACAGAGGGACAGAGAAGTAATTATTCCCTACACCTTGTAAGATTACAGTTTCATCAGAGGAATTAACATTAGAGCCTAGAACACTGGTCAGCATAAGGGATTGGCAAGCACCTGTATCACGATATATTTTAACTGATTTCCTGTCATTACTGTCCAGAGGACTGACAAAACCATCAGACAGGAAATTAGCACATGAACTCTTGAGAGTGTCACCCACGTTACTGCTCAAAAGAGGAGCTCCATCATGAGAATTTAATTTACCCCTCAAAGCAGGTTCAGTTAACTCAGTTAAAGAATTCTGGGAACTCTCAAGGGTGGACACTAGACCAATTGACTGAATATTTAAAGACTCCTTTTTGTTCACATCACGCTGTCTCCTGAAACATTTCTCCGTAGTATGACCAATCTTACTACAATAAGTACATTTACTTTTCTGAAATCTAGAGGTGAAGCTGGTATTTACTTCCTGAGAAGCATCATCTTTATTCTCTTTCCTGTTACCTGTACTCTGAGTAGAGGCAACGTACTTACTCTCAGCTTTCCCTTTTTCTTTAGAATATCTCTTGTGAGTGAGAACATATTCATCAGCTAAAACTGCAGCATCAGACAAATTATCTATTCTTTTCTCATCAAGATATAGGCTTACATCTTTATTTATACACCTTTTGAAGTCCTCCAGCAAAATCATCTGCTTAAATTTGTCAAAATCAGAATCCACATTCTTAGAATTTAACCACTGCTCAAACAGATCTTCTTTGATTTTTGCATACTCAACATGGGATTGCTTATCTTGCTTATAAGTTGTCCTAAATTTTACTCTATAGGCTTCAGGAACAAGCTCATAGGCCTTAAGAATCAAGCTCTTAACTACATCATAATTATCAGATTGATCCTGAGGCAAAGATGCATAAGTTACTTGAGGTTTACCGGTGAGAACAGTTTGAAGGAGTACTGGCCAATACTTTTTTGGCCAATTAAAACCTGTAGCTACCCTCTCAAACAACTGAAAATACTTTGTTAAATCAAATTCATTAAAAGGAGGGACAAGTTTAACATTTTTAGCCACATCAAAATCATCAGAGCTAGATGATCCAGTTCCACCTTGTTTCATGCGATACTCATGGTCTGCCTGAATCCTAGCTAGTTCAATTTGTGCCTGAGCCTGTGCCTGTGCCTCCTGAATACGAGCATTTGCCTGAAATTCAGCCTCCTGAATACGAGCCTGAGACTCCGCCTCCTTAGCCTGAGACTCAGCTCCTTAGCACGAGCCTGAAACTCAGCTTCCTTAACACGAGCCTCCTGCAGAGCTAGCTGTAACTTAGCTAATTCAATCTGCGATTGCTCATTTGAAGGAGTTACATTAAACAAGCTTTCATTAATCATGCCAACAATTTGATCTTTAGAATGATGAGAGTGAACTGCAATTCCCAATTGTTGAGCAACAAGCTTAACTTCATTCTTTGTTCTGTTTTCTACATCACACACTGTTTGCACATTTGACAAAAAATCTTTGGCTTCATCAAGCGTAGTAATAGTAGACTTCAAAAATAAATCACAGTCACAAAATATCAAGCAATATCCTTATGATAATATCCTGAATATCCTGATAAGAGGTCGCCAAATTTATGTTACGGAACAGAGAAAGATAATGTACACTTTAAGTGAGAATACTAAAAATCGCTACTGTCCCGTAAAGTTCCAGGTTCAAAACAAAAGAGTTAGGTATAATTACAAGTTAAAGTTTAATGCTCAAACTAACAACAAAACATTCAGGACTCATAAGGATAATGTAATGGCAAAAAACAGGTTAAATATATGGTTAACTGCAATAGCCTCTATTAACACGAAATTAGCATGATTAAATTTATCTAAGTCAGCCCTGATAAAATGACAATACCAGATAATACTCAGTGAATGCAAGACATATTATTACAGATACAAAATATTATTAATAAGGGCTGACACCCAAAACACGTGAATCACAAAAACCTTACTAGGCCTAAGAATTAACATCTTACGCTACACAGTACAAGAAAAAATGCAATAACAGTTATACTCAAATTACACAGCTGCTAGATGGTTGGAGACTTCCTGAGCACTCACAATAATAACAACTGTACAGGGGAGGACAGAGATGTGAACAAAATGAGGAGTAGATCTAAGTGGCAATAATGCAGAGACTGAGCTCATTATATAGGGGCCGGCAGAGCTTGATACAACTTGTAAGAAGGACGCGCAAATGATGCCATGGGGACAAAGAGATGACAATCCTGCTCTGAACAACAGAAAGAACGACTTACTCTACTATAAGGGAGGAGGGGGTGAGTGAGGTAGACCACGCTCGTGATCAAACATGCAGCATACTGTACGTTAGAATTACACAAAGGATGATGAAATCATAGGCTATGTAACAAATTTATATATATATATATATATATATATATATATATATATATATATATATATATATATATATATATATATATATATATATATATATATATATATATATATATATATACTTAAATAGAGATCACATAATTGAGAGTGTACTGACCCACATGAAGGTGTTGAGGATGCACAGTGTGTGTCTGACGCAGGTGTACCCCGTGCGACCACTCATCCTGTAAATAACGAAATGCATACTCTGATAAATGAAAACTGGGAGAGAAAAGTGACGAGACTAACAGTAAAATATATATAAATGAAATCCTATCATCTCAGCAGGAATAAATAGAAGCGAAGCCATGCTATAGTGAAAGTCAGCACCAGAAGTGAATCACAGTATGAATAATATCACCATTCAGTACCAGGAAAATAGATAGATAGATAGAAAGGTAGCAGAGAGAGAGAGAGATGATGGCATGGTTTGAATTCATGGCCAGTGCAGTATTACGATAAATTATTTGCTGGATAAATATACGTAAAAGTGTGATCTGATCCGTTTTCCAGAAGGACTTGGTTTTCAGTGAGGGGGAGTATTATCTTTATTTTCCTTTATTTTTTCTTTTGTACATATTTTTTGGGGGGTGCTGTAGCGAAACTCTCATGAACACACACACACACACACACACACACACACACACACACACACACACACACACGTTACAGCTGTTTGTTTTGTAGTAGCTCAACACCACCAACAACAGAGGCCCGGACAAACAGAGAGGGACACGTGCAACACCAATTAATCACACCTGAGTAATTAACTGTCAGGTATGAATTATAACCCACATTGGTCGTACCTTTGACGTAGCATTAATTACCCTTTGATAATACTGTTATTATTTTTATTTTTTTCTTTCATTTCTTTCTCTCTTTTCCTTTCTTTACGAGATCATTACAGAAACATTATCTCACTCCCGATTTTATGGAAGGTAAATGGATCGATGATATGCACACAGAGCGCCAGAACTTACTAGCTGTGTTAATGCATTCTGTATCGTTACAAAAGCATAGACCTTTTGAACATTTTCCCTGGTAATTCTCAGTCGTTTCAAATGTCATCACTATTGCCCTCTTCATCCTCATCACTACCACCCTCATCAGTCTCATCACTTGACATATCATAATGTTCTACTTCAGTCTGAATAATATTGAAGTTTGCTGCGATATCGTATATGCAGTAAGTACAGGGCAGTAGTTACAGCAGCAGCAGCAGCAGCAGCAGCAGTAGTAGTAGAGGAAGAAGAAGAAGAAATAATAGTTGCGGTGGTAGTAGTAGCAGTAGTAGTAGTAGTGAAAGTACTAATAGTACTGTAGTAGCAGGAGCAGTAGTAGTAGTAGTAGTAATTGTGATTGTTGTTGTTGGAACAGGTTCATCTGAAATGCATACTCGGTGAACTACAGTCTAAAGTTACCCTTCTACTACAGTTCAGCAACCTCCTCTTGGGAGATACGGAAGGAGTTAAGAGATATTTGTATAACTGGGCAACAGAGGTACCCACCTGCTATAACGGTATCACCCCATGAAGGCGTCCCTTCCCATCACCCCAGATTTACAACACTATATCAACTAAATAATAAATAATAATAATAATAATAATAATAATAATAATAATAACAAAAATAAAGAGAAACATACATCATCCCACTTTCCCATTGCATCACACTTTCTTCTCACTCACTCACTTTCCTCCAAAACTTCCTCTTCCTCCTCCTCGCTCACTTTCTCTTACTCTCCCTCTCACTCTTCCTCACCTTCATTTACCTCACTCCCTCCCCCTTCCTACATCCGAGCTATTCACACTTCCGCTTAACCCTCACTCACTCTCCCCCTTCTCCTTTAAATTGCTCTTCCTTTCCCTCTCTCATCCTCCGTTCTCATTGCGTTGTCCAAGTTCCCTTAACTCTCACTGGTTTTTCTCACCATCCTCTCTCTCTCTCTCTCTCTCTCTCTCTCTCTCTCTCTCTCTCTCTCTTTCTCTTACGTCACTCCCTCCCTCACTACCCCCTCCCTCGGCTTTCGTTTTGGCGACTACTACTTCAAAACAATCCCAGGTTACCTCACGGCTCTTGCTCAGTCACGCCCGCTGTTACGTAGAGAGAGAGAGAGGGAGAGAGAGAGAGGGCAGACTATAACATGGATAACACGCAGTTCTAACGAGGTGCTCCGAACTCAACGACTGAAAAACTTATTTGCTAGTCACTGAGAGAGAGAGAGAGAGAGAGAGAGAGAGAGAGAGAGAGAGAGAGAGAGAGATGAGAGATTCTGACGATATGTCTATGCTTGAGTGAGTCTCGTACAAGAATGTGTGTGTGTGTGTGTGTGTGTGTGTGTGTGTGTGTGTGTGTGTGTGTGTGTGTGTGTTTCCATTCCTCAGATTCTCTCTCTCTCTCTCTCTCTCTCTCTCTCTCTCTCTCTCTCTTCCCAGTATTTTAAAGTGAGATGAGGTGTTCTAGGACAGCTACACACATAAGCTACATACGAGGAAGTGGGGTGATCACAAGAACAATAACCCCAGCAGTAATAACAACAGCCACAACACCAAAAACAATATCAACAACAATAAGAACGGTAATAAAATCTTCACCAAAATTATACGAACCTCTCCACCAGGATAAGAACCCGTATTCCTCCAGCAAAGTAAATACTGTCGCTCTGAGTTAGTAATTATAAAATATAAAATAATAAGAATTACGTGTCCTGGACGGGTTGGGGAAAAGCCACTTCGCAACGAGAGGTCCCCCGTCCGCTAAGCAAAGCCAGCCAGCGACCAGAAGAAAAATTTTTTAAACGTTTCCTCCATTAAAGCTGTTAGGCAAGAGCGAGATCAATATGGCCAAAACGAGAGCACGACCACAACAAACAACAACGAAGAAGATGCAAAACACAAATAACGTCAGCAATAAGAGACATTCGTACTGGTAATACACAAGCAATATATATAGATGCGTGTGTGTGTGTGTGTGTGTGTGTGTGTGTGTGTGTGTGTGTGTGTGTGTGTGTGTGTGTGTGTGTGTGTGTGTGTGTGTGTGTGTGTGTGTGTGTGTGTGTGTGTGTGTGTGGTCCTGCTGAGCAAACTGGTACACATCCTATCGACTGGTGGAGGATACATTGCATTACGTCGTTAAGTAGCCACACCTGCCCCACCATTGTCACCACCTGTCCCACCACTAGCACCACCATCTTCCTCCATTATCACCAGCACCACCATCTTCTTTCATTATCATTAACACCACCATCTTCCTTCATTATCTCCAACACCACAAATTCCGTCATTATCACCATATTCTCTCTTGATCACTTCTGTCAGCTTCTTTCATCATCATTCCTACAAGGCTTCTCCATCACCACCACCATCATCTCTCAACACCATCTTCCATCAGCATCACCACAGTCATCAATTACTATCATCACATCCAACAACTACCAATAACTTTATCATTCTAATCACTAATTTCCTCAATTTCCTCACCCACTACTCTCACAATTATATCCAGTAAAAACAAAATCACCTCTATCATCACCATAGTTATTACAGTCGCCATAATCTCACGCTTCATCACTACTACCAAATTAACCACAACCACCACCACCACCACTATCATTATCTCTCCTACCACCATCATTATCATCACCACCACCAATGCCTCCTCCATTTCCACCATCTTCTTCAGTCAACCCTATCACCACCATCGCTGCCAATGAGGTAGTGGAGATGCACGCCCTCACGTGACTAGGCTGACGTGAGAGAGAGAGAGAGAGAGAGAGAGAGAGAGGAGGGGGGGGAACATCACATAAAACCTTGTACACCTGACGATAACCCCAACAATTCCGGACTCATTTTTCCCTCATAACAGCTCCCGGCAAAGCAGTGGACAGGATAAGTAGAGACACTGTGAACGCACTTGCAAATACACCTGCAAAACTCTGGTAAATACACTGTGAGGGAAAGAGCATCGCATCTTTAATCACAGTTGCTACAGATAATTACCTCCGGGCATGAACGTCCAATCCATTAGCGCCATTTAGAGAGACATGAACATATCCAGTCAAGAACTGTTCACATACGAATCTATATTACGTCAGTCCCCATGGCATAAGAATCAGTCTATTCTGAAAACCAAGGGTGGAGAGGTGTATCCACGACCTCAAAACTGCTAACAGTATAAAATCTTGTTAGCCTGTATGCAGTGATAAATCAGTACACAGTTCATTCAACACAAAGAGATAATTCACTTTAATTCAAAGGTATCATTTGAGTGACGCTCAAAATTGGGACCTTTCCGTACCCTCTCCAATCCCTGTTTTAAGTCCTTCACTACGATGTCTGTTATATTATGTTTGTTACCAATTTTCTTCGTATGTGGGGAGGCCTCTTATAGTGAAGGAGCTACTGAAGCCTACATCAAAGTCCTCTGGCTCGAAACGTTCTCCTTAGCTGATTAAGTTTGTCTGAGGGTAGCAAAATCAAAATGAGAAATGTGTTCTACTGGAGCTGAAGGGGTTGTAATTACAGACAAAGCAGTAGCAGTAACCAGTGTACGCTCTTGTCTAGCATCACCGCCACTGTCTGTCATGTCACTGGAATTTCCTTCGTTAATTGGATGTCACTGGAGAGTACTCTTATCACACCAGCACTCAGCGCTCCCTATACAGCGGACATGCCCACACCAGAAATTGATACTTATATGGATAAGACGACACACAATTGCTGCAGTTCCGAGGTGGCCTGACATGACAGTGTATCTTAGAAAGAAAGGACTTGATCAAACTTCTTCTGTAAGATAGAATTCTATACTTTTTGTTCTTGATATCTCCAGATAATTTTACAAAGCAAGGATGGGACTGGGATGAATCAAGATTATCACATTCATTGCAGTGAGGTGCAGTATATTAGATTCTTTCCACTAACAGACTATTGTAATCAGATTAATATCTTCAGCAAGAGAACGTCATTTCTTTGCTGTTCTGATTACGTGCATTTTTTTTTTTTTCAGATGGTAAGAAGTGTGACAGACCCTTCGCACTGGAAATATTGATTTCAATATTAGGTAAAATAAGGCACTGGATGTAAAAAAAAAAAAAAAAAAAAAAAATATTTGCCGAGGAAGAGTAAAGCCGAGTAGCATTCACAGGGAGATAATCCGGATAACACATCAAAAGACTCCACACCCCTGCACTTCATCCAACCACACCAAGGCATAACCTTCGGACGCATCAAAAGAGAGAATATCAGGGAGAAAACCAGACCTCTGCATGCACGTTTCACACATTCTACTAGTTCCCTGAATATAGTGTAATGACAATATTACAAGCGTAGAGTAAAATAAAAAATGTCCAGGCAACAGTTCCCTTTTTTCTTTTTGTGGGAGGGGGGGGGAGGGGAAGGAGAGCGTGGAGTTGGTAAAAAGGAGTTGGAAAGAGATGCTGGGATGTTGGTAGGTGAGAACAAGGGGTGGGGTTGATCTCCAACAACAACAACGCTCATCATCATCATTATCATCATCACCATCATCATCATCATCAAACTTGAGCCACTCTTCGTTAGCTTACACTCACGATGCCATCCACAGCTCAGGTTTAGCCCACTCACTCAAGAGTCTTTGCTAAGCAAGACAAGATCGTCCAACACCAACAATAAGAGAATAAACAAACACAGCAGAACTATGCAGCCCCGCTCACTGAAGGAGGCTCTTTGAAATCTGAGGACTGACAACAAACGCAGACAATGCCATAGTCAGCTCTAAAGAGGTGTCTGTAAGAATGACAACCCTAAATAGTTTTCGCTAATGGTTGTTAGGCAACGCTTTTGATTCAAATTTCTATCCTTCGCCTTCTGCGCCTGGATAGAGGCCATGCTTCGTCCCACTCCTGGGACAAGATGTAAAGTCAGAAAAAATATATATTGAAATGGTTAATGGAATATACTTCTAACTTCTTCACTATGAAAAGCTTTTTAAATGCATTATATGAACGTCCGTCGGCAGCAAGGCTAGAATTATCAAGGTGTCACCTTACTGAATCAATTACAGTGGGTTCAGAACGACGCCTTGAGAATTTTCTACTTCGAAAATATAATTTTTAGTGTGAAAGTAGGAGAGAACACCACTTCCTCATATTTCTGTAGAAGTATGCGCCTAAGAGAGGATGCTTGTGCTTGTAAATGAGAGAACGCGATTGAAAATATTGAAATATCATCGATCTATCTATTCCTGTGGAGCAAATGGAGAGTGAAAAATAGACTACATGACTGAGGTGCTTCGGAGAAGGAGGGGAACGCCGGGAACGAGGTAACACACACACTTACACAACGATTGCACTCAAGCAAAGCACCAACATGCACGCAATTCTCAAAAACATCGCGCATACTTCGCATACTCTTAACCCCTCCACCACCTTAACGCTCGCTTTTGTTTTTCTCTTCGTATCTCCAGACGATTTTATTAGACTTGTAAGAGAATTTTCGATTTGGTGGGGTAAGATACGGCCTCTAATAAACCCTTTTTGGTGCAAGCGGCCTCTCCTTCGATGATAAATAAGTAAATGAATAAATAAATAAAAGAATAGTCTGTACTCCATTCACCTCAACTTGTCCCAAATTTCCGTCCTTTTGGAGCCTCTTTGATGTAGCTTAGCGGCCGAATAAGACAGTACTAGGGCTCTACATTCCTCCCATAGCACTTCCTCATGACTAGCATAACTTTCTAGTGTTCCTCTGTTGCTATACCTCAGCAGCAAGATGGGGGGATGATAATTTAATCCATGTTAGACTAAAAGCAGTATAGTAACATCAAAAATAAAATAAGTAAAGTCATCATCAGCCCTAGGATATACAGACGATTTTTACTAAGCCCAGGGGAGACTTTCTAAACTGCAGGGGTTAGGTACAGCCGTCAGCAATCCCTTTATTACACAGGGCTCTTCTAAGCTGAATGAATTAGTCTACTTGCAACAGGAATAAGCTTATAAAGACGTCATCACGGCGAAGTGGTTGAAAGTTTCAGATCCCTTCCCCCCTCTTCTATACGTCTATATACCATACAAGGGAGCCTTTCAGTGACCTTCTCTGTACCTACTTTGTCTTCGCATACTATTATTCCTCCCTCCCCCCCCCTCTCTCTCTCTCTCTCTCTCTCTCTCTCTCTCTCTCTCACACCCACACACACACCCACACACACACACACACACACACACACACACACACATGCTTGCCAGATAAGAGTCATTGAGGTGCAACTCTACGCTTGCAGGGAATATTGAGCAACATCAAGCAATTTACTTTATATAATATTTTAACTCTTTTAGTGCAATGACACCTTTTCTAGTTACTTCTTGCTACCTCCAGACGATTTCACTACCAGGAAAACCCTCTCAAACAAATGGGGTTCAATAAGGTTCTATCTAACCCCTGTAAAGTCTATCCTGAGCTGAAGAATATCCTGTGACGGTAGAGTATACTGAACATACGTGACCATATTGCAGGGGTTAAGTATTTAGCTCCTTGTTTAGTAAGTGATATGACGTATACGATAATATAATGAGTAAATAGATGAAGCAGTAAAAGCACACTAGACAGCAGTACTTGGCAACACCCACAGCCTTCACAACGTAGCAACAATAACAACAACAAACATCACAGGGCACTGAGTTGGAGGTGAAGGAGAGAGACTGAGAAGGAAGGGGGAAGCAGGGCAGGGGCAGCGGAGAGAGGGAAGAGGTGGGAGAGGAGAAGGAGAAGGTAAGGAGGGTTAGAGAGAGAGGGAGAGAGAGTAGGAGAGACGGGAGAGGAGCGGGAGAGAGAGGAGGGAAAACAATAGCACGTAGCCCACACCATACAGTTACATTCTGTCACTGTTTTCTGTTTCACCCACTATACTTCTTTGATCAAACATTTTCTGTTGATATTAAATACCACTTAAAAAGGGGAGGAGGATGGGGAAAGGACAGAGAAGAGGAGAGAGTAAGGGGAGGAGAGGTAGGACAAGAAAGAGAAGAAGTGAGAAGGGTTGGCGAAGGTGGAGAGGGAGCAGAGGATGACGGGTGTTGGAAGGTTTGAGAGGGGTTGGAAAGGAAGGAAGATAGAGTCGACGGGAAAGAGAAGGAAGGAATGGGAGTATGAGAAACAAGGAAGAGGAAGAAGAAGACGATAGCGACGACGAGGACGACTAGAGGGAGGAGAGGACGAGAGGAAAGAGGAGGAGGAGGAAGAAGAGGACGGAAGAAAAGAAGAGAAGAAAGAGCGAGAGAGCTGTGAAAGGACAGAGGATAATTAGGAATATGAAGGGGGAACAAGGCTGGAGGAAAGAGCATGAGAGAGTTTAAGAGGAACTGGGAGAATAGGAGAGGAGGTGCGAGTGGGAGGAAGGGGGGTGTGAGAGAGGAGAAAAGGGAGGAAATGTGAAAGGAAAAGAGGGGAAGGGGAGAGGGAATGAGAGAGAAGGAAGGAGAGGGGGTGCAGAGGGAGAAAAAGAAGAGAGAAAAGCCATAAGAGGAGAAGGTGGAGGAGGAGGAGGAAGGAAGGAAAGAGGTGGAAGAGATGTTTGGAAGGAAAGAGGATCAGAATGAGGTGTGAAAGGAAAGGAGGAGAGGAAGTGAGAGGGAAAAGGCTGAGGTGAAGGGATGTGAGAAGGGAGGAGAGGTAAGAGGTGAGAGGGAAAGAGGAGAGGTAGGGGATATAAGGGCAGGAGGAGGAGAATGAGGAGTGGGAGGGGTAAGGGTGAGAGGTAAGGAGTGGGCAAGCGTTGAAGGAAAACAGACTCAAACACCATGATAAGGAGGGATTGGCTCTGCTGTAAACACTCACACACGCACACGGACACACAAACGCACATACATATTTACAAGTACAGTCACAGACTTGGTGCACACTCTCACACGTACGTCAACACACTGCTGCATCTCTCTCTCTCTCTCTCTCTCTCTCTCTCTCTCTCACACACACACACACACACACACACACACACACACACCTAAAATAAAAATAAAAAGAGCAGATAATGACGCTCACATGTATACAAAAACACTCAGTGACGCTTCTCTCTCTCTCTCTCTCTCTCTCTCTCTCTCTCTCTCTCTCTCTCTCTCTCTCTCTCTCTCTCTCTCTCTCTCACACACACACACACACACACACACACACACACACACACACACTCCTTCTGAACGCAGGTGCAACAGATAATGATACTGACATGCAGTGCATAAAAAAAAAAAAACGCACACGCACTCAGTTAAGTCTCTCTCTCTCTCTCTCTCTCTCTCTCTCTCTCTCTCTCTCTCTCTCTCTCTCTCTCTCTCTCTCTCAACATACCACCAAATAAACATCGCCCCTTTTAATTCTACCCATCCCCACACAATTTCATTTAGCTCAGTAGAGGCATCGTTGGACTGAAGAGGTTAGAAATAATCCCCAAAATTCAGTCTTCATTAATCCCTTCAGACTTAGGATTTTTTTAAATTTATTCTGGATACAACGAGAGTTATTCAATATCTATCTATTTATCTATCTATCCATCTATCTATTAGGCTGGAGTGAGGTCCTCGGGCTGAAGGGGTTAATAAAAACCTTACTATTATTTGGTGGGTCACGAGTTACTTCTTGATTGGTCTTACGCACGCAACCGCACGCACACCTGTATGTCGTCGCTCACTCATGTGTCTTGCTCCACACACACACACACACACACACACACACACACACACACACACACACACACACACACACACACACACACCTGACTCATGGAACTAGCTACGACAAAAGAAAAAGTTATATGTAAGAAGTATAAAGTTTTAAGAGCTTATGACGAAAGAGTAAAAGTAAGCGGGATATGACAAGCCTGACTCAGTCCCTTAAAAATATAATTATGTAAGAATTTATGAAGAAAACACACACACACACACACACACACACACACACACACACACACACACACACACACACACACACACACACACACAAAACACGTAGCACAAGGTCGATATGACGGGTGGGTGTGAGGGAGAGAGGGGTAGTGATAATGAGGGACTGAGGGAGAGAGGGAAGGAAAGTGGGGAGAGAAAGGGAGGCATGACAAAAAATGAAAGGGTAATTGAGACATGAAAGAGAGAGAGAGAGAGAGAGAGAGAGATGGGTACCACCACCATGATTGTTCTCTCTCTCTCTCTCTCTCTCTCTCTCTCTCTCTCTCTCTCTCTCTCTCTTTCCGCCTGCATCATCGTCATCATCATAACCATCACTATCAACATAATTAACAAAACCCTCACCATCACCATAATCATCGCCATCATCAAGCAATTTCCTAAACACATCAATTAAACCCATCTACTAATTATGGCAAACTAATACGACTTCTACTAAATCTCTCCTGAATATGAGCTAACAATTAAGGCTCTCTCCATGCCCACTCATCCCTCCCACCCCTCCCTCAACACCCTTCGTCCTCTCCTCGTCCTTTCGTCACCATCTTTCCAAGCCCCCACCCTTTTCTCTTCTTTTCCCTCTCTCTTCTCTCCCCTCCCCCCCTCTTCCCTCTTCTCTTCTTTTCCCTCTCTCTTCTCTCCCCTCCCCCCCTCTTCCCTCTTCTCTTCTTTTCCCTCTCTCTTCTCTCCCCTCCCCCCCTCTTCCCTCGCCTCCTCCCTGCCACTTCCCTCCCGTCTCCCCTCCTCCCTGCCACATCCTCCTCCCTCCAACACCACGGCGGGGACAGGGACAGGAGGCTAGGATGACGGACATGCCGGGAGAGGGAACGTTTACACAACCTGAGATTAGCTGCAGGCAAGCATCAGTACACACACAAACACACACACACGCCATTCTTTTGTCACGTTTATGCCCTTTCCTTTATTTCCATTTTTAAGAAAGCCTAATATCATCAATGCATGTCCTTCCTCCCATTAACCTTATCAAAGACTCGCGTGTCATTAGTCTGCTTGGAAATAGTGAGCCTGCGGGGTCTTACGGTTTCTAAAAATTAATTCCGGGTTCTTAGAAAACGAGGAGAAAGGGAGAGGGAGGGAGGGAGGGGGGATGGGGTAAAGAATGAGGGGAATGGGAGGGGGAGAGAAAGAGGGGATTGAGGGGAGAAGAGAGGGAAACAGAGAGGGGGATGGCGAAAGAGTGAGGGGATGGTAAAGGAAGTGAAAGAGATACTTGGGGAATGAGACAGAGGATGAAGAGGAAAAAGAGAATAGGAAAGGAAAAGGGAGATGAAACAGAGAAGGCAGTAATGGGAAAGGGAAAGGGAGATACAATGGAGAATGCAGAGAAGGAGAAGGGAAAGATATGAGGAGGAGAGGGGAAAGGAGGATGGTGGTAGAAAAGGAAGAAGCAAGAGGAAATAGAGGGATAGGTAGGATGAAAACGGAGGATGAGGTGGAGGGGGTTGGGGAAGACGTGGAAAGGGTTGTGGGAGAGAAAATGGGGGAAGAAGGAAGGAAAGAGGAGGAGGAAAGGAGAAAGGAAGGGAGAAGTCGGAGGAGTGAAGAGAGGAAACGGAGAAGAGCAAGTGGAGGAAGGGAGAAGGAATAGGATATGGAAAGTGGATGGGCTTGGGAGAATGGTAAGGACGGGAGGTGGGAAGGGAAGAGAGGGGAAGGGGAGGCAACCTGAAGGAGATAAGGGAACGGGGACGGGGGAAGGAGGCAGGGGAGGGAGACAGGGGGGAGGAGGAGGGAGAAGCAGGGAAAGAAAGGGAGAGAGAGGGAGGGATGGAGAAAGGGGGAGGGGAGCAAGGAAGGAGGGATGGAGAAAGGGGGAGGGGAGCAAGGAAGGAGGGATGGAGAAAGGGGGAGGGGAGCAAGGAAGGAGGAAAGGTGAGGGGAGTGAGTTACGGGATGGGGGACGGTGATGAAAGGAGAGGGGAGGAAGGGAGAGAAGGGGAGGGGGAGGGAGAGAGAATAAAAAACGACGCAATACCTCACACTTAACACTTCTTCCCTGTGCTTCATTTGTTGCTTTTGTTTTAGAGAGAGAGAGAGAGAGAGAGAATTATAAGAAGAAAAAAGAAGATGAACGAGGAGGAAGAAGAGAATGGGAAGAAGATGGAATAGCAAAATAGAAGATGAAGAATAACGAAACAGGAAACTCAGAACCACACCATCTTCCCCTGGGGTGACTTAATCAATGCAAGGAAACTAAGAGGAAGGTCACTGAGGGCCTCCTTTCCTAGAAGTGGAGGAGCTACACTGGAGGAAATGAGGAGGGAGGGAGATGAGGCAATTCTTCCCCTCCTACTCCTCATCTCCTTTACGCTCCCTCCTCCCCTTCTTACCTCACTCCTCTTCTTCTCTCTCTCTCCCTTTCTCTTCTTCTCTCTCCTCCTCCCCCTCAACCCTTCCCCTCCTCTTCTCGCTCCCTTACCCCTTTCCTGGCCCATCTTTTCCTCTTTCCTCTTTCACCCCTCTCCCTTGTCTCCTTTCCTCTTCAACACCCCCTTTCTTTTTCTCAACTACAGTACTCTGTATCTTCCCTCCTCCCTTCTCATCCTTTTCCCTTTTCCTCTTTCTCTCCCTCTCCCTTCAAATTCTCTCTCCTATCTTTTTCCTATCTCCCCTTCTTTCTTATCTTTACTAAAGCCATAGGGGATTAGGAGGGTAGGATAGAAACAAGGCGCAGATGATGAAAACGAAGACTGATGAAGTAGACAGTGGTGTGGTGTAGGTTTGGTCATTAGATTATTACGAACATGGCCTTAGTTTGAGAGCGTCCATCCCACTAACTCAATGGTAGTCGGTGGGGCTCGAATGGGCCAGAATCTTCGTTTCACACGCTCTCTCTCCCTCATACCTTCTCTCCACCTCTTTCATTCCTCATCACCTCTCCTACTACTCCCGTAATCATTCCCTTCTCCCATTCTCCTTCTCTTTCCCCCCTCTCCTTCGCTCCCTCTTCTTTCCTCTTCTCCCCATTTTCACCTCCTCCATTCCTTCCCTTTCTTCTCTTTCTTTCACTCTCTCCTCCCCTTGTCCTCCCCACTTCATTTTTTTTTTACATTATGTCTGCTAAAGTTACGGCACTGTAGAAAAATTTGAAGATGAGGGCACGTGGTTATATCCTCCCTCGTAAAAGAGAGAGAGAGCGAGAAAGAGAGGAAGGGAGGGAGGGGGGAGTAATAACCAGTCCCATATTGTCCCGTTCGAAGTGTAGGGATCCGAGGCTAGACTGCTGCAGGGTAGTATACAGTATTCAATCTCTATTTTACGGGGCATTTTGAACTGGTTGGGTTAGATGCAGCTTCGTTTCATCAATATAACTTTTTTTTTTTTTCCCACAAGACGTGTCCCATACATGAAACAAAATCATCTATTAATATCAATAAATAAAAAAATGGCGCCACAGGGTTGATGATGTTAAAGATAAATGGCCTGCCTGAAGATAACTGACCAGCATAAAGACAAACGACCAGCCCTACTGCCCTTGGTGGTATTACATGATGGGGAAAACCTCCAGTCACCTCTTGATGATCGTACACAGGCACATGGAAAGGCGTCACTCCGGCTTGGGGCGTTCTAACAGGCAGCTTCAAGATAACAAGTAGGATTGGATTTAGAGCTGTAGACGAGAGACAATGAAAACTTGGGTGACGTAGTGGTAAAAGACATAGATTCCCAAATATAAAAATGTCTTTGCTTGATACAGACATATATACCTTCAGTCATCAATACCTTCATCAACACCATCATCACCATCATCTTATTGTTATTTTTCTTCTTCATCATCATCATCATCATCATTTTCTTCTTCTTCTTCTTTCCAGTTATTATAAATGGGGTGTGCATCCAGAAACAAGAAAGCAATAACACAAACGCACACCTATCATCAGACTGTCCACTCAAATCGGACATGATAGGGCTGGCTCATTCACGACTGGCGTAATGTTTTAACGGAAATGTTTTTATATTACTAAGGGTTATTTAGCGAGACTCAGATCCTAATTTGCTTCCTCATATGGGATCAGCCGTCCACTCCATCATCACCTGACCAGCACTTCTCCTCCCTGCTTTACAATCACTGCCTTGACCAAGACTGATTTGTGTTGAAGTAGGGGAAAATGAAGAAGACATATTCATACCCATCAACTGCCAGAGTCATTAAGGCAGACAATCAACCTTTCCTAATTTCTTATTCTCGTCGGGTAAGAAGGCTTCCTAGCATCTCTTCGTTAGCGATTTACTTTTGGATATAGGTAGCTAATATTCTTTTGTGTACGTCGTTTATGCAGGGTTTGGCGACGTTTGAAGGATTTATATAATACCGAAGAGGACAGTAAGGTGTAATAGGTAAAATAAATCGCTTAGGAAAAAGGTGTTTGGGAGCTTCATTAATCAGAGAGTATAAGACCCGTAATAGTGGACAGCACACGTAGGTCCACAACTATACAACTGAGAGGACAGAAACAAAAGGTAAAGCAAAGACTATCAAATGCCACCCCCTCCAAACACGATACAACTTACATCAGAAACACGTTAAACTGGATTAATTTGTACATAAAAGAGAGAGAAATTCAGCTGCCTGGAGCCGCACCGTGAGAGGCGGAGGATCAGGTGGCACAGAATCGAGGTCACGTGGTCTCGCATGTCACCTGATTCATGTAAACAAACACCAACCTGGCCCTCACGTGCTTTCCTCCTGCCCTGCCCCTCAGTGCCACGTGCTCCTTATATCTCCACGTCTCTCTCTCTCTCTCTCTCTCTCTCTCTCTTGATTTTGTCTAGGAAATGAGAGGGCAGAAGGGGAAAACAGTGGTTAGATGGGTCCTGATTGATTCGTAGAAGGCGGGGCGGATGGGCACACAGATATTGATGGTTAGATCTCTCTCGCTTAACAGGATTTACAGTACCTTATCCTGAACTTTAAATTTTTCTATAATACTCTGCACCTTTAGCATTTCTTGCCTTGTTATTAATATGCTTCTTTATATCAACGCAAATTGCATACAGTACATAATATTTGTTACGATTTAGCAGGTTTACTATCCCATCATGAGTCACTTTCTAACTCAAATATAGAAACACATGGTTAGCCAGAGGAAGATATAATGAGAGATAGACACAGATATGCCGTCTCTTTATCGCGGTATGGAAAGAAATAGAGAGATAGTAGATTTAATGGGAGATAAAAATATATAATCTCTCCATTGAAATACAGAGAGATGAAGAGATAGGTGGAAATATAAAGGTATGAATGAGGTCGAGGGATAGCAGTGGGTATAATAATAGATATATGTACAAGAGAGACAGACAGACAGACAGACAGATATGCCAGCTCAGCACTGAAATAGGTGTGGGTGTGTGGACGTGTGGACTGGTGGAATGACTGTTGCATCATAGTATAAACACTGGACACTATTTATATGCTCTCACTCAGCATTCACCCCACCTCCCCACTCTCCATCACCACTCACCCTCACTTCATTCGCATACTCACTTTATTACCCTCACATTCTACCCTCACTCTTCCTCCTCACTCTACTTTTCATATTTCATCTTCCACACCCCACCTACCACATCCACATTAACCCACCCAACCACCCACATTTACATTCGGATATCTCAACACCAAACTCATACTCATCACACCCACACTCATGCACCTCACCACCCACAACCACACCCTCATCATCTACATCTAAACCCACATTTCCCACCACCCACACTCACACGCATGCTGTACACCCCACCATCAACACCCACACACCTCACCATCCACACTCCTCTCTGCCTTCATATTTCCTCTCTCCCTTGTTACCCCCTCCCCCACAATTACCCACATTCTCATCCACACGCCTTTTCCCCTGTCACTCCACACTACTCACACTCTCGTCCTCACCATCACACCCTACTACTCACAGTTACACCCACACTCTCACTCACACACCTTTTCCCTTATTATTCTCCACCACCCACACTCTCACCCACATCCCCCCTTCCTTGTTACTAACCACACTTTCATCCACACTCCTTCTCTTGCTACCCTCCATATCCACATACACACCAGCATCCTCACCCACACTCCCTCCTCCCCTTGTCACCCCAACTACTCTCACCCTCACCCACATCCTCACCCACACCCTCCTCCTTATTACCCGCATGACGTGTTCTCCTCATAACTCTAATTACTCATAACTTACTCGTCTGTATTAGGCACTCACGAGTCTCTCTTTTTGGCCTGTATTCCCTCTACCCCTACTGTTTGCTTGTCGTGTATTTTGTTGGTCCCAAAACACACTGTCACTGAAGGCATTTTGTGACTCAGTTTTGTTTTTGGTGTCATTTGAATGTGAATGTCATCTTCACCTACGCACAGAAAAATATTGATTGCGTGTTAGGTTTGTTTAATTCTGAATTTTTCAAGCACTCCTTTAGTGGCTGCTCTTCCCTTATACTTTAGTCAGGTAGCTTAAAGCTTCATTTCATGATGTTTGTATCTCAACCTTTTGCGTGCGAGAAGTTGGCTATCTCTCCTCTGAATAAAATTATTTGGTGATACCCAGAACACGACCCTAAGTGGGTCCATTGTGTGAGCAAGTGTATAGCTTCATGTTTTTCTGAGGCAGTACCTTAAATGGGCGAAGTCCGACAAATTTGATTTTTCTTGATAAAATATGTTAAGGTCAGAGACCAAACTAACTCAGAACTTACGTTCTGGATGCAAGTGTTATTTCTAGGCCAATCAAGATAAGAAAATGTCAATTATACCTCCTCACAGCCACCACACGATGATACATATTAAATTACGCTTTATAATTTTGTTGTCATTAAATTCTGACATGAGCTGAGGTCATACATTTCGTTACGTGTCAGGGGAAAATTCTCCATGATATATATATATATATATATATATATATATATATATATATATATATATATATATATATATATATTCTAAGGCACCATTTCCATTACTTAGTATCAGCGCTTTAACCCCTTCATTATGACATGTTCTTCCTAAGCTGCCGAACTGACGAGGAAATCACCAGGAAGCATCCCACACTACGACACACTCCCCTCTCCTTAGGCTGGATAAACATCGTCTAGAAGTAACTCCAAAATTCGTCACTGTACTGAAGGGGTTATAGGAGACAGCCTTGTGACACGTTCAGTACAAGTCGCCCCTCCTTACCCTGGCACGAATTAAGTATAGAAAACGTCACAGTAATGAAGGACGTAAGTAGTGTGTTTGTGAGGATGTGTGGGGGAGGGGGGCAGGGTTTGTGGGGAAGGGGAAAGGGATGGGGGTGAGAGACTAATGTGGTGTTAAGTGACCTTCCCTGCCCCTCCCCACACCTCCCCCTCACCCCCATCCCCTCCCTCACGTCACTGGTGTGCAGTGTATTTGGCGGTGGTGTGGTGGCCCCGGGATCCCCACTGCATGTACCGAATAGCTTTGGATCGTAATCGAGGTGGCAGAGGAGGCATTGTTGAGCCCTTTATTTAGCGATTAATTTTGCATATTACACCTACTTATACAGTGTTAATACTCACAAAGTTTATATTCGTACTATACAACAGGGTACTTCGATGTAAGTCCTGAATAAATAGCCGAGAAGGAGGTGTTATACAGTATCTAAAGTCACTCGTAATATCACTCTATATATTTCACATGATTTTACTACTGTCTGTGTCAGTCGCAGTTGTGATATAATGCCACTCCAGGGGACGGGGGAATACTAATTGACCCAGTTATTCCATGCGTGTGGTAATAGGAGACCACAAAGGAGGGGAACCGGGCAATGGAAACCCCTGTCTCTTTGTACTGGTGCAGAGACGCAGCAACCTCATCGTACCTTACTTGAAGCGCAAACATCCTCGTAGTATGGTACAGGAGGCTTGAGATGGAACTAGGGATTCATTTCCTCTGGTGCATGTCCCACAAATTAAATATACTATGCTGTTCTACAACAAATTTAATCATGTAAATTGATTTTGCAATAGTTTATGTCTTTTTAATATATAATTTATTACTCAACAGCTTTGCTATTCTTATGATGATTAGTTTGTTTAAAGACAACTTGTTTTCTCAGCCAGTCTCTCACTTTTCTACATATGGCCGTGTGACCCCCTAAGAAGCAGCTTCCACACACCGTATAGGGAAGGTGTGGTAATTTGTGCCTGACCTGCCCTGGCCCTGCTTCTTGCCTGCACCTCACCCCGCCACCACAACTAAGGCAAGGCGGTGTCTCCTGGGTCACATTTGAGGCTCAGTAATTGTGGACGTGGGGGAGGGAGGAAGAGGGGAGAACATACATGGAAAGCAGGAAAAAAAGTTAGGGGAAAATTAAAACGGTAATGGCAAAAACAATTATAAAATCAAGGTGGTAATAGTGGTGGTGACAGTAGTAGTAGTAGTAGTAGTAGTTGTAGTAGTAGTACTAGTAGTAGTAGTAGTAGTAGTAGTAGTAGTAGCAGTGGTGGTGGTAGTAATAATAATAATAATAATAATAATAATGATGATGATAATAATAATAGTAAATGATAATCATGATGATGATGATAATAATAATAATAATAAAAATAATAATAATAATAATAATAATAATAATGATAATGATAATAACGATGATGATGATGATGATGATGATAATAATAAGAATAAACACTCTCTCCAAAAGAAGCGAGAGTTGGAGGGCAGCAGCCCCCTTCTCTTCCTACTGACGTGAGGGAGATGCCACCCTCTTATACCTGAGGCTTACTTTTTCCTCTGATTCGTGTTCCTAAGATGAACCAGTCGTGCTCTCTCTTCTTACCTCAGAGCAAAAAGGTTAAGGTATTGAAGATAACGATGATAACCCAGACTGATAAAGATATAAATAATGCTAGTATTAACAGTCACGTATTTTTTTTTTTTTGGATCGCTCCTAATGAAGCCACGCATCCCAGTCAGGTTATACCACTATCTACCATACCATACACCATAATTTGATATACTGTACCTGTATACTCTGATTAAGCACCATTATATGAATAGCTGAAAGATAATTGTCAGTACTTAGATTGCCATTTTGGTTTCAATCAGGTATACTTTAAAATCGAATTATCTTTCTTACACACACACACACACACACACACACACACACACAAAATGTTAAATGGCTCGTCAACGAAGCTACTGATGATGATGATGACGATGGTGATGATGATGACGATAGTGACGAATACAAGGAAATAAACAAACACATAAATAAATAAATACGTGCATCATCATCATCATACGTGTAAATAAATAAATTAATACAAGTAAATAAATAAATGAAAATGACTGGTGTCTTGAGTTTATGTGCTTTATGATACTGTCCCTTAGTTATTACACAGGTGTGGTGGGAGTGTGTGGTGACGCCTTACATGGACCAAGGACATCATCACACACACACACACACACACACACACACACACACACACACACACACACACACACACACGCTGTAAACACGTATGAAAAGGCACACACATTTAATATGCCGAAGTTATAACAATTATAGACGGTTTTTCTTTACCGCTCACATCCCATTAATTTTACTTTCGTTTTAATATTGCTTTTATCCCGAGAATGAATGTGGAGCTGTACCGTTATGTGACCATGGTACATATATGTATTAATAACTACGTGTGTGCAGGCTCAGTGCAACAGATTCAGGGAGCGTACTGAAAGCGAGAAGAATATCAAGGGATGACCATCACCTGCAGTTTCTGAATGATCCAGGTTAAACATAAAATCCTCACAGGTGGCTGGAAATGGGATAACTCACTAATTGTCGTGTTTTCTCGCCCTATCGATCCCCTGCCCCCTCAGAAGGTGTTGCAAATCCTACACCAGTATTCTCTCCCGTTCCTAAATCATGGGTATAATACTGATGCATTTACGTTACAATTGCAGTGCAAGTATTTCTCTCTGCCTCTATATTTATCTACCTGTCTGTCTGTCTGTCTGTATGACTGGCTGACTGACTATCTGTCTATCAACCATTCTAGCTAACGAGGAAGATACTTAGCTATCTCCATCTGTTTCTAATTAACTGTGTATATGTGTGTGTGTGTGTTTGCGTGTGTGTGTGGTGAGGCAAGAGCTGGGTACGTGGAAAGGTGGTGCAAGGCGGTGGGACTGCTATTGTGGTGTCCAGCGTGCTGAGGGAAGGGGGAGGGGGCTGTGAGGGTGACACTGACCTGGACAATGGGCGGAGACGGGGTACAGAAGTGATTGACAGTCTAGGCAGGGATGGAGGAGACGGAGAAGAGACAGAAGGGCAGAGTTAGGAAGGGATAAAGTGGTGGGGTGGGACAGGGTAGGGCAAGATAGGACAAGGGCAGGACAAGGTAGAGCTGGGTAGGGTAAGATAAGGCAAAGGAGTGCAGGAAGGTACGAAGAAGAAACAGAGACAGGAAGAGCTGACCAGTGCTGGGATAGGGTATGGCAAGGATGACAGAGACGAACCTTCCACCTAACCTTCCTGCCAAAAATAGTGCGACAGAAAACAGGAGGAACGAGATATACTTTAGAAAACTGTCATTAAAATTTCATAGGAATGGGAAAAAAAAAAAATCTACGTGCTGGGACACGGAATAAAGAAAAACAATAAATAATCTGACTTATGAGTGTTGATTGTAGCTAGTTTTATACCTGTCTTTTTCTCTTAGTATGGCTGTAAAGTCATTTTCGAAATTCTTAGTCGAAATAGCACTTACAGCGTCAATGGAGATGTATCCCATTCGTCCATTACTCGCAAACCAGAGAGAAAGAGTATCATGGGGCAGGTCAGAGGGCAGTTAGGTGGTCGTGTGAAGGAGGTAAATAAAAGATAATAAAGAATGGAATAACCTGAATGAGAACAGGTGCCCAAGGACTGCAGAGACCAGTATGTGAACCAGAGAAGGGTACATGTGCAGCGATACCGGTAAACAGAGGTGGAGGGCGGGGGAGGGGAGGAGAAGGTAGGGACAAGGCCGTGGGTAGGGAGAGGGTAAATGGGGAGGAAAGGGGAAGGAAGGACAGAGGGTGGGGGGCATATGAGGTATGACAGGATGAGGGGTAAGGCAAGACATGTGTAGAAGAGTGAAGAAAGGGAGGAGAGTAGAGCAGGCTGAGTATCGCAGAGAAAGGTAGGAATGGGGAGAAGGATAGATAGTGGGAAGAGTAGGGTAGGTAGAGCAGGATGAGGGATGAGAAGAGGATTAGAACAAAAGGAGGAGGAGAAACAGTACATGAAGTCGGACGGAGGAGAAGTAAAAGGTGAAGGAGAAAGACACCAAGAGAAGGCATGGATGAAATGGGCTCGTAGGTGAGAGGGAAAAGGGGAGGGCTTAAATAACGTAACGGGGAAGAGGAAGGGTTCACTGGGATAAAGAAAGGGAGGGGTGAAGGGAGGGGAGGCAGAGGGAGGAAGAAAGGGACGGGGGGGGGAGTGGTAACGGGGAAGGGGCGGTGAAACGAAGGGGCGGAGGGAGCGAGATATCAGGTACGTCAGAAAGGGAAAGGAGTAAATTAAGGGAGGGGCGGAGATGAACAG
>NC_137042.1:20199278-20211778 GCF_032717465.1 Coenobita brevimanus
ATACTTATTTCCCGTCCCCTTCCCCCCTCCAGTTCTTTCATTCTCCTACATATTATCCGTACATACTCTTTTCTTGTTTTATTTTCTCTCTTCCCCCTTTTTTTTCCGTCTTCTGGTTATTTAATTCTTTCTTTCCACAATTACTCATTCCTACTTTTTTTTAAACTTCTTACTTTGCCGTTTCTTTCTTCTATTGTGTTTTCATTATGTTGCCCTAAACTGGTTATTTTTTTATTTTTTCTTACTTTCCCATTGATTGCCTGATTCATATTCTCTCTTTCTCTCCCTCTGTCTCTCTCTCTCTCTCTCTCTCTCTCTCTCTCTCTCTCTCTCTCTCTCTCTCTCTCTCCCCAGTCACAGGAAATCAGAAAAGCACCTGAAACAACATCTCTAGGCTATTTGTCACCCCACACGTCTCTCACTACCAACACCTTCCCCTACAACCAACACCCCCACTACCATCACTCCCACTACCAACACCACAACTACCAACACCACTACCAACACGCCCCACAATCAGCACCTCCACTACCAAAACTTTCACTACCAACACCCCTATAACCAACACCCCCCCATTAGCATTACCAGTACCAGCACCAGCTCCGACACTACCAACACCCCCGCTACCAACACCACAGCTATCAGATCCTTCACTAGTACCACCACCATTACAAACATCAATGCAGCACAACTACCAACATCACTACCACATTCACCACAACTACCAACACCGCCACTTCCACCGCCTCTGCTACCAACACGAACATTACAGCATCATAACCATAAAGCTCTTCCCTGCAAACCCCCTTACTACCAACACCCACCAACAACACCCCCACTACCAGCAGTCACTCTAATAACAGCTAGTAAACCAACACTCGCTACCAACACTCTACCACCAATCGCACTGGCAACAATCTAAGGCCCAGTACCCCCCTACCAACAGCTCTTAACATCTTAATCACCAATACTTTAATTACCAACACTTCAGTTGCCAACACTCCCACTACCAACACCTAGTTGCTAACACTTCCACTACCAACACCTTACTGGATCTTTTCTCTCCACATCCTCATCATCCATCTCTTTCCTTCGCGTTCTCATCACGCCTCCAGCCAGGACTCCTCTCTCTCTCTCTCTCTCTCTCTCTCTCTGATTTATCCATTTTGGTTTATTTCCTTCACCGGTCTTATTTACATACCTTCCTACTCGCATTCTTTTGATTATTTTTCTCTCTTCCTGTTCGCCATGTGTTTCCCTTTTCTTCGTATTTTGATCATACTAATCTTTGATATTTTCTTTCGTCTCTTCTCCCTTCTCGTCATTCTCTCCTGTTTCCTTTCTTTTTCTCGAGGCTCATCTACACTGTATTTGTCTAATATTCTGAGGGGAAGTGCGGCAACAGCGTCCGGGTTTGTTTACACTGGAGAGCTGGCACAGCAGGCCCGCGGACGATGTTCATTTGTTTCCCACGGACAATAACACAGGCCGGGGCCCGGGCAGTGCTGCTATTTGTGCCCACCTGTCGCTGAGTCCACCTCCTCTTTTTAGCCTCCTTCCCTGTTTCTTCTGTTCTTATTCCGTACTACCACATTCATTATTTATCTCTGTTATCCTTCTTATCTCATGTTTAGACCACACCTGCCAATCAACGGTGGGTTTTTCCTCCAGTGTTTTTGATTTTTTTTCTCTTACTTTCTGTTTTCTCTTTCGATATCATTTACATCAGTCATGTTAGGTAATATCTTTCTCTTCTTTCAAATTATATCACAAACTTCAGTTTGTTATTACGTGTAGTTTTTCTCGTGTCTTGCTCCGTGTTCTTCCTCATTCACTTTGTTTTTCAAATGTAAACAGAATCATCTTTTCTCTCTTCTTGTACCCTCATTTCGCATTCTCCATTCTTCGTCAGTGTAAATGATATTCTCCGTTTTTTCTGTCCCTTTCCTTTCGTTTCACATTCCTCGTCATTTGCAACTTTATAAGAAAAAATAATTTAACAATTTCTCTATTCAGGTCCTATCCTTTCATCGCCCATTCTCCATCTTTGACACGTTCAGATACAATCACCTCTTACCATCTCTTGCCGCCTCCCTCTCAGTTTTGCTTCCCCTTCTTCTCTTTCTTTTCTTCTTATTCCTCCTTCCCTTTCATCTCGTATTCTATAGGTTACTTATGCTTATGTCACCATCATACTGTCTTCCATTATGATGATCTCTATTTTTCTTTTATCTTCTTCCTACATTCCTGCCATTCCTTCCCTTTTATCTCGCATTCTTAGTCTTTCGTAACTTAAAAATAGCTTCACATCTCCCACTGTCTCAATGTCTGCTATATTCACTTCCGTCACTTCTTACTTTACTTCATCCTTCCCTCCTATCCTCCCTTGCCTCACTTGTTGACTACGTTTTGTTCCTTGCATCTCGCGTTCTCCACTGTCGTAAAAATTTAACAAAACCATCTCCTGCTTTCTTTCTGGCCCAACCCTTTCATCTCGCATTTTTTCGCTCTCTCCAGCTCTCCTTATCTTCCCTACCATCTCTTCCCCGCTGCCTCTTCATCTCACGTCTCTCTTCCGTTATCTCCACTTAATCTCTCTCCTCTCTGCAGTTCCTCCTACCATGTAATTTCTTTCCCTCTGTTTCCTTTCACCCTTTTTTCTTCCCTCATATTTACTGCATCTGTTCTATTCTAATTATCCCTTCCTGTTCTTTTGCAATCTCATTCTTCCTTCTGTTCACCTCTATTTAGCATTCTTCCATCTCATCTTCCCTCCTCCCATATCCCTTCTCTCTCTCTCTCTCTCTCTCTCTCTCTCTCTCTCTCTCTCTCTCTCTCTCTCTCTCTCTCTCTCTCTCTCTCTCTCTCTCTCTCTCTCTCTCCACCATCCTTTCCGTTAAATATCTCCTTTCTCTCAATCCATCATCTCCCTTTCCATAATTCCCTTATACTTTTCTTACACTCCCTCCTTCACCTTCTTTCCTCCCTCTGTTCCTCCATCCATTCTTCCATCTTCCTCCCACCTATCCTTCCCTACATCTACCCCTTAACCCTCCCCCTTATCCCCCTAACACGTCAAGTAATTACAACTATAATAGCCTTCTCTGGTTTCCCCATTAGGCCCATTTATAAGAAGCCAGGAGTAGGCTGAGTGAAAATAATTGTCCATGTCTATCTGTGGAAATCTTAAGTATCTCAGCTACAAGTCTCATAGATAAAGGCAGACGTATGAATAGATAGATATGATGCAATAACAGATAGATAGATAGATAGATAGGACAGGTAGATGGATGGATGGAGAGATGAATAAGTATTAGAGAGAGAGAGAGAGAGAGAGAGAGAGAGAGAGAGAGAGAGAGATCATGGTATAAGTGGTGGGAAACAAGACAGGAACCAAGGCAGACTTTAAAGAGAAATTTAGCAACCCAGACGTCCACAGGTAACTTGAGAGGTAAATGGAGAGGTAAATGGAGACTCAGAAGTGGATTTGTTGGTTGTAAAGGTTATGAGCAATTAAAATACACTCTAAAGGATCCTGAACCGAAAACACATCATCATCATCATCACAAATAAACGGTGAGGCTAACTAAATAAATGGACAACAGAGGCATAAATAAGTCAACATCATCTCTTCACTTTCACCTGTTTCACACGCCTCGTCCTCGTTACCAGAAAGTTTTATCAGCGTGAAGTGTGAGTGTGGGGTCATGCATAATACATCACTGTGACCTTGAGTTTTACCATTAACTTTTATACGTATTTTAGCGAAGTTAGGACAAAATATCAGGTCGCCCTTTTGTAATTTACCACCTCATTATTAAAGGTCTCACACATGAATTACATAATCTGGCAGTAACATGGATGAAATACAAAATAATATTCGTAGTGGAGGGATTAGTGGAGATTATTTTTAACTCCTTCACTGCGATAAACCTCCCAGTGATGAAGATAATCGTCTGAGCCTAACATCAGTGATATATAAAAGACATCAACGTTCTTCTGGGTGTCATTGGAAACTGTTTATAATCCTTTTCCACTGGCAGAGGTTCACACAGCTGAGACTGACACAAGCAAGAACAGTATTTTAAAGACGTCTTGGCAACGTATTGAAGGGGTTAAATAATGCTGAAAAGAAAGTTGATGCTCGACGGGTCAAGAATTACCAAGTGAGTGTTATTATTATTATTATTATTATTATTATTATTATTATTATTATTATTATCATCATCATCATCTCTGTCTCTGTCTGTCTCTGTCTCTGTCTGTCTGTCTGTCTGTCTGTCTCTGTCTCTGTCTCTCTCTCTCTCTCTCTCTCTCTCTCTCTCTCTCTCACACACACACACACACACTTTCAGCCATGTATAGCTTTCCTCCTGTTTACGATCTCCATCCTTCCCAGAGCAATGTGTTCCAAGCATCACGAACTGACTGGATATTTGTTTTGGCTCCCTCGTGTTTTCCTTGAGGGGTGGAGCTGGGGTAGGGGCTAGTTTTATGGGTGGTTTCACTTGATTTGGTTTCGTCCTTATTGCATGACACGTTGAAAAAAAACATAAATGCATTCGTGTTTTATGCTTGTATAGCCAAATCCGTAAGTAAGCTTTGTCTAGTAGGTGGTGTGGTTTGGTGCTGTGTGATGTGGTATTGGTATGGTGTGTGGGTGTGGGGTGTGACGTATAGGTGTAGTGTACTGTGTTGGTGTGGATGTGGTCTGTGGTGTATGAAAAGGAGTGTGTGTGTGTGTGTGTGTGTGTGTGTGTGTGTGTGTGTGTGTGTGTGTGTGTGTGTGTGTGTGTGTGTGTGTGTGTGTGTGTGTGTGTGTGTGTGTGTGTGTGTGTGTGTGTGTGTGTGGCGTGGGTACGGTGTGTCGAAGTGGGGTAGGTATAGTTAAGTTGCGGGTCAGGTTGAGGGCGGGGCAGCTTGACAGCAGCCCTGACAGCCTTGTTTGGGGCAGGGGCAGTTAAGGGGTCGTGCGGGAGTCACGGGTCAGGGGCGGCAGGGGCAGTGTACCTTCATCTCTCCCCTCACGCTAGAATTTATTAACACTTCCTATTGTGCCAAATGACACTTGGAGTTACCTAACTTTCTCGCAGCTTGGTAGTGATTGCCACACACACACACACACACACACACACACACACACACACACACACACACACACACACACACACACACACACACACACACACACACACAGCCTCCTCCCAATCAATCTCACCATCATGAAGACTGGGCCCATAATTTACATAAAACCTCACTTGGTCCTACACCAACCTCTTCAATAAGCTTCTTTTAGCACGCAGAACAGATAACCCCAACCGCTTCACAATTCAGATGGTGCCTATAACTAACTGTCTTTGTCCAGTCTGTTCTGCTTTATTCAGCACCTCTCACCTTCCTCGATGACCGGGCCGATTTGAAGCCTCCCCAGTTCATCCTTCCATCGCCTTCAAATATATCGGTGTGTCTGTCTACATTGCTCCATATTAGGTTCACTTCAAGACTTACACTTTCTCTCTAGAGGTAGAGTGATAGATTTTAACCCTTCTCTGGAATGGACAATGCGAATGGGAAAGTTCAGTTTGGAGAAAGAGTGATGGATGTGAAAGTCTGAGTGTTGTAATGGCTCTATTTTGTATGCTATAATTTGTATGTCATCAGCAGAAATTACAGGATGGGTGCTAAGATATTTGTGCACCTAGTTTAAATATTCGCAAGGGCTGTGGTTATGTCCCTATAGACTTGTGGCTTCCGCATCGCCAGAAGAGTGCGGTGTGGAGAGAGAGAGAGAGAGAGAGAGAGAGAGAGAGAGAGAGAGAGAGAGAGAGAATGCCAGGAAAGAAGGACTGTCAGTGAGGGTGTAGTGTGAGGGAGAGTGACACTGTATAAGGAGTGAACCAGAGGAGGGGAGGAGAACAGGGGAGAGTGTGAGGGATGAGGGAGGAAAGAGTGTAAGGAAGAGAGGGAGGGATGGGTATGAAGAAGAGAGAGAGAGAGAGGGAGGGGTGCGGAAGTAGGAGAGGGAGGGAGGAAAGTAATAGAAAGTGCGGGAACAAGGTAGAGTGGAGTGAGTGAAGGAGGATGGAAAGGTGTGAGGGAGGAAAAAAAGAAGGAGGGATGAACGGGAGGGAGGGAGGGAGGGAGGGGTCAGACAACACACACACTACGCTTGGGTGGAGCTGCCCTTTTCCTCCCTTCCTCCGCCTCTTCCTATCTGCACCTCCACCCAACCCATTTTTCTCTGTTTCCTCCTCTCCCTCAATCTTTCTTTCTTCCCATTTCCTTTGCCATCCTCGTTTATCTCTGCTTACCCCTTTCTCTCTCACCCTGCCTTTCTCTATCAGTCCATCTGTCTGTCTGTCTATCTATCTATATAGTCTACCTTGGACCTTTTTTTTCCCTCCTTGTCCCTCTTCCCCCAGCGGTACAGTTGGGGACCTGAACACAGTATCGGCTGCTGCGGGGCATTATTCTAAGTTTTCTTCTCCTCCTCCTTCTCCTCCTTTTGCCCATCCCATTGACCCTCACTCTTCGCACTACCTCCATTTCTTCTTTTCCCCTAAGTACTGGCAGAAAATTATATAAATGATACATATACTGTGGATAATGTTTAGTACTAGAATGTAAGAAAAAGTTGTTAAATTTAATGCTGACAGTGCACAGAGGCGGAAAAGACAGTAAATTAATTGAATTCAGATTAGAAATTAGCATCCTCAGTTTTACAGGTCTTTAGCACGCCCGCACTCAGAGTTCTGTGTTCAGTTCTGGTCACCGTTTGGCATAATAATAATAATAATAATTATAATAATAATAATAATAATAATAAAAATAGTGAGCACAGAAGGGTAACGAAACTTATAATTAAACTGAGGGAACAGACCATTAGATGAGCGCTCGGAAGAAACATCCTTTTAAATACTCATAACACAGATTATGAAGCGATCTGATTATTTAAAAAGAAAGTTCTAAGGATATGATAATGCGGTAGTTAATGAATACATCACTACATTCCGGGTGAATTACAGTATAGGTATTAGCTATAAAACATGTTGGTAAACGCTTGCAGTTAACTGAAGCAGAGGACTTTTTCATCATCATCAGTTTTAAACACTAAACAAACATAATACCTTGCAGTGTGGCCATTTGTGATAGAGTAGAAATATATAAAAGTCATTTGGTATAGCATCTATACCAACTAATCTCCAGATAAATGCGTTCACAGCTGAATAATATACCGGTATTAATCTATTTGTCTTTCATCCAGACCGCGGACACTATAGCAACAAGCTAACATCATCAAGAAATTTACCTGGTGTTACCTTTTTCCTTACAGGCTAGAGTAAAAAATTATTCCCAGTTGCTCTTTCGTGCATTTTTTGTGCCAGACTACGGGAGGGATCTGTGGAGGTTAGGGGAACTTTCTTGTATTTTATCCATACTTTTACCTCATACCTGTAGATACTGTATCACAAGGTAGTCATATACTCTACAACAAATCGCTCACAGAGGGCTACTATAGTAGGTCTGTTGCTCTTTGCCTGCCCTTGTACTCTCTCGTTTCTGACACCGTTTCTTTTCTCTCACTTTTTTCTGCCTTCCTTCTTCCCTTCAGTCATTCCTCCTACTCACCATCCTTCTTCTTCTCACTCAACTTTATTCCACTCATTCCTTTTCTCTCTACACTACATTCCCTCCCTTCCCCCCCCCCCTGTTTTTCTCCCACACTCATCCTTCTCCATCCCCCCCCCCCCATTCTTATTCACTCTCAGTCCTCCCTCCCCTGTTCAGTCTCTTGCTTCTGCCTCATCCTGTGCCCTCCTTTCCTTACTTTCTCTCTCTTCTCTTTGTTCTTCCCTCCCTTCACACTCTCCCCCCTCCATCACCTGTACTTATACCTTCCTTCCTCTCTCTCTCTCTCTCTCTCTCTATTAAAAACATATCAAAATCTCATTTCTCACTCTCTTCCTCTTACACCTCCTCTCTTCGCAGTCCATTTCTTTCCCACTTCACTCCCCTCCCGCTCTTCCCTCCCTTCTATTTTCCACTCTCTTCTCTGTTAAAAACTAATCAGTTTCCCCTTTCACTCTATCTCTCTGTCCCTCCTGCTCTCTCTCTCTCTCTCTCTCTCTCTCAGCCTCTCCCCTTACTCTTTCCATCCTCATTCTTCCTCCTCTTCGCTCGTTCCATTTTCCCCCTCTCTCTCTCCCACTCTGCCCTGGTAAAAGCAAATCAGTATCTTATTTCTCTGTCTCTATCTCCTTCCCTCTCCTTCCCTAAAGTTCTCCAAGGCCAGTCAGACACAGACGATGACATAGAAGAGGGTGACGGTAGATAAAGGTATGGTGCAGCTTTAATGTCTCTCTTTCCCTCTAGATCCCTTTCCCTCCCCCTCCCATCTCTACACTCCTTCCCTTCCTCCTCCTCCTCCTCCCCCATCTCTACACATCCTCCCCTTTCTCTCCCCCCTCCTCTCCCCTGTCCCCGATCCTCTGTCTGTGTGTACTTACCTTGTTCTCGAGAGGGACCAACTTCGTATCATTCGCCGTCTGAGTCACTCCTTGCCCAACTTCCTCCCTCCTACCCTTTCTCTCTCTCTCTCTCTCTCTCTCTCTCTCTCTCTCTCTCTCTCTCTCTCTCTCTATCTCTCCCTCTCTCTCTCTCTCTCTCTCTCTCTCTCTCTCTCATTTCACCCATACATGACAAAACGCACAAATTATTCCATTTTTTTTTTTTTTATGAACTCCGCTGCAGCCAGAAGTATCCCTTTCCTTCATATGTTTTTACTTATCATTACACATTCTTTAAACAAACATGAAGCATGGTTCTTTTTCTCTATTAAATTTGGTCAATGTCTGTTTGAATTTAGTGCATTATAGCTAACTTAGGAATTAATTAGATGCTGATTAAATTTTCTAGTCTCCTCTTGCAACCACAGCTGTAAATTTCCTTGTATTCCTCCCAACTAACATCCACAGCTGTAAATATCCTTGTATTCCTCCCAGCTAACATCCACAGCTATAAATTTCCTTGTATTCCTCCCAGCTAACAACCACAGCTATAAATATCCTTGTATTCCTCCCAGCTAACAACCACAGCTGTAAATTTCCTTGTACTCCTCCCAGCTAACATCCACAGCTATAAATTTCCTTGTACTCCTCCCAGCTAACATCCACAGCTATACATTTCCTTGTACTCCTCCCCGCTAACAACCACAGCTGTAAATTTCCTTGTACTCCTCCCAGCTAACATCCACAGCTGTAAATTTCCTTGTACTCCTCCCAGCTAACATCCACAGCTATAAATTTCCTTGTACTCCTCCCAGCTAACCTCATATTTAAACAAAACAATATTGAACACAAACTAAGCACAGGTTTGGCTTTCTTTTTTTTTATTTTTTTTATTAACTCCTACATGCACGACTTTTTTTTTGCCATTATTTTTCTTAGCTACTCCTACAGGGGGTTTAAATGGCGACCTTGAACGCCTATGTACCCTGTAACCGTTTTTGTCTTTTTATTTTGCGGTTCAGGTGCTTCGTGAGGGAATAGCATGATATCGTCTTCATTTATTTTATTATCGCTACCGCCAAGAAATTGATAGATAGATCGATAGGTAGGTAGAGGGTAGATAGATATAGATGGATAGATACACAATAGGTAAAGAGATAGATATACAGATAGATAGGGTGTTTGGGGTGACTAGTAGAAAGACTGATGAATTTGGAGACATTTAGTGAAGAAAAGATTTATCTGAATATGCTCTCTCTCTCTCTCTCTCTCTCTCTCTCTCTCTCTCTCTCTCTCTCTCTCTCTCTCTCTCTCTCTCCTTATATGCTTCCCTCCGTCCCTTATCTCCTGCTACTCCCTCCCGTTCCCTCTCCTCCAGTCAATTGGATTCCTGCTGAGGGTAATTTTGCCTTCTCTCTCTCTCTCTCTCTCTCTCTCTCTCTCTCTCTCTCTCTCTCTCTCTCATCCTTGTTTTCTTTGTCACTCCTGTCCAGTATCCTTCCTATTCACCTCCAACTGTTCTGTTCTCTCCCTGTCTCTTCACTATCCCGTCCCCTTCCATCCATCCTTTCTTCCCTCTGTCCTTCCTTCCATCATCTCTTCCTTTATCCCTTTCCCTCTCTACCTCTCACCTTTCCTCCCTCTCCCCTCGCTTCCACTCCCTGTACCTCTTTTCCTCCCATCTACCTTTCCTTTCCCTGTCTCTTCCCAGCACTTACCTCCCTCTTCCCCTTCTGTCCAGACACCCTCCATCCTCTCTTCTGTATCCCTGTTTCCCTCCCACCCTACCACCCTTCCCTCCCTCCCCACCACCCTCTCTCTCTCTCTCTCCCCCAACCCCCTCCCCCGACACCTGTCCCTCCCCATAAATGGTCACTTATCGGGTCCCTCACAATTGACCATTAGCCAGACGGAGGAAGCTGGAGGGAGGAAAGGAGACAGGGAGGGAGAGAGTGGAAGGGAGGGACGGAGAGAGTGGGAGGGAGGGAGGGAGAGATTGGAAGGGAGGGACGGAGAGAGTGGGAGGGAGGGACGGGGAGAGAGATGGAGATGAGAGCAGGAGGAAGGTAGCGAAGGAGGGAGGGGAGAATGGGAGAGAGCAGAGGCGAGAGCAAGACGAAAATGGAATGAGAGAGTGAGCGAGCGAGCGAGAGAGAGAGAGAGAGAGAGAGAGGAGGAGGAGAATGGATGAATTAAGGAGGATAGGAAGGAACTGGAATAGAGGGGGAAGAAGAGAGAGAGGGAGCAGAGAGCAGGGGAATAGAGAGATGGAGGGGACGCAGGGAGAGAGAGAGAGAGGAGGAAAGGTAGGAGGAGAGGGAGGGAGGAAAGGAGAGAGGAAAGGGAGGAGGAAGGTCAGGGCGTAGGCGAAACACCCTGATTTTATATGTGGTGAAGTCAAGCCAGGGGGTGTGTAGGAGGGGACCCTATGCCTTTACCTGTATCCCTTTACCTGTAACCCTGTACCTGTAACTAGAGGGTGTGTTGGTGGTTCCCTGTACCTGTACCTGTAGGATCCCCAGTAGTACCTGTAGGATCTTAGTATTTGTATTCCTGGACCTGTATAAAGGGATCTGTACCTGCATATGGGGGTGCGTTGGAGGGGCTCTGCGTACCTGTAACTGTATCCCTGTACCTCTAGACGCCTGTATAAATAATCCCTCTACCTGTATAAACCTCTATAGGGAAGGGGGGACTGAAGGAAATGTCTCTAAGGTGCATCAGGTGAAAGAGAACGTTGTCAGCGGATGCCTTTAGTATTTTTGGTATTTCCCTCCTCGATTCATTCTCTCCACTTCCTCCCACTCCTCTCACACTTTCCTCACTTCCCTCTCTCTCGCTTCTCACTCTACTTACTTCCTGTCTTCCCCTCTTTATTTTCTTTCCCATTCTCCCAGTTCCTGCGTCTCTTCTCTCTTTCTGCTTCCACCATTCTCTTTTACTTCTTTTCCATTCATTCCACTTTCTTTCACTTCTCATCAGTTTTGCATCTCTTCTCTTCTCTCTTCCATCCTCTCCACTCCGTCTCATCTCTTCCTTTATCTCTGCTTCCTCTTTTCTTCTTTCCATTCTCTCCACTGTCTCCTTCGCTTTGTATTTTATCATTTCTGTTACTATAATTAAAACTCTTTCTCTCTCTCTCTCTCTCTCTCTCTCTCACGCCACTGAATCGTTACCTTCATAATTCCTCCCCGATATTTCTCCCTTTTCCTTTCGTTTTCTTTTGTTTACGTTTTTTTTTTTCCATATTTCTTTCCATCATATATTCTCATGACTCATTTTTTTTTTTCGGTCAGTCTTTTAATATCATCCTTTCTGTATTTTTCATCTCTCTTTTTCTTTTCTACTTTGTGGTCTGTTTTTATCATCACTTTTCAGATTTTCTTAGTTCATTATTTACATTCTGTCGCGTCCTTTTCATTGTCCAATATTATTATTATTATTATTATTATTATTATTATTATTTATCACTTCATGTACATCGTCACACACACATGCATTTACTGATACGTTCATTCACACATACATTCATGCATACATAATGAAATACATACATAGAGTAGTTTATATATGTTACTGTACATGCATAAGGGCAGATTTGATTATACATACATACATACACACGTCCATACATACATACATACACTCATACGTACATACTAACAAAGATGATACAAATACTCAGGAATAATAATACCAGTAGTGGTAGGTGGTGGCGACCATCATCCACTCACTTGATGTAATGCTGCCTACTTCTTCCTTAGCCTTTATCATTCTTTTTCTGTGCCTGTCCTCCTCTCTTCCTATTTCTCCCATCTTTCCTGTCACTACTTAATGCTTTTCTTTCCGTTACAGGTGGCTTTACATTGAGTGACAAGCCAAATGGTTTCCTGTAAGCCAAGAAACCATTTACAACGCTGGGTGGTAACCATATAACCAAACCATACGTGCTCCCTACGTGTCAAGTGGGTTGGTGGAGGGTTAGTGCCCCTC
>NC_137042.1:20214278-20356778 GCF_032717465.1 Coenobita brevimanus
GATTTCAATAAAATTTAGTGGATAGGTGTGCAGTGGGTCAAGGAACAGTTGATGAGATTTTGAGGTGGATCTGGATCGGGATGAAGGATTAGTCATAGAATTAATTGGCGTTGATGGAGGCATGCACTCTGAAATCATGTACCAGGGTAGATTAAGAGTAAAACCAGAGATTTAATCGACTCTCTGAGACCGTAAAAGTATTCGTCTGGTAGGAAAGAGGAATTACAGCTGTAAATCGTACCTTTTATTGGCGTTGGCGAAGCACTGTCTGAGTGCTTTCTAGTCACTACCTTTAAACGATTCTGTTAAGTTCGGGAGAGATATTTTTTAACTGCAAGGGTTAGATACAGCCATCATTAATTTCTTGAAGAAGTCCTTCTAAAGTTGAATAAAGTTGCCTAGAGATATTAAGAATGATATATAAAAATACGGCATTGAACTGAAGGAGTTAAGAGGAAAAGTACATGAAGGAAGGCGGCCTGAGCAGGCGGGTGAAAGTGATGGGTCTTAAGCAATAAACAGTGATAAAGGCGTTATTTCCCCACCGCCTTGGTTGAACTCTGGGTTGTAGTGTTTAGCAATGTCAAACTTTACCAATGTTTAGTGTGACCTCTGGTACAAATGTGTTTATAGACTGAAAAATTTATCTGGAAGTAAAGGTATTTTGATTACTCCTCCAACATAGTTGTGCAGGTATTGTGACGTCAGCTTGCCCAATAGTTTTTATACATGCTGTGCGAAGATTGGATGAATGTAAATATTACTGAAGGATTATTCAAACATACGGACATTCCAGGAATCTACATGCTTCAGCAAAGTGGCAAATCCTGTTGTTGAAAGCTTGCTTTCAGAGGGTCAGGTCAGTGTCAGGCATGACTCACGATGATGACTGACGCACACTGACACACTTACACATATCCCAGCAACTGTCCTGCTTCACCCATTTCAAAGCAACAATCCATCTTACAGTCTGGTTTGGAATTGCCTACTTTTCCTCATTTTTGGCCGGGAATAGAGACCTTCGTGTATCGATTCAGCTCAGGACGGGAGATATTTTGCTACTCACTGAAACACACGGTAGTCCAAGAGCCAGTCCTCTCATAGTCACATCTCCAGTATTTTATTCCGGCTAAAACCATTCGAATTCATTGAGCTGGAAGTGTGCCACAGAAATTTGGGAACAGTAATTGTCACCATGAACTCTCTTGTGGCCGGGATAACTCTAGTACTCTTATTATAGTTCCACTAACGCCAGACGAGTTTATTCAGGTGAGAGAGAGAGAGAGAGAGAGAGAGAGAGGGAAAGAGTAGGAGACAGAGTGTTAATACTGCCCGACCCTCGCCAGACTCATATCACTGCTAACTTACTGCCTCCATGCGCACCTCATTGCCTCGTATTTCCACCACGGCACACACCACGCCGCACACCCTCATAACTCACTCACTCCACACATCACTACCATCAACTCTCCCCTTCCCTCCCCTCCCCTCCCTTACCGCCTTCCCTTCTCTCACCTCCCTTCTAAACTCTCCTTCCCTGCCCTCCCTCATTCCCCTCCCCTCTGTCTAAACCTCACATCCTCCTTTCCATTCTCCACACCCCATAACCCTTTCCCTCGCCCAACTTCTTCACCCTTTCTTCACACCTTACAACATTCTCTTCCCTCTCTCCCTCCACACCGTACACCCTCTCACTCCGTCCCCATCTCACATCCACCCTTCACCTCCCTCCTCCACATCTCATGATTTTCCCTCCCCCCACTTTCAATAACGCTAGTACCTCGTTCTACATCTCCTACCTTCAACTACCCTCTCCCTTCTGCGCCTTATAGCTTCCTCTCCCCTCACTTCCTCTTCCCTTTCCCCTCTTCTGCCTTGCATCTACCTCCAGCTTTGATGAGGCACCCCTCCCCCCCTTTCCCCTCCCCCTCCCCTGCACCTCATGCCTTCACTTCTCTCCACACTTCATGCATCCCTCATCCCTTCCCTCCCAATATTATTCCTTCCCCAAATTCCCTCCTCCTCGTCTTCATTCCCTCCTTCCTTTCCTCTCTCTTTCTTCCTCCCCCCCCATATCATGTCCCACAGCGTTGATAAGGTACCCCCTTTCCCTTTACCAACCTGCCTTGGGTTAATTACAGGTGAGAGTTTTAAACACTCACCCTATCAGCTACATGTCCCCTCACTGCCGGAAGTACTGCTTGCCCCCCCCTCTGTATATTTCTCTCCCTTTCCCCCACCTCTCTCTCTCTCTCTCTCTCTCTCTCTCTCTCTCTCTCTCTCTCTCTCTCTCTCTCTCTCTCCAATCAACGAATGGAAGAATCAGCGGAGAATTATGGAGGAAAACAAAACAGTTAAGGCCTTGAGAGCCGGGTGAATTTGCATAAAAAAACGATTTGAATTATACAAGCACGCAGAGATGAGTTTACCGTACTCCCATATTATTGATGTGTGTGTGTGTGTGTGTGTGTGTGTGTGTAATTCACCGGGTCGGTCAGGATCACGTGATGGTTTGTGATCATCGGCATTTTACCCTCCCGGAAGAGAGCTGAGAGCTCATATAGTCCGATCTAAGGGCAAAGCCTTGACCTTCACACACGCACACACCCATCCTCTTGCTCAAGGAGGACAGTGACCACCCACTTTGTCAGTGAAACTTTTTCGCATCCCGAGCAAGGCGCGAACCCCCGACTTAGCAGATGCTAGGCGAGAGCGTTACCACTGCACCAGCGTGTGTGTGTGTGTGTGTGTGCTTTACGAAACAGGATATATCTGCCTCTGGATGGAATGACCGTGGACATGTGCTCAGAATTACACACAAAAAAAATGTATTCGAACGCTGCCCTACAGCACTGCACATTTCCAGCCACGTCAGAACTATCACTTTAAAGAACTTATTTAGCGCCTTTACTACCACGACGTCTCTCTTATTCGGTTCTTGCAACAGCCATACGACATTATTCACCTTAGGAGAGACCTCTTGCAATGGAGGGTCATGAAAGGACGGGCCATGCAACACTGCGTCAAATCACGCAAAAGTGGCAACTTCAAAGGTTGCCAATATACTTTCGAAACTGTTATTTAGTCTTGTTCAAACAATGAAAATTTGTAAGTGCTTTATATTTTCATATTCTCTTTACTCATTGGCTTCCTGGATGCTTCGTTAATTTTTACAGTGCTGTGGTCGCAGTAACGAGTTCGTCACCCTCTGTGACATTTGGTTCACTTTTATTATACAGTATATATGAATCAAATTTAGCTGTGCTGCATTTCATTTTAACTGGGTCATATTTCTAATCTTGTAATCTGTGTATTGCTATACGAGTATATAATTTGATCTATGTGAACTCACACACACACACACACACACACACACACACACACACACATTTTATATATATATATATATATATATATATATATATATACTTGTGTTGGCATCACAGTGATTCTGTGCCGAGTCTTTCCATTTGACTGGTGGTTTTTAGTTTTTCTACGAAATATTATTCTGGTTTTTAACTCGCTATTTCTCCTCACTGTTTTTCTTTATAGTGTATTGAAGGAGGTTTGAAGGGTGATAGAGAGAGCTGTCTGATCTGCTGTCCTATTTCTCTTACTTCCGTGACGGGTGATACTACCAGTATGAAGGCCCAGCCACTTTGCATGGACTGTAAGGTATTGTGCATGTACTATATTCTGCATATCTGTTGTATGTGACACTACATCCTTCCCTCCTCCTCCCCATTGTTAGTCTCCTCCTCACCTCTCCCTCCTGTCTTCACCTCTGTCAAGGCACCGTAATTGACCCCTCTTCCAGCCCCGCTTTGTGTTGGGGTCAGAGGGAGTCTAGGTTATTCATCACTCCGTCTCTTATTGACGTCCCACCCCGCCCCGTGTCCACCTCACACCAACCTGCCCCGCCCCTCCCAACCACCAGCATGGTAACAATTCACCAGCCGATTGTTAGCACTCCATCACCTAGCCTCATGTTAGTCCACCCACCCACATATCAACATGTCTACCCAGTTCTCCTTTTACCAGTCCACCCATTGATGATACTGGTTCCCTTATCTCAGTAAAAGCTTCGGGTGTTTGCCTAAGCACAATTTCCTGGATGGACAAAATAGCAGTTAAGGAATTCTTGAGATTTTATTTTTAAAGCTTTTCACAGCTAGGAATTCACTCAGTGGAAAAAAAAAATCTTTTCATGTTAGCTTGGATAAAATTCCCCAGTGCACCATCCATACCAAAGAGGATTCAGATCAGATTATTGGAGTCAGTTTAGCTTTTTAAACTCCACATTACCCTTGACTGTTCTCTGTCCTTTGACTATCACTTGGTTAATCTTAATATACAAAGCCTGTTACAAGCTACCATGTATTTTTTTATTCAACTTACTTTTTATTTATATATTTTCTACATCCATTCGTGGCTAAACCTTCTAATCAGGTAGCATACTTTACATTTATTCTTGCCATCTCCAAGCGATTAAATTGCCCAAGGAGGGGCTTTTTGACCAGAGGGGTTAGATATAGCATTAATGAAGCCCATCACAACTAGAGATTTTACCTAACTTACATAACCATTTACTATAACTTCTTTTGAAACCCACAACTCATCAAAATCAACCCAACCTTTTAACCCTCAAGCCTCGATTGACGACATATTTACACTAGTTTGGTTAACGTCAATCGGTTTTACCAGCCACTGGGAGACTTTTCTGCTATTTAAAGTTCACTCAGCCATTTCAAAAACACTCACCTATTTACAAAATACACTTAACCAGTTAAAATACAAATCCACCTAGTCATCTGAACGCCCAGCAAACATTGTAATTTCCAGCCAGCTTTGCAAAATCCTCGCAGTCTATTAAAAATCCGCCTAATCCTATCAGCCATTTAAAGTCCAGTATGTCCGGCCAACCATTTAAATTCCTCCCGGTCATTTAAAGCCCTCCCCGTGATTTAAAAGTCCACTCAGTAATTATGGTTTCACTGCTCCTAAATCGCCTGGCAACCAAATCACCTTTTTTTATATTCACACAAAAACCTCAACAGCCGAGCTAGGTGTCTTGTGTGAGGGAAAGGTGTGATAATCGTGGTGGTGGTATAATAGTGGTTGAGGTGGTGGGTGGAGGAGTAGTGGAGGAAGCTAAAGTTGTTGTAGTGGTAGTGGTTGGATTTTTGTTGGTGTGCATGTAATGGTAGACTTTGTCATTGTTGCTGTAGTCGTAGATGGTGTTGTAGGGATAGTGGTTGTTTTGATGGGAATGATGTCGTAGTTAAGGTGGTAATGATTACTGCAATGAAACTGGTGGTGGCTTCTCTACAGGTATAATGGTAGCAATTTTTATTGAATAATATATATATATATATATATATATATATATATATATATAATATATTTATATATATATATATATATATATATATATATATATAATATATTTATATAGATAGATTGATTGCTTGCTCGATAAATAGATAGATATACACAATATACACAATATATATATATATATATATATATATATATATATATATATATATATAGATAGATAGATAGATAGATAGATAGATAGATAGATAGACTACTGATGTAGAAGTGTAGATGTATAGATACATAGATGTATAGACTGGCTTTACTGGGCCTAAAGAAAGTTATTGTAGAAGATACCTTTACACCAGAGTTATTAATGTAGTAAAAAAGCATTTACACTGGAAAAAATTGGAGCATCAGCAGTACTAACAGTTGTTGTAATAGCAGTAGTAATAATAGAAGCAGTGATAGTACTAGTAGTAGTAATAGTAGTGGAAACAGCATTTTATGAATAGTAGTAGCAGGAATAGCAGTTGTCGCATCAATGTGAGAGTGTTGGTAGTACCGTAGCCTAGTCTGGGAGGGGGCCAAGAGTGAGGTGCAGTGCTTGTGGGGCCCCTGCCTGGCCGCTAACCCCTCCAGTGTATATATAAGCTACCATTCCTTACCGCAAAAACACTCACGCATGTATTTATATAAGCCTCTACTCCCTTTCACCACACCGCTGGCATTAGTAGTACACCAGGTTATTTTAATGCTATAACTGCATCGCCATTCTTTCCGCCAAATAAACTCATGCGGCTTTGGCGATAACAAGACAGGTTATGCGAGGTCAACCATCGCAGTGAAAAAGGTTTACGTCTGTCCATATGCCTAGGAACTTCTCTTCCTATTTATCTTTCAGTTATCTATTAATCAACTTATCCTTTAGCCAAGTTTTTATTTGAGGAATCTTCTGTTATAGTATTTTATTTTACCCTTATTTTGCTTGTGATTTTCTTCTGTTGAACAAAGGCTATGACAGTAACCAGAAAATAATCCCCGGCAGTAACAGGAATAAAATGTCTGGGGGTAGCAAAATAAGTAAATAACTAAATACATAAATAAGTAGACTGTAAAGTGTACTCTTGTGTGGAAGGGTGTTATGTGAAAGAATGTTAATATACCTGGCTGCGTTAATATTTACCGTACAACACTCTTTATTCAACCTTATTTTTTTTTTCTCTCTCTCCACCACATAATACAAAGATAATCATACCAGCATCATTAACTCTTGATATCTTCTCTATTTCAGTGCGGTTATCGCGAAACTATCTTCTACGCATTAAAAGACATCCCTCTTGATGGTGTTAAATATGATCACATCTGTTGGATAAAAACTGACGAAACACGCACTGTCCACAAAAGATAAGTGTTGGTTCCAGTAATGTGCCTATATGAACCAATGAGATGATCACCTTTAAAGTTGCTGGTTTCGCTGCCCGCCAACCAGGAGTGAGCTGTGTCCTGCCTTATTAATATGTTGTAGTGGCACCAGTGTGAAGGCCGCGACGGAGTGAAGGATATTTTCCATCTTTCTGCCACTAACACTTCAAATTAGATTGTTTTATTTTTGTTGCGATAATGATAAGAGGATCCAGCTGCCAAGTTTGGTTGTCTGTGCACGTCCCGAATATTGATACTTGTATGTCAAGTCTGTTAAGTGTGGTTTGGCTGAAGCTAACGATTTCATTTGCTAGGCTGATTAGAATCACAAAATACTCTGTGCATATTTTTACGAGGGAAATAAGGATGAACACTAGATAATGCAAAAAATACTGCAGTGGGAAACACATCCTTTAATGACACAGTACACGAAATAACGCCAGTGCAACACGTTTTAACTTATGCCTGTTCATGTTCCCTTCGTGCGCGAACTTAGAAGTGTCGTGGTGGGTGAGACAATTGCTCAATGTTTCCCATCAAACATTAAAGGCCGACTTTGAAGGAGACCAATGCGTTGAATGAATGATAGTCTGACGAAATACCCACTGACGAGGTGTAGGTGTAAGGGAGTGTGTGTGTAAGAGCGAGAATGGGAGAGTGGGAAAGAGAGAGAGAGTGGTGGAGGGTGTGAGAGTGCGTGAATGTGAGAGGGAGTGTGAGACTGTGAGGAGTAGGCTAAACAATGACCTGCTGTTTGAGAGAATGACAGTGAATTAAAGGATATGTGCATGTATAAGAGAGTGGGTGAGTGTGAGTGCGAGTGAGACAGTGTGAGAGTGAGCGAGAGATGCATGCTTGAGTAAGATGGTGCATGACGAAACCCTGGCCTGCTGACTCTTGGAATGCCTATCTGCCTGACGACATGACTGACTAGACCACAAGCAACGTGCCTCACTGCTACGTGTGTTTTTGTCTGAGTGCACGACCGCCAGAATTATCTAGCATTATTTTCTTAAGCGATCTGCACTGGCAATGCAATAGGCAGTCTCTTCCCTGAGTGCCAGCGGTGTTCCTAAGCGCAGCGGGAGGCACACACACACACACACACACACACACAACGGGATGGATTCAGGTCGGTAGAGACATGCAGAGAAAGGGATGAATAATGGATGCAAACACTGCGCATTAAACATGACTGGATAATCAAGTGGCTTTGATGTATAAAGAAACGATAACTGAACAATTCGATAAAGCAACGATAAGTTTAATAAATGTCTGGATAATCTAATAAATTACTGTGATCCCAGACTCATCTAGGCGTGAATTCGTGTGGACTGCAGGTTCAAGTTACCATTCTCAGGCAATCCACCGTCCACCTTTCGGGGGTAGAGAGTAGAGAGGAAGCTGAGGGTCTTTCGTATAACCAGGCAGTGGAGCCGCCCTGTTATATTGATGCCACCACTTGAAGGCGTCCCTTTCCCTCGCCATCTAACGAGTAGGGGAACAAACACACAATGCCTGAATACATTAACGGATACTCCAGGAACCTCTGACTCACCCAACCTACTCAGACTGGTTACCTGCCCAGATCAGTGTCAGGAAGGGCGAGTGTGTGGGCAGGGACAGGCTGGGTGAGTGTGTGGGTGGGGACAGGCTGGGTGAGTGAGTGGGTGGGAACAGGCTGGGTGAATGAGTGGGTAGGAACAGACTGGGTGAGTGAGTGGGTAGGAACAGGCTGGGTGAATCATTGGGTGGGGACAGGTTGGGTAAGTGAGTGGGTGGGGACAGGTTGGGTAAGTGAGTGGGTGGGGACAGGTTGGGTGAGTGAGTGGGTGGGGGCTGGTTGGGTGAGTGTGTGGGTGGGGACAGATTAAGTGAGTAAATGGAATGGAGAGTAACACTGTAAATGAATAAATGGTTGAATTACCCAGTGACCTAAATGGATGAAGGCACAGTAATTGAACAGAGGGTTACTGATACAATAAACGAAGGGCTGTATCATTTATTTAGTTCCTAAGGTGTATAAAAGCACGATAAATGAACAGCTGGACAAAGACACGATAAAGGGGCTGAATTATCTAGGTACGGAGGTGAACAACTACACACTCCCTGACTCGCCTAGCCCACTGACTGACTGGTCCTCTGGCAGGCTCAGTGACTGGTTGGGTGGGTGGGTAGGGTGGTGAGTGGGTGGGGGGTAGGTTAGTTAGAGGGTGGGTGGGTGAGTACGTTGGTATGTGGTTGGTATATTGCTGGGTGGATGGGTAGGTTGGTGGGTGGATTGGTGGGTAGGTGGATGGGCGGGTGGATATAGGTTGGATGGGTGGGTGGGAGAACAGGTGAGGTGAGGTGAGTGAACAGGGAACAGGCTCTCACGGTTCACTTGTACTGAGGGGGAGGGTGGGGGGGATTGGGAGAGAGGGAGGGTGGGGATGAACTGTGAGAGAAGAAAGGGAGAGAATGTGAAAAGAGGGGAGTGGAAGGAAATGAAAGGAGAGAGAAAGTTAGAGGAGAAGGATGGGGGGGAGAGGATTAAGAGAGAGAGGAGGGGGAAAGGAAAAGACTGTGGAGAGAGAGGAGGCGAAGGGAATGAAAGGGGATGCAAGGGGTAGGAATGAGGGGTGAGTGAGGAAGAAGGGGGGCCAGGGAGAAAAAACTGGAAGAGATGGGGTAGCAGGGGGGGAAGGGTAAGGAAATGGGTGGAGAGGGAAGGAAGGAGAGGAGAAGAGAGGGAAAGGAAGAGGGGAGAGGAAAAGGAGAAGGGGAGAGAGCTAAAGGGAAGGGGAAGAAGGAGAATAAAGGCGGGAGAAGAGGAGGGTTGCGATGAGGAAAGAAAAAGTAGAAAGAGGGATGGAGCGGAGAAAAGAGAGGGGGAAAAAGAGGGAAGGGGAAAAAAGGAGGGGGAGGGGGCAGAGGAGAGGGTCGGGGAGGGGGAAGGGAATGGGGACAGGGTACAGGAGAGGACGACTGAGGTGAGAGAATGAGGGAGGAGGGGAGAGGGGGGGAGGGAAGGGAGTGTCATGGAGCAACTTTCCGTAAGCGTAAGGGGAGGGGGGGGAGGAGAGGAGGGAGTAGTGAGGACGGGCAAGGGCGAGAGGGGGTACGGGAGGAAGGATGGGACGGACGGAGGACGGGGAGGCAGAAAGGAGTGGGGAAAACAGAATGGAGAAGGAGGTATAGAGAAGGAGGAATGGAGGGAAAGGGAAAATAAGTGGAGGAAAAGAGGAGAGAGGAAGACAGTTATGATGGGAAGAAAGGAGAAATAAAATAAAAAGGAGGAGGAGGAGGAGATAACGGAGTAAGGAGCATTGCAGAGGGAGGGAACTGGGCAGTGGGTAAGGAGGAAGGTAGGAAAGAATAACGGAGTAAGGAGTTAGGAGGAGGGGAGGAAGAGATGAGATTATGGGGTGGGGGGAGATATGGAGGAAGGGAGGAAGACAGGAGAGAGATGGGGGGAGAAGGAAGGAATAAAATGGAGATGAAGGGAGGGGAGAGAAACAAGGATGTCAAGCAAGTTAAAGAGAAGCAGATAGAAAGAGAAGGAGAGATAGAGGGAAAGGAAGAAGACAGAGAGAGGAGAGAAGATAGAGAGAAGGAAATGAGAGACAGAGGAAGCGAAAGAGGAAATATGGAGGAAGAAAACAAGGATGGAGAGAAGGTAGGGAAGGAGGGAAGGGAAAGAGAGAGGGGAAAGAAGGAGACGAAGGGTTATAGTAAAGAAACACAAAACAAAGAGAGGACAGACTAAAGAAAAGACGATAAAACAAAGAAAACCAATTAAAAAACACAGGAGAAGAAGAAGGAGGAGGAGGAGGAGGAGGAGGGGAGAGAGAGAGAGAGAGAGAGAGAGAGAGAGAGAGAGAGAGCACATGATTGGCAGTGTTTATATTCCACTGGTAGATAGGCTGGTGGGTGGCAAAGGACTATGGAAGTATGTGGGTGATTAGGCAGAGACGTGGGATGGAAGGCAGGCAGATAGATAGATGGGTGGTTAGAATGGTAGGCTGGTGGGCAGGTAGGTTGGTAGGTAGACAGGTAGGTTGGTAGGTAGGTAGGTGGACAGGAAGGTGTGTGCTGTAGGTGGGTATGTAGTAGGTAAGTAGGTGGATAGGTAGGTGGACAACCAGGGAATTAATGAGATGGGTGGGTAAGTAGGTACAGTAGGAAGGTAGATAAGAAATGAAATGGATACGTAATTTGGTCAGTCGGTAGGTAATGAGGTGGGTGGGTAGGTTAGCAGGTAAGTAGATAAGTAATGACACAGGTAAGCAGATAAATAATAAAATTAGTAGGAAGGTAGATAGGCAACTAAGCAAGTACTGTAAGGAGGCAGGTAGGTAGATGTGCAAGTAGGTAAGTAGCTAATGAGTAAGATAGGTAGGCGGGTAAGTAAGCTAGTACTGAAGTAGATAGGTAGGTAGGTGGGTGGTCAGCTAGGTAAGTACAGTGTAAGTGGGTAGGGTACGGTAGGTGGGTGGCGACGTCCATAAATATGTGGTAGTTATGTTGGTTGGTTGGCAATTAAGAAGGTAGGTAGGTAGGTGGGTCCAACATTAATACTAAACAGCTACCAACAGTTTCACCACCAACACTGCTACCACAACGAGTACAATCCACTTTTTTTTTTTTTTCATTGCAAGGAAGAGCAAACTAAGGGTCAGGAGCCTGCATATCGCTTTCTCCAAGAAAAAAAATAAAATAAAAACAAGATAACAGAGAACCAAATTCAAGATCCGTTCATTTCGAGATGCCTGGACAAACTGCTTTTGAAAGACGAGATCATAGGCATTAGGAAATACAGACAGAAGGAGAGAATGCCAGAGTTGATTTGCTGCATGCATGAAGGACTGGAAGTAACAGCTAACTCTTACAGTAGAGTGTTGGACACAAAAGGGATGAGAGTTTGTTGCTAGACGGATGCTACGCGCCCGCCGTAGTAATGGAGGGATGCAAGCAGACAGTTCAAAGGAGCAGTGATCATTGAAGCAGCGATAGAAAAAGAGATGAAGAAGCAACAGTGCGGCAAAGAGACAGGTTGAAGGAAACCAGTAAGAGGAAGAGAGTTAAATAGACCAGAATCCTTTGACTCCACCTTGTTGAAAAGAGCTGTATGTGGGGAGCCCCCCCCCCACACATGAGTTGTACTCCATACAGGGGAGAATAAAACCCCTGTATAAAGTCAATAACTATGCAGGGGTAAAGAAGGCACGGAGTCGGCTTAGCACACCTAATCCTTTGGAAGCATATTTTACAAGAGAGGTAGTATGTTCTTTCTAAGATAGATTCCGAGAGAATGAAACCCCAAGTATGTTTAAAGATGATGCAGGATTGAACTGGATAGTGTTAAAAATTAGAAGGTACTCCTGTGGACGATTCTGTCGGGTTGATGGACCTAAGAACTGAGTTTTTGATGCACTAATAACGACAGTATTATTTTTACTCCAATCAGAGATACGAGCCAAGTCAGACATTAGGTGTGCCACAGCCTCATCCCTTGTTTGTTGAAGTAACTGCTGAGACGGACGCTGCGGGAAGCAATAATACTACCACAACAACAACTACCAATTACACTACTACAACTACCGAAACTACTACAATAACAACTACTTATACTACTGCCAGTGGTACCAAAACTACCTTTAGGGACACTTCTACTACCACAGTTAATCCCTCCGTCACGTACCTACCACAACCTCATTACCATTGCCACTACCACTATTACTAATACTACCACCATCACTTATATAACCATCACTACAACGGCTATCACCACCACCATTACTCTCACCACCACAATGTCATCACTGTGGTTATCAGTACTACCACTGTCATCACCCTTACAATATAACAATCACCACACAACTACCACCACTACAGCTACTGTCTTATCCACCACGACAATCATCATCACACATATCATCGTCACCACAACTGCCATCATCATCACCACGACTATAATCTCGACCACAACTACCATCTGCACACAATTACCATGACCACCATCACTCATCACAACCACAACTACCACCATTAATCATGGCATTACCACTATCATACACCTATTAAAATTGTTCTTGATACACGTGCCACTAATACTACCACCTCAACCACAACTACCACCATCACTTCTACCACAACTACCCCCACCTCACACTACCTGATATCATCGTCTTTAAGTATAGCCAGGTATCTAGGACTTAAAGTATTCAAATTTACCTGCAGTTGTGAGGCAGGTGTGTGTGTGTGTGTGTGTGTGTGTGTGTGTGTGTGTGTGTGTGTGTGTGTGATGAGGCAGGCATGACTGTATTTGGAGAGGCAGATATAAACAATTTCATCAGTTGTGTGTCAGATGTGTCATGCCCTTGTGTGTGGGGTAGGTATAGGGGACGTGTGTGGGGTAGGTGTGGGGGGTAGGTGTGGGGGACAGGTGTGTGGGATAGGTGTGTAGGCAGGTGTGTGGGGTAGGTGTGAGGGACAGGTGTGTGGGGTAAGTGTGGGGGACAGGTATAACTATGTAAAGGCACATTTTTCAACAGTAGTGTATCAGACGTGTTATGCTCCTTATCTAAATGGGTAGTGTGTGGGGTCGATGTGTAAGGAAGATGTGTGTTGGTTGTGCATGATACGGATGTGAAGGAATGACCAACTAAATAACGTACCTGTGCTGCGGGTGTGTGTGTGTGTGTGTGTGTGTGTGTGTGTGTGTGTGTGTGTGTGTGTGTGTGTGTGTGTGTGTGTGTGTGTGTGTGTGTGAGAGAGAGAGAGAGAGAGAGAGAGAGAGAGAAGTGAGGTCAAGACAAGACTGACCTGGACTACCTGTTGTACGAAGCAGGTGTGCGCGAGTAAGAGAGTGAGAGTGAGAGAAAGAGAAACAAGGATTGGAAAATGGAAAAAGGAATGTAAAGTAAATAAAGACAGAGAGAGAGTGGAAGATAGAACAAATGAAACTAGAGTAGCCTGGGAAATCAATTGCAAGACAGATGTGGGAGATGAAGCAGGTGTGTGAGAGAAGAGAGCAAGAGAGAAAGATATAGGAGTGACAGACAGAGGAAGAGAGGAAGTAAACAGAATTAGATTGACCTGGTGTAGCTAAGTGAGTGATGTGAGGCAGGTGTGTACAGCGAGGCAGGTGTGTAAGGTGAGGCAGATGTGCAAATGAAAGACGATGAGTGAGCGGAAGAAAGATAAGGGGAGTAAGAGATAGTGAGGATGGTAGAACAAATAAATATAGACTGACCTGGACTAGGTGTTGTGAGGCAGGTATTTGAGGCGAGGTGAGGCAGGTGTGTGAGGGAGGTGTGTGGAGTGGAGGAGTGAGCGACCCGTTCAACACAGAGACTAGAGACCAACTGTTGCTCGCTCACCCTCTCCTCTCAGCTGTGTGTGTGTGTGTGTGTGTGTGTGTGTGGTACTTCCCCCTCCCTTGCTCCCCCTTCCCTCTCCTCTCCCTTACTTCCCTCCCTTGCAGCACTCACCCTCCTTTCCCTTCCCTCTCTTTCCCTTTCCTCTCACTCCCTTCCCTACTTCCCTTACCTCTCTGTCACCCTCCTCTCACTGCCTTCCCACTTTTCCCCTCTCCTCTCTCCCTTCTCATTCTTTTCCCTCATCTCCCTCTCTTCATTCTTTCCTCTGGCCATTTCCTCCTCCTTCATCTCTCTCTCTCTCTCTCTCTCTCTCTATCTATCTATCTATCTATCTATCTATCTCTCTCCCTATCTTACCCTGTGTTTAACTAATCTATATTAACCATAATTTTCTTCGCACAGAACAGACCATGACCCACTCCCAACATATACACAAACATACAAGAAAATAAACACGTGTGTGTGTGTGTGTATATATATATATATATATATATATATATATATATATATATATATATATATATATATATATATATATATATATATCAGCATTTACGCAAAGACATCCACAACAACACACAAAGGCATCAGTACACAAACGCAATTAGACAGATTCGCTCGGGTGCACGCAAACATGCACGTATGCACATACACACAGGAGCACACAGAGGCGTGGATACATACGTACTTACGTATGTGCGCAAACACACACACACACACACACACACACACACACACACATACACATACAGACAGACAGACATATACACACATACATATGAGTACATGCTTAGTTCATTATTAACAAACGGACAGGAATGACTGGAAGGAAAAAACAGGAAAGAGCTTAAGTTCTTTATCCTCTGACTTTTCATACTACACAGAGTCATCCTGAGAAAGGCTGAGGATGGACTCTGTAATCCGAAACGGTAGTGGAATAAGGAACCTAAGGTCTTTCCTGTTTTTCCCTCCCACCCATTACACACACATACCGTACATACAGCAGACAGACGGACGGGCACAGTCACACACAAACATAGAAAACACACACACACACACACACAGGGGACACGTTAGAAGGCAACCCACAATCTCACCCCTGTCTCAACCCCTGCTATCTGCACCATCATCAGCTGTCCTTATTTACTTCCTTCTCTTTCTTCTATTTTTCTCCCTTTCTCTTTTCATTCTTCGCCTCCTTGTCCATAATCCTTCATTCTTCCTTTTTCTCACCCCTTCGTTTCTGCACACCGCTCGCTGGCGCAGTGGTAACGTTCTCGCTTGCCATCTGGTAGACGGGAGTTCGCGCCTCGCTCAGGTTGCGAAAAGTTTCACTGACGAAGTGGGTGGTTACTGTCCCCCTAGAGCAAGGGGACGGGTGTGTGGGTGTGTGAAGGTCACAGCCTTGCCCTTAGATCGGACTATATGAGCTCTCAGCTCCCTTCCGGGAGGGTAAAATGCTGACGATCACGACCATCAAGTGATCCTGACTGACCCGGTGAATTACACTCTTCCTTCCATTCTTATCCATCCTTTACTTTCTACTCCTTCCCTTCCTTCACTTCCTCCCTTCCTTCCTTCCTTCTCAGTCTTTATTCCATAGTTCATTATTGCCCTCTCTCTTTTACACTGACTTCTGCATTCATTCTCCTTCACTCTCTTCCATTCATTCTTTCTCTCTTTCAGTGTTATTCACTTTGCCTCTTTTTCTCATTCATTTCTACACTCTCTCTCTCTCTCTCTCTCTCTCTCTCTCTCTCTCTCTCTCTCTCTCTCACTTTTCACACGTCGCGTATACAGTTTTTCTCCTTTTGCGTGCACTTTTTCTTCCTTTCTTCCCTTTCTCTACGTGTCAGCCTATCTTCCTTCTGTCTTTCCATCATTTCCTCTCTATTTTTGTTCTCCCCCCTTTCCTTGTCCTTGCTTTCATCCCTTTTTCCTCCTTCCCTACACTCTGATTCCTTTCATTTTCTCTCTCTTATTTTCTCGTTTTCATATGTTTCCCTCCTCCTTCCTTCTTTTTGTCCTTCTTTGACCTCTCCTTTCACCTTCCTCTCATTCTTTTACTTTTCATCAACATCCTTTCTTTTCTATGACCTTTTTCATCTTCCTGTTTCACTTATCTTCCCTTTTTCTTTCCAGTTCCCTCATTCTCTGTCTTCCGGTCTATTCTGTTTCTTTTTTTCTTTGCCCTTGTTTCTTGCCGTCTTCCCTCATCTTCATCCTGTCTTTCTTCGCTTTATTCCATTTCCATTCTTCTCTCTCTCTCTCTCTCTCTCTCTCTCTCTCTCTCTCAGGACAATAATAATTCCCTGTCAGTGTGGTGAACGAAACCCTCTTCAAATCAAAGTGAAAACCACGTTCTCGCTCCCAGAACCTTTTTAAGAAGAACCTCTTATCTCGGCTTTAAATATCACTCTGGTGTTTTAAGGCTGACGGCGATGGATTCTGGGATCTTATCTAGCACACCGCATTCCAGATTTAGACATAATGAACGATAAATTGAGAAACCTTTTTGTTACGTAAGGTCAGGGTGAGCTATATGTTACGTTCACTGGGCCTGAGCCACGTCTGGCATCCACGCGGTGCCCAACTGATCGTACCTTACAGGAGTGATGGCAGAAAATGTAGGTTATAACATTGCTGGATTTAGCTACAGTAAACAAATCATATATTTTTGTCTCTTCAGTTATCTTTTTTATTCTGTACAGTTACTTTTTTCTTAAGTTACCATTTCCTCATATTCTCTCCTAGTTATCTTCTCTTTTTCTTTCCATTTTCCTCTCCATACCCTCAGTCTGTCTTCCTTTTCGCCAACCTCTTTTATTTTTCATTGTCCTCAGACGATTTAGCTGACAGACCCTTGAATCGTACACACCGCGTACCCAAAGCCTGTCGTACCGCACTTGTGTGACGGCCTTTAAGCTTCCAGCAGCCTTATTTACAGATTTTCTTGAGATTTAAGTTGTGGGTAAAATTGCTTGTTTATTCCTCTGTCTCCATTTAAGCCACTACCGTACATCTCACACCGAAATCAGAGTGATTACTAGAGAAAAAGAATACGAAAAACTGGACGATTTTTTTTAACAGCGAATTATTATGAAGACATTTAACTTGGACATTCGCTAAGATCCTCAGTAAATATCGTTCTTGGCTCCCGTATTTGGAATATGCTTTAACATTTTCCTTGTACCGTGGTTTAGACATCTGAGTTTGCCCTTAAAGAAAACGTAGTGTTGATAAAGTGTCAACCCAGGACGTAAAATTTACCTTATTCTTGTGACCTCCAGACCATTTCACTCAATTTAGGGATGATTAACATTATTCTAGCACTGAAGGAGTTGAGGAAGGCTATATTGAACCCCTTAAGTTTGAAAGTCTAGAAAGGTGAATAAAATCGTCTGTTAGTAGCGACAAAAAAATAAGTGCGACACGGTTCAGGGGTCAACATTGATGAATATGTGGGCGCATTCCTGTGTGTGTGTGTGTGTGTAGGGGTCAGTGGCTGGTGGGGTGGGGCGGGGCGGGGACAGTTATCCAGCTCGCAACTGGAATAACCCGTGTTCGATTCTTGGGCCGGTCAGACTGGTGGACTCACCTGGTTTACTTCTTGCCCCTGTTCACCCAGCAGTACAAATGGAGACTTGGATGCGAACCATCTGCTGTGGGCCATGATATATGAGAAGACTGGAATTTAAGAAAAAAAAAAAAAAAAAAGGAAAAACGACCCCCGTGCAATCGGTAGGCATAACATCTCAGACTTTTTCTCCTTCACCGATCTTCGCCAACTCCCTGGATTGAAAAAAAAAATGCAATTTAATATTCTTAGGTATCGTTTGTTTTTCGTATTTTTTCCTTTCATATTATTTCTGGTTGGGAAGTGTTCGTAGGTGTTACTGAAGACAAAAGAGTAACCATGTAATTTTCTTATACCACTTCAGTTCAAGGTCTGCATATATATGGACCGGATCAATGGCAGAAATAGGAACATTGATTGTAAATTCGACGGCTTAGTCTGGGGTTTTCTTGTTAGGTGCTTTTTTTTGTCCGTCACTCTGTCATCACTCTTGCTCCACCTGGCCTAACCTCTATTATTCTTTCATTACAAGGAAAAGTTTGGTTGGCGTCAAGTTCGTAAGACTTCTTCCCACCTCCCCCTCGCGATCATGGGGTCTTAGTTCAAATCTCGAGTGTTGGTGGCTAGATGGAGGCTCTGAGTAGGTGATGCCAAATCCAGATGCTTAAATACCACTAAATGTGTTTCTGGAAATAGCTTGAATCACGCTAGGGAAAATCTAACTACAGAAACCTGCTAGAAAAGGAATTAAAACCAGTAATATACTGATAAAAATTTGTCCAGGTCTCAAGAATGTTGCTAGATTTCTTGTCATTTGATGTTTAAAAATGTGGAAATAGAAGTGAACATCTCTACATTTGGAAAAAAAAAATAAAAAAACATTAACTTAGTAACTATAGTTTTAAATTTCTCCACTGTGATACCAACCCTCCATCCAAGCCATCCCAAACAAGCGTGGTGAGGGATGACATAAAGTCGGGTTATGTGTTGTGTCAAATGGAGGTACATTACCAGTCAGTTTTTGTCAGACTGAGGCACAGCCGGGGGCAGGAACTGTCATAAGAGTCAGTGGTAGCAAAGGTATATAACTGACTGACTCTTCGATATAGCGTTTAATCCCGACTGTACTTTCTCCATCACAAACTCTACTACACAACTTTTAAACCAGGCAGTACACCTCTGCAGTGGAAAAGTGTACTGTCTATACTGGTGAAGACTTGACAGACTGCATAATGCGGTGACAAGACCCCTTCCACAAAACGAACACAGGCAATCGGAAATCGGATAATCAGGGCGAATAATCAAGGTCAGATCACCTCATCACACAAGTACCTACAATGACCTGCCCTGGCTATGATCCCCGTTTCAGTATCCTGTGCTAGGGTGGAATCCATACAAATAAGGTCACTGACATGTTGAACTCTGAGCTATACCAATTTTGGCATCAACATTCTCCTGGCAAAAAAATGTGTGTCGAAATGCCATGGCAATATTGCCTATGGGTTTGATGCAACTGCAGCGCGCACAGCTGTATACCCGAGGCTGCAGCTGTGCGTTCACACACACACACACACACACACACGTCCGCCAGGTGATGGATCGCCAGTAATAATTTTTCATATTTTTTCACATTTTACTTTGTCGTGGAAGCATAGCCGTATAACTCGGTTCGAATGTTTTAATATTTCTCTACCTCTTAACCCTTTCGTGCTTGGAACAGCTCTGGTATTATACTCCAGCTGACGCCAGACAATATTATTCAGATGAAAGTAGGTACTGGAGCCTGAGGGTGTTAGTACTGTCATAGTAGCCCAAAAAGGTTAAAAAAAAAAAAAAAAAAAACTTTGCTCGTATTTCCTTCCCATTCCATAACTCTCGTAAAGCAACAAGTGAGTTTTTCATTTATAATATTTTCCATTTCCTTTTTTGTTAGGGAACATGCTTCCTGTCAGTGTTGAGACGGGTTATTACCAAAACAAGTGGAGAATATACAACTTACTTTTTATTTTTACCCTTCTGCCGTGCTAACTCCATCCAGTTCGCCGTATGGTTTTATTCATCTTGAGGAATTTTCTGAACCGAAGGAGTTTGATATGGTCTTCATTATCTTTTCAAATAAAAGAGCCCGTTCCTGAGTGAATAAACTAGCCAGGATGCAGCAAGAATAAGCAAATAAAACGCGCCATCTGATTCGAAGGACGACACTTTTTCACCCTTCTCATATTTCCATCCTTCACTAAATTCTCCTTCCTCAACCCGTCCCTTCATTCACCACACCTACACCCCTCCCGTCCCTCCGTACTATCCACTTCTGCTTGGCTTGGTTCTTTATTCACAAACATGCATGGACGTACGTTCTGTATAAGGCCACGTACTTATGCTCTCGTTTTCATCCGTACAGCTGTCAGATACTTAGCCAAAGTACTGTGAATAATCAAGTAAGGAAATAAAAACTAATAATAGTAAGCGTCTATAGATTTGCTTGTCCTGGAAACTGATTAAGAGCCTTGATAAACACAGCTGATTTTCATGTTTTTGTACCCATCCCTGGTTTGATTTTTATTTTATTCTTGCTGCCTTGAGATGATTTTATACAGCATCGAGAGACTTTTTGAACTGAACGGGTTAGATAAAGCCCTAAATAGCCCTTTCACTAATGGAAATATTTCATATTTTGAGTAAAATCGTTTTGAAACTGCAAAAATGAATTTTAAAAATACGTCACAGTACTCCAGAGGTTTATCGGTCAACACTACATTGTTAATCTTAACTTGGCCTAAAACTCTCGTCTCTCCACCTTGAATGCTGAGCTGCAACAAGAAATTAAGACAATATTGCTCTAGTCCTGATGAAGTACTGTGGAGAGGGTTTAGAGCAGTAGTACTGTCCTATTTTGCCACTGCATTATTGGATAAAAGTAACAGAAGGACGAAAATTTCCGCCAAGTTAAGGTGGACGAACTATAATAGGTAAATGGTTTCTTGGGTTACAGGAACACATTTAGCTTGTCACTTAGTATAGTCACCTGAAAATAGCACTACATCGAGTGGGTAACGGGCGCCCCAATCTGCTAGGACTAAATCACTCATAAATATAGCATAGTATTTTTAATTTCTTCAGTGACATGGCTTTTCTTATATTGTAATCTTAATCTATCTCCAGGCGCTTTTATTGAGTTCAGCTAGCATTTTTTTTTTTCTACTGGATGGGTTACACCTACGGTAGATTTCATTATTTCCCCTACCCCTTGGAAACTCCTAAGTAAAATATTCGGAAGCAACAGGAATCCGACGATGTCACTGTCTGGAAGGAGGTCAGAAGAAAACTACAATTCAAGCTCCCATGACCCCCTAAGTTAATCTTTTCGGTAGGGACTGTAACGCCAACACATCGATGAGAAGGACAAGTAACACGTTTCATATCCTGTAAATATGTCCGCTATTTCAACATCTGCCCTTCACTGAGATCCATACTTACAACAGACAAGAGAGTAGCCAGGTAACAAAAAGCAGATAATGAAAAGCTTGGACGACAACAACAACAAAGCTAGGAAATCCCAACACGGTATGAGATATCATCCAGCAAACCACTCGTTCCCGTAATACAAGATCGACTGATGTAGCCTTTTTTCCGAGGGAAGGATTTCAACCTATTCATCTTGAACTTCAGTCGTATTGGGTTTATAGGCGCCAAACGCAAATAAACGCGTTCTTCTTGACGATGGAAATATAAACACCGGTAGGTGCTCTTGGGGATGTAAATCTTCAAACTGCGGGGTAAATTTGTCGCCTAAACTAATTATCGTACGTCTGACAACCAGCTCTAAAAATCCTGAGAATAATTCTATCTTTTGAAAAGAAAGCGACCAGAAACTGTCGGTCGCCAATTAGTTCTTATCTGAGATTATTATTGTTAAATGAGGAATATTATCTGCATGTTGCATTCGAAAAAGAGGAGAAATTTAGGTGAAAATCAGACAGTCCTAAACAAATGAGACACTCCTTAGACACATTACCGGGGTATGAAAAGTTGGGATGAATTTGACCGGCAAATTGGTGACAGGCTGCCCATGAGCCATTAGTGCATCAAAAACAGTGGCATAGGTAGGGTGTGTCATCTGTTGTGTCTGACCGAATTTGGTAACTTAGGGACAACAAGTTGTTTTTGTTTTTATCATTTACACCTACCTACCTATTTGGTCTCGTACAGAGGATTATGATACCGCGCTCAGTGCTCACTGACCGAACAATTAACCAACGTTTTCTTGGTGCGCAATTGGTGATAGTCCTTGTAACTTCCAAATTTCGTTCGTTCATACTCTTAGCCTACCTCTCACACACCCACATGATTATAATGTGAAGTTCAGTTCCATTATTCTATTATTTGGCCTGTATGTTTGTGATTTATTGTGATCCAGGCTGAACTCGGTTTAAAGAGCTCCAGTGAGGTAGGCTATATTACAAAGAGCTTGTGGTTACCTTTATCTTTACAGCATACCTGCTTCTTTTAGTATCGTACATAGGATTATATTGTGATGTTCAGAGTCGGAATACAGTACAGTGTTATCTTCAGAGTTAATTATAATGTGACGCAGTTAGTCATCATCTGGCCTTACTAGCCTGCTGAACCGTGAATCGTAGTGACAACACGTGGAGTGAAGGAACGTGCTGGTGCCTGCCTTGGCTGCTACAGGTGGTGAGTAGGTTGGTTCTATGACACCAAGCTAAATTTATGCTTAACTTTTTTATCTAGTTGTTGTCATGGTTACGTACCATTAATTTGTACATAACTTTATCATCGATTTGCTGAATATCATGACTAGATAATGCTTTAGCTATGTTTATCGCCTTGATTTTGATGGTCGCCGTGGGTATTTATTAATGCATAAACAATATCAGTGGTGTCTTGGCACTGATAACAAGGTTGTTAACTGAATCAGTATTATTAGAGTATCAGCCAAAAACACGGTTACGAGATTTTGATCTTTTTTTTTTCAGTATTTTAGACAATTCTGACATTTTTTCTATGGCATTTTCTTCGCAAATAATTTTTATTTTACTCTTGGTTAGGTTAGGTTATCTCCAAGGGTAAAATAAAAATAATTTACGACGAAAATGTCTTAGAATGTTCTAAAATACCGAAAAAAACGGATCAAAATCTCGTAATACTGTTTGTGGCTGAAACTATAATTTTACTATTGATTCAAACTGTTGGGTCTGGTTAGTACTTGGATGGGTGACCGCCTGGGAACACCAGATGCTGTTGGCATCCCTACGTGTTAAGTGGGGTTGGTGGAGGATTAGTGCCCCTCCCTGTAAAACAATTAACGCTGAGCCCTTGGCCACCCCGTTTGGGATACATGGCGTCTGGCAATGAATGAATGAATGAATGAAATTCAAACTGTTCTGGTGTTGATGGTTGCTGTGGTAATGATTCATTTGTACACACTGTAATATTTTTTTTGTATTACCGGTACTAGATTTAAGACAGATTTTAAAACCTTAATGTTTTGGTGATTACCTATCCTTACTTTTGTCACCTTTGTCTTTTATTGTTTTTTAAAATCATAAAGTTGTTCCCATTGTACATGTAACTTATTTATTGGCTTGTTGGTTGCCGTACTATATTTCCTAACTAGTTTTCAGGTTTTTTGAATACTAGTTTACCAAATTTTTGTAATCTTGTAAATGCTGGTATAGAAACATATATATATATATATATATATATATATATATATATATATATATATATATACTTCCATTTATTTCCGGTACGGTATATTTGCTTCAGTTCTTGAAGCTCTAGCATTCTATTATTGTTATTTTTTTCTCTATAATAGTTACATCCAGCTTATACGTACGTTTACCATTGACAATACATACTCCAGCTTTGTCCTGACTTTTTTTTTTTTTCTAACTCACTGGCTACACCTAAACCATCAACTACAACTTGCTGGATAGAAACCAGCTTTTCATGTTTGGTCATTAGTAGTAGTAGCAGCAGCAGCAGCAGTAATTTTAAAAGCTTAAACTTGTACTATCCCGGCCAGTAAGTCCTTTATATTCATGGGAATCTTGGAGCTAATCTCACCAGCTGTCGTTAGTATTGGCTGATTTACCAAGATCTCATTTGATTTTAACATGGTTGCGTGATTGCGGAAAAGAACTACTGACCAAAACTGAACATAGCCTACTACCTCTTTGACCTGCAGTACAGAAGGTTTTCCTAACCCTCTTGAAACTCAGGAGATAGTGAAAATAAAGGATGAAAGACGTTATTCTGTAGGATATGTGGGGTTGTTTCTATTCCTGTCTTAAACGTGAATAAAATTGTCCAAAGGTAGTAAGGATAAAACAGTTATTGTACTGAAGATCATGCTGAATGAATACTCTTTATCTTCAGTTACATATTGTTTTAATTGGCTATCACTGGCATAACAGAGAGTGTAGTCAACCTCAGACTGAAGAATGTTTTTATCATTTCATAAATTATTTGGCATGTCCTTCATTCCTGACGACAGCATAACCTGCTCCGGAGAATACAGGTATTCAGTAAGTTTACTTCAGCTGTAGTTAGTTATTTCACTATGACGGAACTAGATCTTTCCACAATACCAAGTGGTGGTTTCACTGAATTCGATGAGTCTTAGGTAGGCGGTAGGAATTACTCTGATCAGGTTTATCCTCTAATCTGACTACCACTTTGCCATCATCTGTGCTGAAAAGGGATTATCGGTAGGGACCTTTGTCAGATGAAAATAAACAAGCTAAAGTCTTGTAGAGGATAGAGCGATTCTGAATATATATTGGGTTCGTCAGTTTTTCGTTTACTAATCAGTGCGTGCAGTCAAAGGAACATTACTTTCTCCTCTTGGTTTTGTAATTTTGTCCTGGTTAGGTATAGATGATAGGCCTGCTACAGAATAACGTGGATAGGCTATCGCATTCATCTAGTTGCACACACCAAATTGTTTGATAGGCCTAAGATACTGTTGGGTCCATTAGTGTTGGAATTATATTTCAGAGGTCACATATAATGGAGCAAGAATGATTAATAATTAGTTGAACTAAGACCATAACTCCAGTGATATGATCAAACCACAGGCAACGAATTAGTTGGAGGAAATAGTAAAGTTTCCCATATTTTTCATTTTCTGTCAATGCTGTATGAAACAAAACTTTTATGAGAAACTATAGTATTTGCATGTCGCTCAGTATTAGATGTAGCAGTATCTCTGTGAATGGCTGTGTCTTTATGTCTTTCACCAACGACTACAGGACGCGAGATGCTTCACTTCCATAGACCTATGCGAAGCTGCACCACATATTACCACCCTCTTACACCACACTACCAGTAATGTCATAAATGACTTTGTGTCATAAAAGACTGTGTAGGTTCCTTTGTGGTTGAGTTAAGTCATAAAAGACTGTGTAGGTTCCTTTGTGGTTGAGTTGTATATATATTTTAGATTTATGGACGAGCGGTTTTTATATCTTGGAGTAGCTTCCCATTTGTCATGTAGTGACAGGAGAGGTAAAGAATAGTATGGGACTATTTTTATTTGTCTTGGAAATATTAACAAGTCTCTCACACGGAACGAAGTATAAGTCCCGGGTAGCTACCTCCCTGTCTCGCTATCTGTCTCTCTCTCTCTCAAATTGCCAAGCCCTTCTCCCCGTGACCTGTCTTCTCTGAGGCCTGTCTCCTTCTAAGCTTTCTTTCCTAAATTCTGGTGAAACAGGAGACGTATCACGTGTATTCCTCGTGGATGGAAAGTTTTAAGAAGCCTGTGTGTGAGTATGTGTGTATATGTGCGTGTGGTCATTAGGTCTTTGTTCACGAGAGGACTGCTGACAGCTAACTGCATCATCTCCTTACTGGCCACTGTCGTCAGCTTTCCTCAGTGTAACTTGCAAACCTCATTTCCTTTTCCCAGGCTCGCAGAGGGCTGTCTATCTATCTATTTATCTATCTATCTATCATGATTTGCAAATATAATATGTAGTCCTACATCTGCTCGGCCGCGCGAAAATGGCGTACCATCGACAGTTAATAGTCCTAATATATTAATACATACTATATACACATTATAATGAACTTATAAGCTAATTAAGTGAAATACATAATATTGTAAAGTAACATAATTGTATGAATATTGTATACATATATTATTCCTAGTAAATAGTGATTATTCAGTAATATTACATTTTAAACAAGTTGTATACATATTTGAATAAATGCATTAAAGTAAATTATTTAACTGTAATACAGTATGTACTTGGGTTATTATAGTGAAATGCATACATGCAAGAATAAAAAATAGTTTAAAATTAAGATTATTGTAAGAGTTATTAATATTTCATTTAAAGATAATGGTACTGGTCCGCCATATATGGGTCATTTTTTTCTTTGTATATATATATATATATATATATATATATATATATATATATATATATATATATATAATTAATACTATATACAAAATATATACACTTCATTCAGGGTGGTTAACTGTGATGTTAACTCTCCCCCCACTAAATAATGACTCCAAATTAGCAATTCTTGCATGCATTCTGTGCATTGCGAACAGCAGTACTGCAACTACAATGCAGACGATTATAAAAACAGTAGGTGCTGGGCTATACACATAATATGGGTTGAACATACTCAAACTCAAATCTTCCCAGGGCTTCATTGTTTCATTGATCAGCTGCATAGTTTCAAACTTAGGTGAAGTCAGCTTAATACTTGTGCTCATGTTTAAGTTCATATCGGGCAGTGGGTGGAAATGTTTGTGTGTATGATTGAGAATGGCGTAGTGATTGATGGTGGATAAAGTAGACATGGCTGGTGTAAATACCGCACAGTAGTCTGGTGCTATGTATAATCCTGATGCTGATGTATGAGATGGTGGTATATCTGGACAGACTATGTAAACTGATGTGTTATGAGGGAAATAAAAAAAACTGAGTGTCCAATGCGTTGATGGTGTACAAGTTTATCTGGAGCAAAAGTGAAGTTGCAATGATGATGAATATTGTTATGCTGATGATAGCCATTTCACAAGGGACCGTATCAGTAGGCTGAAACGTGAAAATGTACGCAGGACAAAGATGAACAGCATGTAAGGATGTGCGGCACTTTCGTTCAATCGTTGACTCACTTGCGAAAGTGACAGTGTCCCGTCTCTTGGAGACCATGATGAGTTCGGTGTCTGTGTTGATGTTGATGATGACCAAAGTGTTGTTATTTTTAAAGGGGAAAGGGTGTATTTGGTATACTGTGAACAGGTCTTCAGTGATGAATGGTACATGAACTACCACTGATGTTGGTGTTAGTGTTGCTTCTAAATACGGGTAATATTGCATAAATTCCCTACTGCGGAACAGTGGCTTCAATTTATGTTTATTTATGCCTTAACTAACTATTTGACGTAGCTCATGAACTGGGAGTAAGTCATTTGTGATCTTGCCATCACCAGCATTCGAAATTCCTTGCATAAGTGCCCTGAAACGATCTCTAGTGTTCTCTAATTGTAGTAAAATCGTGTCAATATGTTCTGTGATGATGGAGAAGTGCTGGAAAAGAGTAACGTTTCCCTCTAATCCATTTATTTTATCAACACTCTCGAGAGCTACGTTTTCTGCTTGTTTCAGATTTTTCACAATTGTGTTCATTGCTGAGTTCTGTCCTGTGATGAATTTATCTTGGTATGTTAGTACCTGAGCTATCTTATTAAATTTGTTGTTTATTTCTTTAAGGTCATCCTCTGTAGCCAATCCAAAGATGTTCCTAAGAACTGCGCCGCCCAGATCGAACAAACCGCGCTTTTGGCGAGTGCGTGTGATGTTGTTCCTGTCGCTCAGTACCTCCGTTCCATAAGATGGGAGATCTTGGATCATGACGAGCATAGTTGACTTCGCCTGTTCTAGTTTCCATTTCGCTAACTTCACCATTTCATTCACTTCCTTGGTGTTATGTGCTTATGAAACATAATTTCCTATCTTGAAGTCCAGAGTTCGCATCGGCGTCGCAAGTCTTTCTAGATAAGTAGGTAAGTCATACAAGTAATCTAGACTTATTTAAGTACTCATGACGTCCTTAACGATTGTAGTCGTGGCCGTTGGAGCTATGAGGCATCCTTGTCGTACTATATGCTTGGGGTCTAGGTGCGCATATACTCTTACTATGTAGAGGAGAATCCATAGCATAAGTCCCTTCATCGTAACCTACCGAAAAAAAAAAAAAAAATTAATTTCCTATAAAGCTGTGGTCGATGATAGTGATGATGTACGTTACGGTTGACTGTTATTTCATTTATAGAAGGAGTTTAAATCGATATTTAATTCTCGTAAATGATGTACTGTAGATTTTATTGGAATAGTTGCACCTATGTTCGATTGTTTGGTATATGACCTTAATTTCTTTTTGTAATCATTGTTGTGTTCTTGCTTGGTTTCTTGAGGTACGTTCACCTGTTCGGTTGTATCCGAGGCTGAATAATTATGTGATAATTCCCTTGAAACTCGTTTTAAATGGTCAATATGAACTTGTTTCTCCTCGCCACTTGAAAGTGACTTAATTAAAACTTTGTTTGCTTTTATGTTAATTACTCTGTATGGGCCCTCAAATTTTGGGGATAATTTATTATCTCTCGTATGAATGACTCCGTAAACAATGTCTCCTAAGCTGATAGGTGAATCTTTTGCCTTCTTGTTAAATGCCTCCGTCATTTCTTCCTTGGACATCGTTAATTGTTTTTTGACTCTTTTGTGAATGTCCTGGAACTCACGTAAACGGAGTTTAGAGTAATCATCGTAATTGTATATAGGCATGCTGTCACCTTCTAGGAGCTCATATGGTAATTTTTTATCTGTGCCATATATAATGAAATGTGGTGTGTCACCAATGGATTTATTTATAGACCCATTAATTGAGGCCTCTACTCTGGGAATCCAATCATCCCAGCTTGCATAATTTTCACAGAGAATGTGTCATAGCACATCTAATACCTTTTTATTTTGTCTCTCTACCAACCCATTCGATGCTGGGTGATAGGCCAAAACGTTAACTTTTTTGTTGTTGTATTGTTTACATATTTCTTGTAAGATCTCAGAATTAAATTCTCCTCCATTATCACTTATTAATACCTTTGGGGTAGTAAAGCGACATATTACATTATCTGTTATTGCCTTTGCTACTGTCTCTGCTGTCTTATCTTTAATTGGAGCTAAAATGACATAACGGGAAAAATGATCCGTTGCTACGAATAAGTATAGGTTATTATTGTATGATAATGGTATCTTGAGTAAATCAACAGCGACAACGTCCCATGGTTGATGTGGTACAGGGTAATTACCCATCGGTGCAGGTGTGACTGGGTATCCTTTGTGTTTCGCACATGATTCGCATCTGTCTATATGATTGTTTATATCTTTTCGTAATGAAGGCCAGTAATATAATAGCTGGGCTTGGTTGAATGTCTTATCCTTTCCAGGATGTCCTGCATGTGGGCTGTCGTGTATCAATCGTAATACTTGGGGTATCATGTCATTAGGTACTACCAACTGGTTAGTATTTCTTTGGCGTTTTGGTTGTTTAGAGTTAATTTTGTATAATGTATTATTGACCATTGTGAATTGTTCAAGTGGGACATGAAGTTTGGGTAATTGTATGTCATCTCCACTTTCTAACTTGTATATTACTTTTGACCATATTGGGTCAAGTCTTTGTGCCTTTGTGAAATCCTCGTGGTTTGGGATATTTCCTTTGAGATCTAACGCCGCGACCTGAATTGTGTTCGGGTTCCTAGATAATGCGTCAGCTACTATGTTCATTTTACCTTGTACATGGTAGTTTTCAACTGTACATTTCCATCTTGCTCTCCTCCCAGAAAGGAGTTTTTCTTTAAACATACCCACCAATGGTTTATGGTCGGTGAATAAGTGGATTTCGTAACCATATACCAAATCTCGAAACTTTTGTAATGCAAAAACCACTGCAAGTGACTCTAAGTCTGTAGTGCAATAATTTTTCTCCGCACCTCTTGTTTGTCTGCTGGCAAATGCAATCGGTTGATTCTTTCCTCTTTTATCTTCCTGCATCAGTACAGCCCCTAATCCTTTAACTGATGCGTCTGTACAAATAAGAAATGATTTCGTGTAATCCGGATATGCTAAACAAGGTGCATTTGTTAGTTTAATTTTTAGATTGTTAAATGCCCATTTTTGTTCTTCTTCCCATTGGAATACAGCATCTTTTTTGAGTAGTTGGAACAGAGGGAAGGCTATATGAGAGAACTGTGGTACGAATGACCTATAGTACCCAGCCAGACCTAAAAATTGTCTAACTTCGTCAGTCGTAGTGGGTTCAGGAAAATCTCTCACTGCCTGTATTTTGTCATCACTGGTGTGAATACCATCAGAACTTAATTTGTGGCCTAAGAAATTTATTTCCTTAAAGCAAAATTTGCATTTAGAAAGTTTAATTTTTAATCCAGCATCACTAAGCTTTTGTAAGAGTAAGTCTAATTTCCTGAGATGATCCTTAATATTCTTCGTTGCGATAATAATATCGTCAAGATAAACAAATATTCCTTGTCCTAAAATTCCGGACAATACGTAATTCATAAGACGCTGGAATGTGCCTGGGGCTGTCCTCAGTCCCATTGGCATTCTTGTATATTGATAATGGCCTCTGTTTGTTGAAAAGGCAGTGTATTTACGTGACTCCTGAGATACCGGAATCTGATAGTAGCCGTTTAGGAGATCGATGGTCGAGAATATATTATTCTCAGGACCAATATTCTGTAGAACATCGCTTAGCAATGGCATGGGAAATCTGTCTGGTATTGTGTGATTATTTAGTTTACGGTAATCTACTACCGCACGCATTTCTCCATTTCGTTTGGGCACAAAGAATAGGGGGGCGTTCCGCGGGGAAACTGAAGGCTCAATAATTCCAAGCTTTAACATTTCATGGACATACTGATTTGCAAGTGTACGTTGGGAGTGTGGTATGCGGTAAGCTGGTACGAAAATTGGTGGTGTTTCTGGGTGCACATTAATCATGTGATTAATCAAGTTAGTACACCCTAATTGTTCTCCGGGCAATGATACGGTGTCCCTGTGTGTTTCCAGCAGGGTTAACAAATCATTTTCTTCGTCAAATTCACCTGAGTGAATTAAATTCTCTTTTATTCTTTCTCTATCCGTAGATTTTATCTTACTTGTTACTCCACCAATATTTATTTCCTTCACAGGGGCGGAACATTTTTCAATATTAACTATGCAAGTTCCCTTTTTCAACTGAACTCCCCCATTCATGTGATTAATAATGAATATCTGAGTTTGCCCTTCGTCGTTCGTATGACATAATGCGTTTTCTACTGACAATCCCTTTACTTTACATAATTCTTCTAAGACAAGAACAGTACTATTCCGTAATTTGCTCTTTATGGTAACCTTCATGTATGAATTAGGTGGTATAACTAAATCATTAGTGAGATGGGCTGGAAAAATTGATAAATCAGTACTGTTATCTGGGTCACTAATTCTGGAGGATGGGGTTGGTGGTGGGAGTGGAACTATACACTCATCTGTTTGTGTATGTTTGTTTAAGCCTTTAATATTACCAATTCTTTTTGGCTCTCTTCTACCAATCGGTGAGGGCTCTGAAGTTATTTCCTCTATGAATTCATTATCAAAGTCTATTCCATTCATTTGTGGGAGTATAGTTATGTTCTCAGTTCACATGGATCTTAAGCCCAGTAACATATGAGCTTTAATTGCTAAGTTTTCAACGATATAGAAAAATGCAGAGAATGGTCTTGTAGTTTCTGTGAAACTGAGATTTAATCTTATCATACCTTTCACTGTAATCTCTTGTCCATCTACTGTGTATAAATCTAAATCAGCTTCATCCAGAAAAGTTACTTTCTTTTTATTTTTAAGAATTCTATTTAGTTCTTCATGTGTTATTAAGTTCACTGGAGGGCCTGTATCTAAAAATAAGGAAACGTTTTGATCCTCACATACAGCTGGTATCAAGATACACTCATTTCCCAACATGCCTCCTATGTGAAGTTTAGCCTTGTTCTTCTTTACGTTTGTTCGTTTTTTGTCATGACTTGGTCTTCCCCCGATTTGAACATAGACACAATTTTTTCTACTGTTTTGCAATCACTAGTCCAGTGCCCTTGGTATCTATGATGCCTACAGTAAGGACCAAATCCTTGTGTCTTTTGTTTATCCTCTTTTGCCTTGATAAAGCATTCATACCTTGTGTGTCCTGGTTTTGCACAATAATGACATAGAATGGACCTATCCCTTGACTGTGACCTACGAGGTGATTTCCCATAAGAAGTGTTGTTTATGGCGCGAGACCTGCTCGGGCTGCGCGAAAACTTATGAAACTGCCTGTAGGAAGGCGTCTGGGAACGATTTCTAGGCGTCTTTGTTTGTTTTGGCTGCCTCATTTCTGGTCGTGATCGATTTTGTTCTCTGTTTGGGGTCGGTGTAGATGTTTTCACAGCTGATACTGTCTCAGGTACCGTACCCTGATTCTACCAGAATGTGCATGTGTGTCGACCACACCTGCTTTTCTGCACTGCATCTCTACCTCGTTCATTAAGTCTAGCAAGCACATTCCTGGGGTGTACGCGATCGTCTTGACAATCTTAAGGGTCCTATCAGGTAATTTACACAAGGCAGCTACATAACCAATGATGTCCACGACGAGGTCTGGGGACATCTTTCCATCATCTGTTATCCAATTAGAATTCTCCAGAGTGGCTAACAAAGTTCTCTTGATTGTGGAGACATCAGCAGTTATTTCACTGAGCACATGGTTTGTAGTGTGCTCCCTTACAAAATCTACAATTTTATGTAATTCTGGAATTATACCTGGCAAGAAGTTCATACCTCCAGAAAATTTCTTCAGAAATTCAGTTTTAAATTCATCATATGTCCTAGCATGATTGAGCTTATCAGAGCGCAATAAATTGCTTGCTGGACATCTTTCCTGGCTTATGCAAGATGAAAAAATAGCAATTTTCTCTTGTTCATCTAGTATGTGGCGCTTGATGAACATTTGTTCGCACTGACTGACTAATGAAATGACATCAATGCGATCTTTGTCTGTGCCAGAGAATTTTGGGGCAGTCTTATCCTCGTGATACACAAACACGTGAGGTGTGGTTTTTAGATCAGCGGTATTTGTTTCTTGATTCATTTTTAATGATTGCCCTGTTAATTCAACTTGTACGTGTTTATCGTTGTGTGAGGGAATGGTGGAATATGTATGACCGGACCGGTGAACCCTGTTAAGTATATTGGCATACGTATGCAAGGCAGCTGCAAAGTCCACACTCTCTATGTCTGAAGGGGTTTCCCACTCATCATCTGAAACTCCCGTATTTGTTTCTTTATCTTTAGCGTGTGGTGAGGTTTGTCCAAGGGGTGGGCTGTCTCTTAATTGTGAGTCTGATGTTGTGGCAATTTGTGTGTCATCTGGTATTAACGTGGGTGGTGGAGAAAATATTCCTGTCATTAAGATATGGTGTTATGAAATACGCCTCTTGTTTATTTATGTCCTAGCAAACTAGATGAGTAAATAAGTTGAATATAGCTAATTTTAGCACTGAGAAGAAATGAGCAAGTATAATTTTACCCACTTGATACAGATCGTAGAGGTGTGTCGATACAAAAGTCGATCTCGGAAGAAAAATACAGGTTTGATTGAAGATCTCTTGATAATTCTAGTGGTGTGTTGATGGACGATATTACTCAGGAAATTCCATGGCGGTTAATGGCTGTCCCAGGCAAACCTCAGCATAGAACGTCGAATTTCCAACTTAACTGTGAAAATAAATGAGTATGAGTAGGAGCTATGTGAATAATGAGTAATGAGTAGTGGGTGAGAAGTGCCTGGTGTCAGTCACACGTTGCTTGGCATGGCAGACTCACGTTGTGATGTCATCTCAGCACATGGTGACGTTGGCTTCCCACACTGGTAGCTGTGGTGAGTGAATGAGTAGCGATGAGTAACTAGAGTGAAGACGGGTGAGTAAGACGAGTTGTGAATATGGACTTGGTGTTTTGCTGCGTGTCTTGACCTCTGGGTCAGCAGGCGGGAGGGAGTGGTGGTTGCTTGTGTGCTTGTTGCTTCGGTGTTTCCTCATCTTTACTTGCTTTGTTTTATATTCTTGTTGCTGCTTGAAGTTACGTGAAGATTATAGAGTTGTTTCATAGACTTGTAGACTATTTGCATTGTAGGCTGTATTTTGTCGGGATTCACTGTAGACTGAAGCTAATCTTGTAGAGTCTCGGTTACTTTTGTAGAAATTTGCTTTTAATTCGGAGACGATGTCCGTAGATTCGCTGGTTCGGCATAGAAATTGTAAGATCGTATCAATATTTTGTTAAGCTACTTGCAAGGCGTCGTGTGATCTCTTGACCTCTGCATCAGCATGATGATCTGGGAGACGGAGGGGGCTGGTTGGAGAGAAGTGTTAGGAGCTGGTTGTAAGTTGTGAGAGTTATTATTTTTGTTTTCAATCTTGATATTTTGTAGGAATTTAATGTTGATTCGTAGACGAGGTTCGTATACGTTGGCTGCTACCAAATGTCATTGATGACTTTGTGTCATAAAAGACTGTGTAGGTTCCTCTGTGGTTGAGTTGTATATATATTTTAGATTTATGGACGAGCGGTTTTTATATCTTGGAGTAGCTTCCCATTTATCATGTAGTGACAGGAGAGGTAAAGACTAGTATGGGACTATTTTTATTTGTCTTGGAAATATTAACAAGTCTCTCACACGGAACGAAGTATAAGTCCCGGGTAGCTACCTCCCTGTCTCGCTATCTGTCTCTCTCTCTCAAATTGCCAAGCTCTTCTTCCCATGACCTGTCTTCTCTGAGGCCTGTCTCCTTCTAAGCTTTCTTTCCTAAATTCTGGTGAAACAGGAGACGTATCACGTGTATTCCTCGTGGATGGAAAGTTTTAAGAAGCCTGTGTGTGAGTATGTGTGTATATGTGCGTGTTGTCACTAGGTCTTTGTTCACGAGAGGACTGCTGACAGCTAACTGCATCATCTCCTTACTGTCTGCTGTCGTCAGCTTTCCTCAGTGTAACTTGCAAACCTCATTTCCTTTTCCCAGGCTCGCAGAGGGCTGTCTGTCTATCTATTTATCTATCTATCTATCATGATTTGTAAATATAATATGTAGTCCTACAGTAACACCGGAAGCATTCTGAGATTGGGGAAACCAACAAACCTAACCATTACCCATTTCCACACCACCAAACCCTGCATTAGCTCAGTCCAGCCCAACACAGTCCCCATTACCTCAATTCACACCAAGAAATCTCCCCATTACCCGAAGCCACGTAACATACCCTGAAATTACCCCATCCAACTCCAACAAACCCACCATATACAGTCCATCTCACGAAACCTCTCCATTATCCCAGTACACCCTAACTAACACCACCATTCTCTCAGTTCACCTTACAAAATCCCGCCATTACCCTGTCCACCCAAACAGACCCTGCCATTAGCCCATTCCTCGCAGTCCCAACCTGTCATACCTTTCTTTACCTCACCAGTACCCCACTCCGACCCATCCTCTACCATAACTAACCATCAGTTTTATCCCACTCACCACCCCACCATTACTTCAGTTCACCCTATCCAACCCCATCCCAATAAAACCCTCCTTTACCCCAGTCCACCCCACCAAATCCCCCATTACTTCAGTCCACCGCACCAAGCTGGCCATTACCCAGGTCGACCCCAAAAGATCCCGCCATTACCCCAAAGCACCCCTCCAAAACCCTACCATTACGACACTCCACCCCACCAAACCTTGCCATAGTCCAGTCCATATTAACGAACACGCATATCCACCTTACCAAACCCCACAGTTACCGCAATCCTAACCTACCAAAGCCCATCAGATCCCCAGTCCATCCCAACAGCTTCGTCAAATATCCCAGTACCTCCAACCAAAACCCACCAAAAAACCAGTCCACCTCACCACCAAGCCTCTTACTTATCCCACTGATCTGAACTAATACTCCCACCCATTCCCCCAGCCGTCTCTGTTAAGCCTCCCCATTACCCCACTCTACCTTAACAGACCCCGCCATTACCTGATTCAACCAGACCCCACCATTACCCCTTACCACCCCAGCAAACCCTGCCATTACCCCATGCCACACCACCAAACCCCTCCATTACCCCAGTCCTCACCAACAAATCACGCCATACAGTACCCATCTTCACATGTCAGTTTTATTCCTGTCCACCCAAGCCAGCCTCTCCATTACTACCCTCCACCCAACCCAGCCCCGCCATTAGCCCGCTTCATCCCACTCTAACCGAAGATATTCTACCCAGCTATGTTGTTTTTACTATGTGTGTGTGTGTGTGTGTGTGTGTGTGTGTGTGTGTGTACTTTAACACTACACTGAATGTGATGTCACATGAAAAGCACATTGTAGCCCTATTCCTTTACCAGGAATTATGTGAACCTGTTATATTACTTCAAATGTTGTTACCTGATAAAGAAAAAAAGTTGAGTTTGGTTGGCTAATAAACGTGTGGTCGTTAGGTGTGGAAGGTACTTTATTTATGGAGGTTAATGTAAATTTAACTGAAAGAGTTTCTAATGTATGAAGTATATGAAAAGTTGTGGAGATTTGAACAAATTTACTTCATTCCGTATTGTACTGTATTTTCTATGTGTCGTTATATTACACTAAGTTTGGTATCATTTGGCCTTAAGTGTTGGATTTTTTTTTTTTTTTTTTGGGGGGGAGGGTTAGCTAGTAGTTGTGGTGGAGGTCGTGGCGTAGATCGATCTCAGGTTGGGGTAGAGGATTTTGCGGATTTAAAGTTTGTTTTTAAGAGATGTTAACTGATCTTCTTAAATCATCTGCCTATCGTAAAAGCACCCCAATAGTGCTATCACAGAAACCTGGCTGAGCATAAGCAGTCCTATAACATGTACCATATAATATCAGTGGTGGGTAAGTTAGTTGTGTTAACATGTGAAGGTGTACGACACGTGTACGAGAGCTGCTGGGCCTCAGAGAACGGACTATCTTGTCCATGTCCGGTGAGAAACATATCATATATATATATATATATATATATATATATATATATATATATATATATAATGTTAGTACAACCCGTCTCCTGTATTTTTACAACTCGTCTCCTGTATGTCAGGAGTGTATCAGACTGCATCTCAAGGGATAGGCTGTCATAAAGACTTTGTAGTTACTTGTAGAGAAGTATATTTTAGACTTGTGGTCGAGCGGCTTTTATATCTTGTAGTAGCTTCCCCACCAAATGTCATGTAGTGACAGGAGAGGTAAAGAATAGTATGGGACTATTTTTATTTGTCTTGGGAATATTAACAAGTCCCTCACACGGAACGAATATAAGTCCCGGGTAGCTACCTCCCTGTCTCGCTATCTGTCTCTCTCTCAAATTGCCAAGCCCTTCTCCCGTCACCTGTCTCCTCTGAGGCCTGTCTACTGCTGTCTTGCCTGTTCGGTGGCTAATCTCCGTCTGAGCTCTCTTTCCTAAATTCTGGTGTAGCAGGGGTGTGTCACGTGTGTTCCTCGTGGATGGAAAGTTCACGCAGCCTGTGTGTAAGCATGTGTGTATGTGTGTATTTGGCCACTAGACGCTGTCTCAAGCATTCCTCGCGTCAGAGTGTGTAAGCATGTTTAGCACTGCTCGATTCTCGCAGACACAACACCTCTCATCATCTGACTCCCTGCTTCTATCTATCTATTTATCTATCTATCTATATAATATGTAGTCTTTACCACACTGCTCGGTCGCGCGAAAATGGCGTACCATCGACATTTAATAGTTATAATATATTAATACATACTACATACACATTATAATGAACTTATAAGCTAATTAAGTGAAATACATAATATTGTAAAGTAACATAATTGTATGAATATTGTATACATATATTATTCTTAGTAAATAGTGATTATTCAGTAATAATACATTTAAACAAGTTGTATACATATTTGAATAAATGCAATGGTTGTTTTATAACACTTTGTAAGACGTGCATGTACAACAGACGTACGCATATAATTGTGCAATGGTAATACTGCTAGGTTATACATTACATATTTGAGTTATCACTTTAGTAATGTCTAATATTTCACCTAACTTGTATGATGATACTGGTAATACAGAATTGTGCTATAATTGTATGACATAATATTGTACTAACATTGTGGTACTACATAATTGTAACATTTTATGCATTGTTACAAAATATTGTGGTAATGCATAATTGTGTTGGCCTTATAATTGTAGTTACATTTTGTTAATGCAACTATTACATAAGTGTCTTGGCCTTATAATTGTAGTTAAAGTTACATAAAAGTTACATCTTGTTAATGCAACTGTTTTGTCATTACATAATTGTTACATATCGTTTGTAGGTACATAATTGTAGTTAGTGTAACATAATGCAATCGTTTGTCGTTACATAATTGTTACATATCGTTTGTAGGTACATAATTGTAGTTAGTGTAACATAATGCAATCGTTTGTCGTTACATAATTGTTACATATCGTTTGTAGTTACAAAATTGTAGTTAAAGTTACATAAAAGTTACATCTTGTTAATGCAACTGTTACATAATTATAATATGGAGTAACATAATTGTAATAACTGCAGTCCTAACATATGCTGCGGTCGATGATAGTGATGATGTGTCATGCCACTTGTTTGTGGAGACACAATTTGCTTTTTTGTTTGTAGTTTATGTGGTATTTTGGCATATGTAGTAACACTTACACTTATTTTCATTTGTTTGTTATGTGATCTTACTCTATTTCTCTTTTTTCCTTCTTACTTTTCTTTCTTTTTTTTTTTTTTTTTTTGTATGTATTGATTTTCTATAGTTTGTTTCTCTTTGCTTGTGTACACTTTTTTTTTTTTCATGTTGTTCATGGTTACATAATTACTGGCTAATTTCCTTGGGATACTTTTTTAAAGTTTAGTTTATATTACACAGATATTATTGAAAATGATATTATATAGTCCCATATTTTGTTATTTTATATAAAAAAATATATACACTATATACAGTATTAACTATACACACTGATTTGTTGTTCACCTGTACCTATCGTGAGTAATACGTGTGTCAGCACTGTGTGGAAATCATTGTCTTCACGATTGTGTTGAAGATGTTCACTCTTGCTAACGGCATTTGTGTTGGCCATTTTTTTTTTTTTCTAGTTTACCTTGTAACTTAATTTATATGTTTCCACTAGGTAGCTTTAATTAATAAATGTTAAATACAGTTCTTTTAATCGCTCACTGAGTAACTGTGATGGTAAATTTTCTTTATCACTTGTAGATGTACTAATGTATAGTTGTATATATGAAACACGTATTTTATGTAGGTATAAATGGTAACACTCGTTGGTAGTAATATATACAGTGTAGAATATTTAATGTTGGTGATTATTAAGTGTTTGAGTTATGCAAATAACTGAAGTAAGTATGTATATTTAAGCTGTAACTATACAGCACGTTTTATATGTTTGTGAAGAAGCTTATTGTCTATCACTGTGTATTGTATAAATGAAGTAACTATGTAACTCACTATTTTTACCGTGGTGGAAATGGTGTGAGTGGTGTTGCACGTGGTGATAGCGTTGTCCTTCGCGGGTTGATTGGCGTGTTGTCGTCTCAGCACATGGTGACGTCGGCTTCCCACACTGGTAGCTGTGGTGAGTGAATGAGTAGCGATGAGTAACTTCAGTGAAGACGAGTGAGTAAGATGAGTTGTGAGTCGTGTCTCACTCTTCGTTTGTTTGTTCCGTTTTTCTATGTCGATGTTTTCTCGGTCCTTTTCTCTAGTGATTTACTCGTTGTGGGATGAAGACTGCCGCTACTTGTAGGTGCGTGTAGAAGATTATACAGACGACGTAGAGTTGTTAATTGTAGTTGATTGTAGATGGCTGTAGTTCGCTGATTCGTCGTAGACTTGTAGACTATTTGCACTGTAGGCTGTATTTTGTAGGATTCAATGTAGAACTGAAGCTAATCTTGTAGTCTCGGTTGCTTTTGTAGAAATTTGCTTTTAATTCGGAGACGATGTCCGCAGATTTGCTGGTTTGTCGTTAAGCTACTTGCAAGGCGTCGAGTGATCTCTTGACCTCTGCATCAGCGTAATGATCTGGGAGACGGAGGGGGCTGGATGGAGAGAATACTGTCAGGAGCTGATGTTGTTGGTTGTTTTCAATCTTGATATTTTGTAGGAATTTAATGTTGATTCGTAGACGAGGTTCGTATACGTTCGCTGCTACCAAATGTCATAAAGACTTTGTAGTTACTTGTAGAGAAGTATATTTTAGACTTGTGGTCGAGCGGCTTTTATATCTTGTAGTAGCTTCCCCACCAAATGTCATGTAGTGACAGGAGAGGTAAAGAATAGTATGGGACTATTTTTATTTGTCTTGGGAATATTAACAAGTCCCTCACATGGAACGAATATAAGTCCCGGGTAGCTACCTCCCTGTCTCGCTATCTGTCTCTCTCTCAAATTGCCAAGCCCTTCTCCCGTCACCTGTCTCCTCTGAGGCCTGTCTACTGCTCTCTTGCCTGTTCGGTGGCTAATCTCCTTCTGAGCTCTCTTTCCTAAATTCTGGTGTAGCAGGGGTGTGTCACGTGTGTTCCTCGTGGATGGAAAGTTCACGCAGCCTGTGTGTAAGCATGTGTGTATGTGTGTATATGGCCACTAGACGCTGTCTCAAGCATTCCTCGCGTCAGAGTGTGTAAGCATGTTTAGCACTGCTCGATTCTCGCAGACACAACACCTCTCATCATCTGACTCCCTGCTTCTATCTATTTATCTATCTATCTATATAATATGTAGTCTTTACCACAAGGCGATACCTGTGGGCGCTCACCAGTTCCCTCCAACAGTTAAAAATGATAGCCCTCTGGTTCACAACCCCAGCCTCTACGTATCAGCAGCTACATCACATTTTATTTTATTGTGTGGAATCTGTGAGGTGCAGCCAATAAAGTCGGAATGATGAGTGAAATGGATGCATTACCGATTTCACTGGGGCCTCACTTCATTTCTACCCTACTTTTCCTACTCCTGTATCCTGTCCACCCCGTTATCAAGTGCGTAATTGGATTTTGATGATGATGATGATGGTGATGGTGATGATGATGATATGTAGAGTCCCTTCAGTTTCACAGTTGCACTGCCAAAACTAATCGTTTCCCAAAGGGTTAATCCATGTGCTGAATTTTTTGTCTCGTAGCACCAGTACTGGTATAGGATGTTCAGGGCAGGGTCAGCATTACGCTTGAAGCTGACACTTTTCACTAAAAATGTATTCGAATTTTAAATGATTTACCTTATATCCTTTATGTCATATACCGTCATGTGAAAGTATTGGAGACCAGAGCTTCTTGGCGCATTGTATTCGCGTCGTGAGCCACCAGATGCTGACTTTGTTGCTGTTGCCCGTAATTCAACACAAAGGTGCTGGATAAAGAATGGAGACTGTAACGCTCCTCTAGCTGCAAGTGGTGTATGTATATGATATATATTAACTGGGAGTGGGAATACACATTGAATTTTTTGAGACGTGCACAGTATATACAGTAGTAGTTCAATACTATAAGACCTTCTCGTCACTAATGAGTGAATGTTTTATGTTAGTCAAATTTGAAACGAGTCTTGCGAACACCGGTGTGCTGAACTTTGATGAGTTAGAAGTCTTGAAAGAGCCCGCCAGTACTCCTGAGCGTAAACCACTGGAGTAGCAGGCTTGAGGGATGAGACCGGATTGGTTAGTATCTTAAGGCCATGTTCTCCTCGATTAACCTCTTCTGTCCAGTGACGTATTATTTTTACTTCGTTCTCACTACTAAGACATTTATTCTTTTTTAACTGAGAAGTGACTAAGATTAAATATGTTACATGGAATACCACGAAAGCCAATTATCAAAATCGGTAGAAGAGGAGAGGCGAATCATATACAGTAAGTTGAATGAAATCAGCAGGAGATAACGGAAAGAAAAAGATTATCTTTCCCTACTTCTTGAAAGGGTAAAGGACAGATGAACTGTAACAAGGAAGTGGAAGAAGTAGAGAAATTTTTAGATTAATGCCTATTAACTACATGAACGTCAATAAGGCAGACAAAAAAAAAAAATTCTTTAAAATATGACGCGCTACAATCGAATTTACATTTAGGTCCACAGTTGGGTAAAGAGCCACAAGATGATATATATAGATATATACACACACATACATACACACACACAATAAAGCAGAGACTACAAGGTTATATCTGTCCATTGGTGTTCACTTCAATACTTCACCCATTAGAACGCCACACAAAATGCTCCCAGCCACTCTGGCTAGGTATGAAATTACAAAGAATACTGACAAAAATGGACTCTCAGAATTTTATAGGACCTACGTGTACTAACCCCCCCCCCTCAAAAAAAAAAAAAATCCATTTCAGTTTCACAACCCTGTACTAAAATATTTCTTCTCAGTTACTTCTCACCACCTCCCTAACCTCCTACTCCCTCTTCTTCCTAACCATCTTGCTTCCTTCTCTGCTCTCCCACACCACTCGCCCTGTATCTCCCCCTTATCTCCTATCAACCATCTTCCCCGTCCCTCAACGCCCAACCGCTTCACTGTTCACCCTGCCAGCTACCGTACGTCCTCCACTCCCCACTTCCTCCAACACCCCTCTCCAAACATATTTCTTCCTAGTTTCTCCTCTCTATCATCCCCCCTTCCACTTCCCCAGCCACCGTACTCTTCCCCCAACTTACTGCCTCACTCCTTCCCCTTCCTCCAACAGCTACCCACGCCTCTGCTTCTTCTTGGGCACATTATGCCCAACGTTTTTGTTATGTTCCTTCCGGCTCTTCCGACAATTTTCCATTGCGTTTCGTGTTATAAATTTTATCCCACTCTGTGATTCCCATTTTCTCTAGCCCGTTCACCAACTCAGTCTCACCACTATACGCACCCCCTCTTCCCTCTCCTCTGCCCCTTCCCCCGCCCACCCCCAACACCTCTCTGGCTTGCAGTGTAACCAGACACATATGACCTGATCTCCTTTACTATAACCAGTTTCGCCTTCCATGCCTCCCCATTCTCATACTATCCGTAAAGCAACCTGCGTTGGTGCTAAAAAGTACACTTACAAATCCTGGTTGGGTCGGAACTATTGGCGTCAGCAAGTACAAATTATGAGAGATGGTTAGCACGGAATGTCTGTCATCATAATAACGCATTTCATTACAAAACACAGCCATTACAAGGAATTATTTACTCTTTAGATATTAGTGTCTGTGAAGACACAGCAGGATTCAGGGACTTGAAAAGGCCAATCGGAGCCGCAAGTCTGTAAACACCAATCCAACACTCGGACACAAACACCGACGCCGCCATGAGTGTACTGTAGTTCCAATAATATTCTACCTCACGGTCTGGCTGGCAGCACACCAGGTCCAGACGAGGCTCAAAGAAATCACACTAAACTCACTGAGAAAGCCAAGGATTCGAACTTCCAGTTCTGAGTCCCTTAAGTACACTGACCAGGGAAAGACCCATAGCAGTTCGTTCAAGCGCCGGAAACTTCGTCATAAAAAAAAGTACACTCTATGTCCACACGTTACTTTCAGTTGGGAAAAAATTTCACCACCATGTAATTCCATTTTGATATTTCTTCACACGCGAGTTAAAAAACGGGATGATAATTAATTGTGTTGTCTTTCTAAGGTTGAACATAAATATAAGCAACACCGATCGAAAGTTCTGGGGAAATCGAAGCACTATGAAAAGATAAGGAATCTAACTTGTCCATTCGAAGCAGATTCAGTCTGGAATGGAGCAGAGGTTCGCCGCAATGGATCATTCTGGCGCCTGATCAGCACCTGCGCGATTGTCGTATGGCTGGCAACCAACCTATGGCCTCTCTGGAGAAATTTAAGTTCTTCAAAATAATTACATCAGTTTTCTTTGCTACGAACAGTAAATGAATTATTTATTTGTTATGCGTTAATAATGTGAGTTAATGTACGGTGGAAATAGATACACAGACGTTTTAGTGTTTGTTATTCAGATCACTGCAGCTCGTTGTTAAGATTTCATTAAACCATTCGGTAGTCATTTTAAAGTCATTTGTGACTAAAAACCTGTCAGTCATCATCGTCATCATAAAGTCTTCTACCATACGCCGGAAATATTAGGTAGAGACCGTATTAAGAGATGTGGTTAGAGGATTCTGTGTCAAGGTTTGGGGTTTGGGTGTTGTTATGGTAACAGCGGCAGAGAGAGAGAGAAAGACTGTCTGGTGAGTGTGTTGTGGTGTGTTTGTTGCGTCAAAATCGCGCTCATAACGACGTTAACAGCGACACCAGTGTTGTCTCATTATTCCGATGTCTCTCAGGGTGTGGGAACTGTCATTATTATTCTTGAGTAGGTGCAGCATAGTTTCATCCTCTTACTATAATTTTATCTTCCTCTCTTCTTTCATTTCTGCTCTTCCTCCGCTGCCCTTCTTCTGTTTCTTTCGCCGGATCCACATCAATTCCTCCTCTTCCTCCTTTCATTTCCTCTTCCTCCTCAGCCGTATACACTTTCTCTTTCTCGTTTTCCCTTAATCCCACCACATATTAGTACTACCTGCAAACCTAGTGAAGGAAATAGTGAGGCTTCCTTAAAATGACCCCATTCAGGCAACGTCTTCACCTCCATCGCCAGCTCGGCCGCTACAAAATGGCTGTGGAAGTGAATTTATTGCGGAGCATCTTGCTTCTCCCTGTAGTTGGTGAGTACCGTAGAGGAAATTTCATTGTTTTCGAATATTGTGTTCATTGCCGGTTCTGTTATGTAATGATAATTTTCAGGAATATAAATTATTATATATTAATGACTACCATCGTTTGTCAGATGTATGATTTGTTTTTTAAATATATATCATGGTTAAGGAGTAACATGTAGAGGCAGATGTTTTGAAACACAGAAACCCTTGAGGTGGTCTGGCCATGTGAAGTTAAAGGATAGTGTTAATGAGAGTTAAGTGAGCGAGGTGGCTGGGAGGAGAGGCAGGAGTCCGAGAACGAAGCGAAGAGTTAAGCTGCGAGAACACCATAAAAGGGAGGCTAGCGTTTCGTGGAAAATGGTGTCGTTATGGAGTAGGGACAGAAACGTCTGGATGTCCTTTTGTCGAGGTCCCTCCTCACAGGGTGTGATGTCAAGCTATAGATAGAATTAGAATTTCAGATCAGGAGGGGTTACTTTAGAGAAGGCAGTTATATCTCAGTTACAGATTTATATATTTCTTGTATTTTTGATTGTCATAAGAAGTATCTTGTTTACGTGCGACACTTTTTGCAAGGTATATTAGAGTGTAAATTATTAAGGTTTGTGGCAAAATAATAACGCTGCCGAAAAGTATTATTGACTTACTTCAAGACCCGCCCACTGCACCGAAGCAAGGTGGAGATAGCGATGCGGCCTCTAACGGGATCGTCTTCCTTGTACCGTTTTTGTATCAAGACTTCATTCACCACTTCAGTATGAGAGATCTTTGTTGAGCTGAATTAAAACGTGTAGCGGGGTCAAGGATAAAGTAGACGTTATCATCGGAGACTGGTCCTAAGCCTCTGAGGGAGAAGTATTTCCTGGGTTAAATAGAGTCATGTGGCGGGAACGTTAATAAAATATAAAATGATTTGCTGGCACTGAGAAGATTAATGGAGATAGTTTCTTAACCCAACCCCTGAAATTCATCGTAAATCAACTATCTGCCGTTACCAAGAACACAGTAAGAAAAATGCCTACGTGCTGGGGGACGTGATGATTAATTTAGCAAAGTATCCTGAGTGTTTAACATAATAATACAAATACCGAACATTATCCACGATTAGGCCAGTAAGATATACCAGTCCGTTATTTTAATTTTGACAAAAGTTTTGATACAGTTTCTTATATACTGTACAAGAGAAGTCGTTCTGGGCAGCTAATTAACACTGATTAGCCTAATGATACTTCTGAGCCACTTCAGTCCGATGGTGGATACTTATTTTAATTTTGTTATCCGCATGATTTTGTTCACCTCAAGATAGACCTTACGAACTGGGCATTAAATACACCTCAAATTAACTCCTTCTCTACTAGTAATTTATCCTAAGCCGAATGAAATAGGCTGGTATCAGCAAAAATACATTTAAGTTCGAGGCGTCCACACTTCAAATTGTGGAAACTATTCGAACGAGAAAGTTTCCTAATGTTCTTACCGGTATTTTATCTTTCCATCGATGTGCGTAGGTTGGCTGTTGCTGTAACAATTTCCGAGATAATTTTGGTGCTCAGTTTGGCGTCTTTTGGCATTTTTCAGTAAAATGTTGGCGAATTTTGAGAAGTCACTTAAGTAATATCTTTTTTTTTTTTTTTTTTTTTTTTTTTTTTTTAAGCTTTCTAGCGATGTTCGTATATCCGCTGTGGCTTTAATGGTTCGCCAGAATATAATACCGTATAGTTTTGGTGCGGTCATCTGCCACCCTGCTGCATACTGTGTGGTGTCCTCGTTCACGTTGCTTACACGGACAGTAAGAATGATGTACTACGGTAAGGTTGAAGGGGTTAAGGTTTGATAGTTTCGAGTATCAAAGAACAGCCTCCAATGTGGATTATTACTGATTAGCCTAGCAATATGGCCCGTATGCTTGGAGGCAAAAGAAATTTCGTAGCACCTTTTCCATTGTGACTTGTTTTGCATATTACACCCTTGGATTCTCTTGTACGTTATATATATATATATCGCTTCAGTATCGACATAGGGTGTATGAATGACGTACAGGGGGATATTGAGCTATAATGTGTAAAATAAATAGTTAAAGATGGTATGTTGCGAAATATGTAAAGCCACTCATAATACGACCCACAGTTGAGTTCAGGTTTTCATAGTTTTTTGAGATTATAATTAGACTACAATTAACCACGGCTATACAGATCCTATAGCCTGGCAGTCACTGGGTCGATTCCTGCCCTTTGTTCTTGCAGTACTCAAGTCTTGTCAAGAAATACGAGCGCAAAAGCCAGCTGAACCCACACCATTCACCAACTTCCTGCTCTTCACTCCATCTCTCCGATAACTATGAACTTTAGCCTGTAACAGAGAGGCTCGGGTTGCAACTAGGCATCTTCCTTTCCTTCCCTGACGCCATCTTACCTGCCCTGACGTCACTTTATTTACATCACTCTGCTTTCTCTAACATTTCTCCGACACTCCCCTGCTGACTGTGGCGATGGGAAGTTTTACATGAAATATATATATGTGATGCCAGTTTGAAGCATACAACAGTAGAGTACTAGATGAAAAGATACTCTCTTAAGTTCGAGGAGAAATGAGGACTATGGCGAGGACACATCATCAAGAGAGGATTATCGGCATTTTATTTTTTTTTATCTTGATACTACCTGTCGGCAACGCGTGTGTCAGATTTTGTACTCAAGATGGTTGTCCAAGTCAGGGTAAATAGATGACATCCTTATGTCTCGGTCAAGGTACTCCAGATGATTTCCACGCACGTCTCGTTAAATCCAAACAAGGAACGGATGAAGAAACTAGACATACAGTTATATGTCTTCCCGATTACCTGTTCTTACTTACCTGGGGACGATATGGAGGAAGTTGTTGTTGTAGTTTTATTTTATTACTAGTATTTTGTTTTTTTAGGGGCTAAGCAGATGATATTCAGGGATCGCAAGTAAGGATTGAGACGAAAGTGTGAGGGCCATTGACTAGCCTGTAGAGTAGAAGTTAGATCAGTACCGGGTATCGATTCAGGCAAAGATGAGCATTTGTGGCACAGTGATGTAGAGTGTGATGTACATACAAGAGGCATGGGAGTCTGAATGCAGGGACAGGACACAGATGGAAGTGTTGGTAATGAGATATATGTGGGATGAGATGGTTTTTGAGAGTGCGAAAAGACACTGTTAGAGAGATGTGTATAAACAGATTGGTATGATAGCAAAGCCTATGAGCTGATGTGGGTGTATCAAAGTGTTACTGGTATGACCATATAGAGAGAATGGATGGCGACAGTTTGGTAAAGACGTACACATCGACAGCAGTGAGAATGAGAGGATGGGATAAGTAAGTATGGAAGAGAGCAAATCCGAATAAAATGGTTTATTGGGAGGTGGGGAGAAGATTCTGTGTCGGTGATGCATAAGTGAAGGCACTGGTGTAAATCACAAAGATCAGCAGGTCCTGGTTGTAATGTTTTGAAGTTGTGTCGGTGGAGACCATTGCATTTGACATGTAAGAGACTAAATGTGAGTATGTAAGGTTGCTCTCTGTCTCGCTTTTAAGCCGTAACCCAGGAACTGGTAATAGGCATTGTGTGAATAAAAAAAGAAAAGATCCATTGTTTATTAGACAGTAGATATGCCAGTGTAAATTGGTATTTGAGGGTTCTGGAAAACAAAATAACGTTATAGGGCAAAAACTTCTGAACGTTCGGGCAACTTAATGTCGTGAGTGTGCTTTATTTTGAAGGAAAACTAGTGGTCACAGCAATGCTTTGTGTAGGTGCACAATTTAAGGCTCACGTTGTTTATATTTTCCGTAACAGATTGGTGATTACTACAGCTTGTTGTATAGCCTGACTTGGTAAACATAAGTGACATAATTGTTTTGGTCAATTTAATGTGTATTTCAGATCCCCGTGCATCATTTATTACATCAAAAGCGCTTTGATTGTTTTTTACAACTGAAATGGAGCTGGTCGTTCTACAAATTGCACATATGAAAATAATAGTTCACACGCCGGGTTGTAAATATGTTGACTACATTGATGTGTTTTTAGTTTAATTTTTATTGCCACCGGGGGACTCTGTTCAACATTATGAGGGATGACTCGTGGCCTAATGGATAGAATAAAAAGAAAATTCAACTCCAGCACTATATGAAGTCACCCCGGGCTGAATAGAATCGTCTGTTAGGAGCAAGGATATAGTAAAAAAAAAATCGTAGTGAAATGATTAATTGTAAACATGCCCATTGCCTTCAGAAAATTGCCAGTTTTAACCTGCCCTGTACGTAGACATCATTCTGGCTTCTTTGATGTTACCCTGCACCAGCTGACATCACTGTGGAGATTACTAAAGTCTCAGGTCATGTTACTATCTTCCCCGACCCTTATGTCACTTAGTTTCAGTTCTCGGTTAAATAGACCACCTCCCGTGTCATCACTCTGATTAAACCAGCGTCAGTTTATCTACCTTGACGTCACCCAGTCTTAGCTAACATCATATTCATTGACATCACATCCTGACATCACTCTTCCTGTCTTGCTGTCACTTATTCATAGCTAACATTACCATTTTTTATTAACGCCGTCTCCTGCCACCACTTGACGTCACCCAATCCCAGCTGACATCACTAAGTACCTTGACATCATATCCTTACTTCATTCTGCCTCCCTTGGTGACCTCCTCTCTCAGCTCTGATCGTGTTTGCCTTACCACTATATCTTGCTTCACTCTGCGTCCCTTTCTGTCACCGATTCCCACTTGACATCACTACTGCCTTCTTAATTCGTGGTGAACGAATTCTGTGTCAGTTATTGGCTGAAGTTTACCATATCTGATCGTACTGTTCATGTTCCTTGTCGTATAACCAATAATGATTACCACACACACACACACACACACACACATGTATATATATTTGGCTACAGACAATATATTTATAGACAAAGAAGCTAACCCTTTCAACCCGAGACGTCATTTTTATTATTCTTGATGTCTTCAGAAGATTTTATTTTGCTAGAAGAAATAATTAGAGATGACGGGTTAGGTACAGCCTTCATTAACCACTTCACTACAAGAGGTCTTTTTAAGGTGAAATACAAGAGTTTAGGAGTAACAAGATTTATTTAATACAAGACATCTACCCAGTGAAAGGGATAAAGATTATAAACTTACGTAAGCCATGGTGTGCGAGGTTATCAATGGCATAACTAAATTTCCAGAGTATAACTTCCTAGGAACTCAAAAAATGTAAACAAGATTGCCAACCTTCCCATTGAAATATAAGATGGCCTCCACACAGTTACGGTACACTGTTAAGTTTCTGTGCCAGTTGCCATGATGATCAGTGAACATACAAAATTATAGGACCTCATAATGTGCTTGTGTGTATGGTTTGACCTTTGACACCATACATTCCCATAAAAAGACTAAATAATATGAAAATAAAATAAAAAGTCTGGGGCTGTTTACCCGAGAAACAGTTGTGCCAAGATTGAAAAGCGAATTGGTGAAGAAATAAAGGAATGGTGTCAAAAAACTTGGAAGAGAAAGGAATGAAACGGAGGAAATACAGCACTGTGTCTCCATACTTTGATGTGGAAACCTATGAAATGTCCAGGGGTAGTACAGGGATGGTATAAAACACTGGATATCGATGGCGAGTGTGTGGACTGGTACAAAATTGAATATGCTTTGATGTTGTAGAGCACAGTGGCCGGGCGTCGGCGGTACTGTGTGGTGGTGGTGGTGGTGGTGATTCTGTGGCATACAAGTTGTTCAGTGACCGCTGCGTGTTGCCTGGGTTGTGTGGTGATGCGTTCGGTAAGTTTAGAGAGAGAGAGGTTGATATCGGCGGATGGGCTAAGGGTTGGCACGACAATGGTGGGTAAATTGATAGCGGAGGGGAGCTGAGAGAGAGAGAGAGAGGGGGGAGGGAGGAAGGAAGAGTGCATTTGTGTGTGTGTGTGTGTATGTGTGGGGGAGGGGGAGGATATAGGATAAAATCGTCCGGTAGTAGTAAGGACAAACTATTGCGTCAATGTAGTGAAGGGTTTAAATATATCATGGGAGAACCACGTGTAGTGATGAATAATGTGATCTTGGCCACTCCCTTCCCGGAATTAAGTTTCTAGCTTTTCATCTAAGTTCAATCTTCACGTTTGTCATGTTAAATTATTTTTCAGGGAACGTGAGACCAAAGGAAAGTTCTCATGTTCCTTCCTTGCACCTCCTCTTTCCATCCTCCCTCCTCCGTCCTTCCCCCTTCTTCTTTTCCCCTCCCGCCTCCTACTTCTCTCCCCTCCTCTTTCCATCCCCACCCCTACTCCTCCTTCCTTTTTTCTTGTCATTCCCCCCTCCTCTTTCCTTCCCCCTTCCTCCGTTCCCAACTGTCCTCCTGCCTTTCTCCCCTCCTCTTTCCATCCCCCACCTCTCCTCCTTCTTTTCTCGTGTCATTCCTCCACCTCCTCCTTCCACCCCAATCATCCCTCCTCCTCCTTCGTTCCTTCCTCGTTCTCCTTCCTCCCCTACTGGGTGCTGTTCCTTTGTATGCCCTTCTTCCTCTTGAAGGTGGCGATGGTGTAATCGGAAGCACACACGTCCCACAATCGAGAGGTCCTGGGCTCAATTACCGGAGTGACCGTGAGATCATCAGGCGAGGTCTTCTTTACCGCCCCCTGTTCGTACCTGCAACATAAACATCGACGTAGATCGTCAATTGAACGATTGCTTGTCGTAGTCTGGGGAAGGATTGAGAATTAGCACGGAACTTGTACCTTAATAACTCACGTGTAGTCGATAGGTACTAAGTTTAAGCCTTCTCGCACCATCACCACGTACGAGGTTGGGATTCAGAAACAGACGTACCATCAACCCTTGTCTTACATTGGACTTGTGTTTTTATGGGATGAACAAGACATGGAATAATTCTATACCCTTTTCTTCAGGAACAGATCACAGTTGCGACAGGGATTAGGTTGAAGGGTATTTTAATGAATCAGTGTCATGGCTATGACGGTCTGAGTGTGTTGCCTTCTTAGTCCCTCCTGCAGAAAGAATTGTTAGTTACAATAGGGCTTTTATCGTAAGCTCGTTTATCATTCTCAGCCCTGGTCACTCTCCTGTGGCGGATTCAGAGCAAACATAAGGAGAGGAGAGCGAGACACTATAGATTTTCTCTCTCTCTCTCTCTCTCTCTCTCTCTCTCTCTCTCTCTCTCTCTCTCTCTCTCTCTCTCTCTCTCTCCCCTATTGTCTAATTTTCTCCCCTCGTCTTATCTCTCTGTGTACGGTATCCTTTTCGTCGCTTTTCCATTGTCTTCAGTTTCTTCGCTTGTTTTTTGGCTTCCCATTCTTTGATTTCTCTCTTGCTTTTACGTGTATTAGTATGGTCTGTTTTTTTCCCCTCCCTCCCTCTCTCTCTTCCCTTTCCTCCCTTGTCTCATTTCCCTTCTTCCTTTGCTCACTGCCCCTTTCCCATTCTCTCTCCCTGTTTTATCCTCCCTGCATGCTCTCATTCTCCTCCGAACATCTCCCTTCCTTCCCTATCCCATTCCCTACCTAACTTCTCCCTAACTTTCCCTCGTCCTGCCACCTTACCTCCCTTCCCACATACCTCTCTACCTCTGTTACCATCCCTTCGCACCCCTGTGTGTGTGTGTGTGTGTGTGTGTGTGTGTGTGTGTGTGTGTGTGTGTGTGTGTGTGTGTGTGTGTGTGTGTGTGTGTGTGTGTGTGTCTATCTATTCGCGCATCTGTATGTCCATCTACTTTCTTGTGTAACCTTTCCTTTCATATCCATCCTTTAGTAATCCATATTTCCTTAAATCTTCTCTCTATGACTCTCCTTACTAAACCCATTTACTTCCCCCTCATTCTCCTTTCTTCCAGTCGCCCATTTATGAAGAACCCTCCCGAGTCGATCGTTTAACTTCCAGGCTCGTATAACTCACTCGTAGCTCTTTATAATCATCTGCCGTCAGCTGGAAAAGGATGCTGTGCTGAAGTTCCCTCATGACGATATTAACTCTCTCAGACCCGTATGATTCATCTCTTTCTAAGTACCAGCGTGTGGCCTTAGCTGGAATAAAACACTAGATTCGTCCACTTAAACCACACCACCAGGAGTTTAGCACAAAGATTATAGGGAAGCAATTATCAGCGTCAGGTATTGTTTAAGCATAGATACCGTACCCCACTAAGGTTGATGGTTCTGGCCGCGAATACCAAACCACTGACCATAACACAGGGAAAGGCAGTTTGATTTCCTCCTTAGCACTGGTTCAGTATAAGTTGTTGTCATGAGGGGTCGTGTCATGGATTAATGCCTTGAGCAGGATTGATGTAAGCACTTTCGAGCCCTTCTTTCTGACAGAAAATGCCGGTTACATTTGTTGGACTGCTTATACGATTCATACCCGTTATGGCTTCATTTCCACTATAAAATTGATAGCCATTAGTATACCCGATGCTCCACTTTTTGTCAGGGACTACTCATTAAAAGCTAACAATACTTAGAATAAAACAGAAATTCATGATTAGTTAGCTATATTCTCGTACGTCACTTTGAATATATTAAGGTTTGCCGTTTCCGTAAACTTACCTTCAGGGTTTTTACCGTGTTCCTACCAGCTCTTGTTTCTGCCTGCGTTTCTTTAATGCTGATGTATAGAGTGGGAGAGAGGGCCTTCCACTGCTGCATCCCATTTTTAAATATATGCAGTTGAAATGAATTATCATAAGGGGATTAATCAGACAACCTAATGTGGACTGAAAGGTCTGTGTGATCTGAGTATTAATGTTTTGTAACTCTTCGGGCCTTCTCTCATTTCTGGTTCTACTTTCAGTCTCCTTCCCTCCTATCCCTTCCTCCTCCCTCCTTCCTACCTCTCTTCCTGCGTAACCCTCACTTTCTCCCTGTCCCTCCCACCTCTTTTCTGTCATCCTACTCAGTGTACCTCCCTTCCTGCCTCGGTTCTACCCTGCAAACACCCTACCTCCCTTCCTTCTCCCCTCCCTTCTTCCTTTCTACTCCATTTCTCCATCCAGTGTACTGTACGTCTTGCTTTTCCTTGTCTACCTCTTTTTTCCTCTTCCCTGCCTCGTCTTCCCTACCCACATCCTCCCTACCAAGACCTTCCTTCCAACCCCTCCCTCTCAACCCCTTCCAACTACTCCATTAAACTGTGCCCCCACCAATTTAGCGAGGGCGGTATAAGACGGGGCCCAGCCTCTGCTAGGTATTGTGGCCCACAGATTACTACCTACCCCCTCGCACAGGTGAGATGAGTGAGGACAAGGGAGGAAGGAGACGAGGAAATAACGAGGAAATGTTAGGATTATATGAAGAAAGTGAAGAGAGATGAGGGAAAAAAAATGGAGAGATAAGAAAAACAAGGAAGAAAACAAGTGAAGCTGAAGTTAGCATGAGGGTAGGATTATGAATGATGAAGAGAAGTTATGAGGAATCCAGGATGAGCGAGGGATAAGGAAGACAGGCTGGGCCACTACTAAACCCACCAGATACCTAACATACACCACTGCCACCGTCCCCACCTCCACCTTAACAAACCTTACCAACCTCTCTGCCTACACCACCACCACAACTACCACCATCGTCAACAACATCAAGTACAATAATAGTGCATCATGTGTACTACCAGCACTATTATACCCATCACCATAATGGCAGCAATACCACCACCGCCATCATTATCCACTAGCACACTATCACAAACACCATTACCATCATACTGCTATTACCACCACCAGCAGCACATCGCTACCATCATCATACCACCACCAGCACACACACACACACACACACACACACACACACACACACACACACCAAAAAAAAAAAAATGACTACCACCACCACCATTACCAACACCAACATTACGAGTGCACACTCATTTCCTCAGGCCATCAGCACTGCCCCCTCATTTCCCAATACCGGCATGTTGAGGTATTAGTGAGTCGGGCACCCCTAAATATTTATTGCTTATCGTTGTGTGGGGGGAAGGGTGGAGGCTAGGGCTGGGTGCGAGGGCGTCTTATTTAGGGACTGCATGGAGTGTGTGGGTCAGCTGGGAAGGTTTGAGTCAGGTGAGAATGAGAGCCTGATCACAGAGTCGTGAATCGACTTCTGACGCAAAGTGTTTGATTATATACCGGTACTGTAAATCGGGATGAAAACTGGAAGAACACTCCTTTTTATTGCGCCAAGTTTCGGACAGTCATTTTTTCACTATCACCTACGAGTATATTATGTGTGGCAGTGAGGGACGGCTTGTCCTAAATGGGTCTGAATGGAACGGAGAGTTCTTCCAATTTTTATCCCGACCGACGCGATCGCGCACAGTTCGCTAGAATACTAAAGTATAACGCCTTCAGGCGGAGAAACGCTTCTCAAGGAAATTTTTATGAAGACAGCACAGCACTGAGAAGCTTCATGGTAGTGAGGTGGGTAGCGGAGGTAATTTTTAACGTCGCTCCCACCGTCTTTGTTTTTTGTGATGATTCTAACCAAAGGAACTTTCACTCCTCCGTTTACGTTTCCAGTCACCTTTGGCGGTGATGCTGGCAAGCGCACGAACCTGTAACATAAGCTTTATGAGAAGTTACCATAGTCTCTAAATTAAGTGAGCTATAGCCTACACCTCACCGGTGCAGCTCACCATGTTGGTGATTCTGTTCATTGTGATGTGTGCAAAATTAAGTGGCTCTGGGAGTGACCCTTGATCGTTTTAGTCTGGTCAGTCTTCGATAAAGCTAAATCGTATTTTCTAGAGGTAGGGATTTCATTCTTACTCAGATCACCAGATACAATAGGCAGATAGATCGACAGATTGAGAGACACACGTATTTCTCTCTTAGAAAAAAAAAAAAAATCCCCAGTTTTATCACACTTACAGTACTGGCTCAGTTCCCTGCTCTGTCACTCCACCTACCTCAGCGTCTCCACCATTCTTATCCCCCACCTAAATGCACACACCTCGTCTTCATACTGCATCTATGCCCACCCACGTTCCTTATCTTCCTCCCACGTTATGTGTGCCTCGTTCGGCATCCCTATCCCTTGCCCTGCTCCAGCGGCACATATTCTTCACTGTGCTCCCACAACTTCGTAGCCTCTTCCAATAAACAAGCTTCGTTGTGCTCCACCTGTTCATCTCTAAAACTTGCATTTACAGGAAAATAGTTCCCCTTCCTCCCCCACATCCCTGTTTTCAGTTTAGTGTGTTTACCAGTTGAATAAGGTGACGTATTCTGTTGGTATAGTCTTGCAACCTCGAGACAATTTTATTCAGCCAAGTGGTGACGTCTTGTAGTGAAAGGGTTAATTAAGCTATATGTAGTCCCTTCAGTTCGAAGAACCTTTCCAAAACTAGCCAATGGGAGTAAGGATAAAATATAAAAGACGTCATCTTATTGGCAGAGTTGAAATATAGGGTGCCTGCCATTGATTTCTTTCCATGTCGGGGGTTCCAAGCTGTTGACACGAGATACCATTCTGTTTTATTATTATAAACTTTTAAAGAGGTTGTTTAAGTGTGACAGTAGTGAGAGTGTAAAGGAACTATTGACCATACTACCAGCCTACGCTGAAACCTAGCCTCATAGTACATTCCAGCCTGGCTTTGAACTTGACATATTCCAAACAGACGACTTGTTATAAACTTTAGGAGTGCCACTTACTGAGAACATTGAAAAAAAGGAAAAAAAAAAACACTTTATATCCTGTATAAAACTTAGAAGCATCCGTGACTCAGTATGCATATATATCGCAAAAAAATGAGTATAAAAAATAAAAATAGACCTCACGTAGTTTCTCATGAAAGTAAAAAATAAAAAGGGACTTTCAGTGACCAGCACTCCAGATATCATCATTATCATCATCACCGTATAACGGTGTGTCGACTCCAAGAGGAGAAAAATGAGATGTAGCTACAGTATTAAAAAAATGGAGAGCTAAAACACACACACACACACACACACACACACACACACACACACACACACACACACACACACACACACACACAGTGTTTAGTAGTGGTCCTCAGCGAAGCCATACGCGGCACAACAATAACGAGGCAACAAACCCAGCAACCTTGGGATGACCCTAACTTCCCCGGGCATCGTAACTTAGGATGAGACAAAGACTTGGTTTATGCTTGTAATCGCGTCACTGGCCGGAGGGGTAAGGTGTGTGTGTGTGTGTGTGTGTGTGTGTGTGTGTGTGTGTGTGAGAGAGAGAGAGAGAGAGAGAGAGAGATTAATGACTAGCAAACGAGGAGTCAGGGATTGTGATTAATTTACATTCGGGTAATAAAAGCACCGCTGTATTAAAATAAAGTAGGACATGGAAAGTAGTTAGCCAGAATAAACATAATATACGATAGGTCACCATACTGTAGACGGTTAATAACCAAATATAAAAAAAAAAAAAAATCAAGGAACCAACTGCCTCCACACCTTTACAAATACAGTAAATTTCACCAACTCTCGGTCAGTCATTTTTACTTGGAAGGAGCAGGGAAGGTGAAGGTGAGAGAGAGAGAGAGAAGTGAGAATGTACCCAAGTGGAGGAGAGGAGTGGGAAAGCACACATTTGAAGAGATTGGAAGAAAAGAAAGAAAGGCACGACTGTGAGAGGGGAGAAAAAATCAGGTGGAGGAAAGGGGGAAGGCGTGTGAGTGTAGAAGAGAGTGAGGGAGAGAGCGGGAGATTAGACATACATGTGTGTGTGTGTGTGTGTGTGTGTGTGTGTGTGTGTGTGTGTGTGAATTTACTTTTCTACACGTCACACTGACGTCACGGTCCTTCCTTGGTGGTCTTGCCTTATCACTGAAAAACATGTTCTTTAATTACTTGTACAGAAACTTAACCTTTTCATTACCTTGGCGTCATACCTTCGTTTATTCATGCTACCTACAGGCGATTGTTATGAGTTTGAGGAAAAGCTATAGTAGTGAAGGCATCAATGAAGCCTGTATCCATCTCTTCCCGTTCAGAAAATCTCTCCTGTGCAGATTATTATGGTTTAAAGGCAGCAACAAAAATTTACAAATGACTTTGCCGTGCTGAATGGATTAAGAAAGAGTAATGAAGGAACACTGGGTGAAAACAACTTGTATGTCATGTAATCGGTTTAAGGCCGAGTCTCTGACCTACTTTGTACCCTTGACCTTTGATTGATTGCGCTGAAAATCGAATGACTTCTTTCATACATGACTCTCAGTTCATTCGCCATGTTCGATCGGTGACCTGTTGTCCTGAAAATATAAGCATTTCATCCTTGGCTTACCTTACACACTTCCATTAAGTTTGGTCTAAATCAAATGAAAACATTTTAGTTACTGATTTTTCAAAACAACCACTTCATCCTTTTCTGTCCCCCATCCCATCCACCAAGTTAGGTGAAAATCGGTTCAAAGGTCTAAGTTGGCCTTGCCCTTGACCTGTGGACCGTTTTTGGCCAAAAATTAATCACCTATTTCTCTGATGGTCCTCAGTCGTTGGTGCAGTTTCATCCAATAGTGTTCCTGTAATCTTGCCGACAGACAGAGTAACACACACAAAAACCATACCAAAAACAACTCCCTGGCATATTCTCGCGTGGGTGTACCAAAACAAACAGCTCTCACCCCATGGCCTCTCGCTTCCTCCTAACCCTTCGGCAAACACTCCAGCAAGAATATAGATCTGAAATCCTCGAGGGAAATTTTGTAGGCATGGCGCAGAATAGAACTAAACTGAAAGATCTAATCATGTGATAAGGAGCTACAATGACCGATGTAAATATGTGGTAAGTGTACTAATATAAACCATGCATTTATAGTTTTATTAATTTGTTTATTTTAACATTACCTCTGCAAGAAAAGTTGCCATAGTTTTATTGTTAAACCTAAGCCGTGTGTACCGAGAGAGAGAGAGAGAGAGAGAGAGAGAGAACTGAAACAGGACCCGAGAATATTTGGAAAGCGACAGAAAGTGATGAGACGCAAGGGTCAGAGGGTGAAAGGATAGAATAACGACCAGAAAGACAAAAAGAAGGTAGGAAGGAATGGAGGAGGGAGGAAGAGAAGGGATTGAAAGGAGAAATGAAAGAAACTAAGAGGAAAAAAGAAGAAAGGAAGAAATGTAAAGAAGAAAGCTCGAAGGGAGAGAACAAGAAACAAAAAGGAAGGATAGGAAAATATTTAAATGAGAAAATAAGACGTTACAAAGAGAGTAAGCGAAGAGAAGGAAAGGATAATGAGGACGTTATTAAAGATTGGCGATAAGCCGATGGGAAGAGATGAAGGGAGGGAAAAGTAAAGAAAGGAAGAAAAGATAAAGGAAGGAGTGTGGGAGGGATGACCTGTGTAAAGGAGGTGGTGAGTGGAAGGGAAAATTAAGGAGAAAAATAAAAAGGAGGATGAAAGGATGACAAAAGTAAACGAAGAGAGGGAGAGAATGAAGAAGAAGAAGGATAAGAAGAAGACGAGGGATGGGAAGGAGAAAATGATGATGAAGACGAAGAAGAAAGTACAGTGAAATGATGTAATAGGAGGAAGAATGCCGAAGGAAGAGGGAATGGAAAAAAGGGGCGATGGGAGAATGGAAAAGCTGTATTTTGGGAGGGAGAGAAAACTAGAAGGAAAGGAGAGGATGAGGAAGAAGGAAGAAAGGGTGAGGGAGGGGAGGGGAGGGAGGGCGAACAAGGAAAGAGGAAGATGTGAAGAGGGGAGAAGGAAGGAGGGAGGAGAGGAACACGAAATGAGGGTTGTGAAGGGGAGGAGCGGAAAGGAGGGAGGAGAGGGGGGGAAGGAAAGTTGTGAAGGGAGGAAATGGAAAGAGGAGGAGGGAGTAAGGGAGAAGGGAGGAGAGATATGAGAGGGAGGACGAGGGAGAATGGTGTGTTATTGGAGAGGAAGACTGATAGCCAGGAGGAGGAAGAGACGAAGGAAGAAAAGGAGGAAAATAAAGCAAAGGAGAGAGAGAGAGAGAGAGAGAGAGAGATGCAAAGAAGGATTATTCAGTTAGGGAGAAAAGAAAGATATGTGGAGAGAGAGAGAGAGAGAGAGATGCAAAGAAGGATTATTCAGTAGGGAGAAAAGAAAGATTTGTGATAAAGGAAGGGAGAAAAAGTTACAATGGGAGGGAGGGAAGTGAAAGGAAGGGCAGAAAAAATGAGGGAGAGGGAAAGGGAGAGATGGGGGTATAGAGTTAGGGGAGGAAGAAGAAAAATGAGAGGAAGGGAGAAGAGAGGAGGTAAGAGGAAGAAGTTGCAGGGCTTGAGAGGATGGAGGTTGGGTGTGTTTCAGTATCATGATGGTAGTTTTTCTGATTCGTGTGTGTGTGTGTGTGTGTGTGTGTGTGTGTGTGTGTGTGTGTGTGTGTGTGTGTGTGTGTGTGTGTGTGTGGCTGAGAGCTTGAAACACCTTGTCCTCCCTGAAGAATCATGAACAGAAGAAAACCAGAATCAAGGTCGTTGAAGGTTACAGGACACATTACATTTAAGAGACGTGAGGCCATAAACAGGGGGTAAGACACAATGAAGTACAGAGTTTCAGAGTTTACTGTAGTTTCAGAGTTTACTGCAGCCCGGAGCTTACCCACTCCTACAACCTGACTGCTAGGTCGTGGTTGCATAAACTTCGATAAGCCTTAATATGAGCTAGGAATGAGTCTCGTTGGTTACTAGTCAAAGCAACCCTCCAAACTGACCATACTGAACTTAGCCATCAACTGAGCTGAAGAAGGTTAGGGATCTTTGTCAGCTGAAAGTAAACTGACTATACTTGTGTGCATGAAGGACAGAATTAGATCTTGCATTAGAGAGTTGGGCGAGCTAGATTTGAATAAGAGAGGCATGATGCTGTTGAAGGGGCTGCGGTGGACTCTCTAATCCCTTCGCCACGAGTGATTCTCCTCTACTCAGAATCGAATCGTCCACCTGTAGCAAGAGTACGATAGAGGTTGTCCCGTGAAATTTTTGAAACCCTTCGGGACGTTTATCTAGGACTAATTTTGAGATCTAAAAACCCTACTGACCTAATGGGTGAATATGAGAGAGACCATTTTCGTCCATAAGATCATAAGTAACTGCAGTTTCGTAGATATCGATAATTAGACCCATTTTATTATATCACTTATTACTCAGAATTAGTTCTAGAATAATCCTCTGGCGTTTCTCAGTAATCTTTCGGGACAGTCTGAATATCCGTCATCGTACTGAAGGGGTGAAGAAAGACCTCTCTCGTAGTGAAGGGGTTAATAGTCGACGTAACCAGCCCTCGCGATGACTTTGACTGGGTAATTAAAATCTTGCCTCATATATTTTTTTTTATTTTTTTCGTTTTGTGGGGAAAATTATTATTGCTAAAAATAACAGCATCTTGACGACAGCAAATATTGGTTATTGATAGAGAGCTAGCGAAGAGGGGAGTGGAAAACAGGAAATGAGAGAGAGAGAGAGAGAGAGAGAGAGAGAGAGAGAGAGGGAGGTAGTTGAGTAGGTCGGTGGACATGGATAGATAGGTGGAATAGGCTGAGAGAGAGAGAGAGAGAGAGAGAGAGAGAGGTAGTTGAGTAGGTCGGTGGACATGGATAGGTAGGTGGAATAGGCTGAGAGAGAGAGAGAGAGAGAGAGGTAGTTGAGTAGGTCGGTGGACATGGATAGATAAGTAGAATAGGCTGAGAGAGAGAGAGAGAGAGAGAGGTAGTTGAGTAGGTCGGTGGACATGGATAGATAGGTGGAATAGGCTGAGAGAGAGAGAGAGAGAGAGAGAGAGAAAGAGAGGGAGGTAGTTGAGTAGGTCGGTAGACATGGATAGATAAGTAGAATAGGCTGAGAGAGAGAGAGAGAGAGAGAGAGAGAGAGGTAGTTGAGTAGGTCGGTGGACATGGATAGATAGGTGGAATAGGCTGAGAGAGAGAGAGAGAGAGAGAGAGAGAGGTAGTTGAGTAGGTCGGTGGACATGGATAGATAAGTAGAATAGGCTGAGAGAGAGAGAGAGAGAGAGAGAGGGAGGTAGTTGAGTAGGTCGGTAGACATGGATAGATAAGTAGAATAGGCTGAGAGAGAGAGAGAGAGAGAGAGGTAGTTGAGTAGGTCGGTGGACATGGATAGATAGGTGGAATAGGCTGAGAGAGAGAGAGAGAGAGAGAGTAAGTCCCAAATAAAGACAGGAATAGACGTGAGGAAGGTGGCAGGAAACTGAGGGAGGGAGAAGTGAGAGGGAGGTTTAGGAGAGGGAAAGAGAGAGAGAGAGAAAAATGAGGATGTAAGGAGGAAGGAAAGGAGGGAGAGAAGCAAAAATGTAGGTAAGGAGAGAGGGTTGGAAGAGGGGAATCTCTCTCTCTCTCTCTCTCTCTCTCTCTCTCTCTCTCTGTGTAGGTGTGGATGGGAGTTAGTAGGAGGTGAGAAAGAAGAGGAAAGAGGAAATAGAGAGAGTGAGTGTGTGTGTCCAAGTATGCATGCGTGTATGTATGTACGTGTGTGGGTGTGCACATACATGGCAATAAACTAAAGGAAGATAAATGCTCAGAATGATGAAGAAAAAAAAAACATAAATCATCCCCCCAAAGAAGGAAGACTGTGAAGTACGATAATAAAGAGAGAACGAAAAAGTGAGAATGTGTGAGAGAGGCAGAGAGAGAGGGAAAGAAAAAAGTGAGCGGTAGGGCGGGAAGTCACATAATGGCGAGATTTGTATTCTAAGCAAGAGAAGGACTTGACGCTACAGTGGGGGAAAGAGGCTGGAGGAGGGAGAGAGAAAATAGACGGATAGATAGACTTGGGGGGGAGGGAGAGAGATGGACCCGACAGGAGGCCAATATCGTCTGTAGGAGGGGTAGATAGACCTGACTGAAGTAGAGAGAGAGAGAGAGAGAGAGAGAGAGAGAGAGACCTGACAGGAAGAGAGACAGATAGACCCGACTTGGGGGAAGATAGACCTGGCTGAGGGAGAGAGACAGACAGACCTTCCACGCTCACCAGATTTCCCCTAAACCTTCATGCCCTTCAAGAGATCAGTTTCTAGTTAATAAGAATGAACTGTATGTCTTTTACTGTTTTGTTCCACTTGGTTCACCCTTGTACTGTATTATTATTATTATTATCATTATTATTATTATTATTATTATTATTATTATTGTTGGTGGTGGTGTTGTTGTTGTTATTGTTGTTGTTAAATGGCCTCTTTTTATAGTTTATTCCATGTGCTACCAGACTGTTTTATTCAGCGTAGGAGGGTCCCCTGGTTGTGAAGGGTTAATGAAGGTTGCGTTTAACCCTCCCAGTTGGAAAAATCTATCCTAATCTGAAGAAAATCGTCCGGAGATAGGAAGAATAAAATATGCTTATGACGTACTTGAGGTGAAGGGCTTAAAATCGTCTTGAGAAAAGCCAAATACAGCCTGTGGATAAAATTAACCCTTTCTGTGTACAGTATAATCCTGTGGCTGACTCTGACGATTTTATTCAACTGAGAGAGACCGTAGGCTGTAAAGGGGTGACTTAAAAAGAAAAGTATAATCATGTTTTTTGTATCTTTTAGGGATGTGGTTGTGTGTGTGTTGAGATGGGGGGGAAATAAAGGTGTGAGCAAAGCCGGACAAAACCCTTGATGTTGCACCCCCACTGCCACCATCATCTTTGCCACCACCACCACTACCACACTACACTACACAAACTAGACTACACTGCACCACACCAAACTACACTACACAGCACCACACCAAACTACACTACACTACACTTACACCTCACCGCACCACACCATACCATCACACCACACCACACCACACCACACCACGATTACACCACACCACCACCACCATTGTCCCGTCTTCGCCGAATTTTGCACGTAGTCGTTTTTCATACATATCGGGATTACGTAGAATAAAAGAAAGAACGGAAAAGTTTCATTTTTGCATTCCGATTTCCTTTTTTTCTTTTTATATCAGGCAGCGATTTTGACCCGTGACAAATTCAGCTGCTAACATTTCACTCCCACGGAATAAAAAACCAGTCCTCCCACGCACAAACAGATGACGCCACAATTTTCCCCATGCCACCACTTGAGCACTAATTTATGACCCTCGTGCAGTGTGCGTGGCCGTAAAATTTAATCCTTCATCATCGACGTGCCATCTTTAGCGTGATATCAACCTTTTCAGCACGAGAACTTGTTTTGAGGGTTCTCTCTCGCAATCTCCTGTTTCCTTCAGCTCTAGGGAGACGTTTCACGGTGGAGGAGCTTAAGGGTGATGTTTCTTGCCTCTTCACTGCGAGATGTTTCCCCAAAGTTAAATAAAACTGTCTGAAGGTAGAAGAATGAACCATGAAAGACGTCTTGTTAGTAATCGGGTTATGTCTTTTAGGGCTGGTATGATGTTAACGCCTTCAGAACTGTGACTTTTTTTTTGAAATTTTTTTCCTTGATGCTGGTTTTATTTCGCTTAGGAGAGCCCCCTTGTGGAGCCGAGGTTGTGGTATGCATGGTTAACGCCTCCAGTCCGATAAGTCTTCCATGAACTGAATAAAATCATTTGAGAAGAGCTGGAACAATACAAAGACCTCATTGTATTGAAGTGTAATAAATGAGGCTCCTTTATAATATTTCGAGGGATACCGGTATATTGTAAGTTGAAATAAAAACTGTTTTAATAACATTAAGTTCCTCAAGCTTTTTTCTGGTACAGACTGGATCGAAATCGCAATCTTACTGCGATTAGCAGTTCACCACCTCTCCTCAAAGCACGACGAAAGGATGAATGATCGAAATGCATGACTGTATGATTTAATTTGCTTCGGTTGTGTTGTATAAGGGGTTGTATCTCCATTTTCCTTTGACACCTAATGATGTACCAGTAAACGCGGTATCGCTCACTACAGTATGTAGGACTGGACCAAGTTCAAATGACATTCCTCACATAGGGTACAGGGGCCTGAGCACCAAAACGCTCGCGAAGCTCAGTATTAAGCATACGGACTAAAAGACCTCTGCAAACTAATCACAAAACCCCGCTAACCTTAGTAGGAGTCGTGAATCGGGTTTCAAAATTATCGACTTTGTTCTTTCTTTCTTTCATTCTGATAACTCCTAAACGAAAAGGTGTACTAGAGCGTGATGTGCACCAAAACGCACTGTAACAACTGGAGAATATTTCTTTCCACATTTAGTGCCGGCATTGGAGCTGCGAGTTACAGCCTTAAAACATTCTCCAGCACACGCATCTTATCTCAGATATGTAAAACTTTACGAATGTGTTGCCACATTCCACGTAAGCATTTTATGTTTGCCGTATGATAATCGCTACCGCCATTATCATCAAGGTAAAAGTCGTGTTATAGTGTACTTAATGCGTTTGTGGCAGCTAACTTCCATAAAAAGTTATTAAACTAGAAAAAAAAATACATTTTTTTAAGAAGTATGGAAAAAGTGCATAAGCAAGAGATGAGAGAAAAAAAAATACGGGAACAAGACAGCATTTGAGATGGGAGGAAATTCAGAGTTGTATACCCATTACAACATTCCACCAGCTAAGAGCGTGTTGTGGATACAGTGTGGAATATACGGCAGTTACTGAATGTAGAACTCTGACCCTCTTCTCGCCCCAAATGCTGTCTTGTTTCTGTGCCTTTTTTTTTTATCTCGTGTTTCTCATTGTCACTACATCTTAACAATCATCGTATAATAAAAATTTTGTTTTTTAATATGAAGGGCTATCACTGTCAATGCACTAGTCACCTGTTCATCGTGGCCTTTGAAATCTGCATCATTAATGATTAGACCGTATTTGGAAGAATATAAACGTACGTCGTCTTCTTCTGGTATTGCTTGTGTGCTTCTCTGTATTGTATTTGCCATTCCCGAAACTCCAAGAGGCAGCTGGAGGACTTTCAATCACGTAATGCTATCGGGTGCGTAGGAAGGCTATTTCCACTTGAATGTCCAGGTACCATGGTAACCTAGCCTCGATCCCCTACAGCTAGGAGTGGGTCATATGATGGTTATTAAGGTGGGCATCTATCCATTTCACATGGATGAGGATGTGTGTCGAAGTTTCTTTCACCGGTGGTATAAGGACATATCAACCCTGCGGCCAACGTGGACAGAGTTGTGTCAGGATGGCATGATTGGCGCCCCATGCCGGGTGAAGAGACTCGGCGGCATGTTTGTTTCTCCTGTCTGCCTCTCTTCAAACTTCAACTGAAGGATAAGAAAGATATCCCGTGTGTACGTCTGTGTGAGTACATTATTAGATCAGAAATATGAAATATACCTCATAACACCTTCCAAACCCCGTTTTTGTCCTTCCTCCCACTCCGATGGACCGCATTACTCTTTCAGAGAAGTTATATCCATACGCCAAAATTTGTGTGTATTACCAGCTAATAATGACCTGATACAGTTTTGGACAACTGTAGGTAGGCTGAAGACAGAATCTGCATTAACGGAATGTTTGTACATTTAGAATATTGGTATCTCATTAAGCGATGGGGGGCGCGGTAGCACAGTGGTAGCGCGCTGGACTCGTAATCGGGGGATTACGAGTTCGAGCCTCGCCCGGGCTGCCGTGCTGGGAGTGGTAGCTCGCTCCTGTAACCCTAGCGGGGCTATATAGTCCAATACAGGGCTTAGCTCGGGGGAACTCCATTTCTCCCATTTTTCATTAAGCGATGTTTATCACTGCTTCATCATTATATCAGGTAAGTGTTCAGAGAAAATATATATATATATATATATATATATATATATATATATCCGGTGACAAATTCCCATCACTGCTAGTCGTATTGTCAGTTTCGAGTACATAAACCACTTAAACAGCTGTTTACGTGTTTTTGAGGAGAATATATTACTTATTGAATACAAGGATTATGTGCTTGGCACGCAGGTGGTTGTAACTGCGTTATTGTGAGTATAATATAAACAGTGCACTGCTGCGTGAACACTGCCTTCATTATTACTGTAAGCGAATTCTGATGGAGACCATTTTTGCCAGTAAGGTCATCAGTAACAGTAGCTCAGTAGTCTTTACTAGAAGTCATCCCAGGAATATCACCTCCTGAAGTTAGGGCGTCAAGTCCTGGAAAACCGTGCATGTGTGTGTGTGTGTGTGTATGTGTTTTATATATATCTATATATCTATATATATATATATATATATATATATATATATATATATATATATATATATATATATATATATATATATATATATATATTAGGTATAGCATTATAAAACAGAAATTTAATAAATAAATAGGCGAAAGGTGCCACTTCTAGGCAGATCTGGAATTTATTGTGGCATCATTAAAGCATAAGTGGTCATACGGATTTTATGCAGGGATATTGATATTATATTGAATTGTTTGTTATCCAAGGTTAAAATGAAGGTTACAGTAATACGTTCATGCATGTTAGTGGGTGGTGGTAATTAATTTTATTGTATTACGAATGTTATTCTCTCTCTCTCTCTCTCTCTCTCTATGTATGTATATATATATATATATATATATATATATATATATATATATATATATATAGGGCTAAGGCGTTGTCCCTGGGTAGAAGCCTTTGGTTTGGAGCGGGCAGTACTTTTTGACCGGATACCCTTCCTGATGTCTACCAATGAGAGAGAGAGAGAGAATGCTGTGAATTTATAGTGGAACACAGTGATTCATTCCAGTCCCACCCCACACCAAAAACGACGCGAGGCAGTGCTGGGTAAAATCTGAGCTACAGTTTTGGTGGGAGTGAAGGTATGAGGTGAAAAGTTGTGCCAAAACAAAGCCGAAGTGAAACTAACTGTGGTTGCCCCGCGTCGCTCTACGAGTGGCAGAAATACCAGTACTCTCATCCGTCCATCCATCCATCCATCATCCAGTCCAGTATTGCCCATGACATTAGGAGCGTAGGGATTGTGATGGTATGTGCAAATTTATATTAGACTATTTCACAGGATTTATTGTTTATGTGATACCTCTGTTTGTGTAGAGGTTAACGAAGCCTCAGTTTAACCCTTCCAATACGAAAAATGTCGTCAGAGCTGAATAAAATCGTCTGAAAGTACCGTAGGTGGGCTGTAAGAATAGGAAGTTAAAGAAGCTGTTTTGTGTGTGTGTGTGTGTGTGTGTGTGTGTGTGTGTGTGTGTGTGTGTGTGTGTGTGTGTGTGTGTTTTACGTAGTCCCGTTCCCTGAAGTAAGGCAGACCTCCCACACAACAATCCATGGCACATAAATACCTTTATCTCGTAATGAACGGGTCTTGAAATTGGCTTTATTTTGTTTATTTTGCTTTGAAAGGGATAGGTATTGAAGTCCTCAGCCATGGGTTCTTTGTTTTACACACACACACACACACACACACACACACACACACACACACACACACACACACACACACACACACACACACACACACACACACACACACACACACACACACGCACGCACACACACACGCACGCACGCACGCGCACGCGTACAGTACGTACGTCACCGAGCGGGCGATAATACCGACTCGTGTGTCTTGAACTGTGGTAATGCTGCCTCTTTCACGACTATTGTGAGGGTATTATTATTATTATTAATATTATTATTATTATTATTATTATTATTATTGTCATTACTACTACTAGTAGCATTGATGGTAGTAATAGTAGTAGTAGTAGAAGCAGCAGCAGCAGCAGCAGCAGCAGCAATACTACTGCAACTACTACTACTACTGCTACTACTATTAGTTATGTCTCTTTGTTGGGTACTGTGGAGGGACAATGAGTATTTTTACTCTCCAAATGCTTGACCTTGAACTATTCATTTCCTTTACCAATATAAATATGACTCAGAGTGGTAGTGAAGGTAGTGTTGTTGGTGGTGGTGGTGGTGTTGACTGAGGCAAAGCAGTCTCATCTCCTCTTTAACATAATTACAGTCTGAGTGGTCGCCATCAGGTCGCCATATATACCCCGAGGGACGTTAAGACATATCCTCAAGGCCGTTTGCCTCATATTTTACTAACACAGAACACCATAAATTAGTACCAATAAAGTAGATTAATGGTGGATAGGAATGGATGCATGATATATGTATGGAAATGTACAGTTACGGTCATTATTCCTTTATACCGTCTCGAAATCGTGTTAAAACCTAATGAGAACTTGCCGAACTAACTCGTAATATTCAGGCGGTTTGGAAAGGTTAAAATTTCTCTTCAGTATTTCGGAGACCCCTAGACATGGAAAAGGATTATTGGCCGCAGGTCTACGTGACAAGGATTGAATCTCTTCTAATAACTTGGCAGTTGACGGAATGTTGAATATTCCATGAGTATTAGGAAGCATTTTCATGTTTCTTGCATGTTTCATTTGCCCGTGAGTTGAAGCCGAACAATTCAAAGACTTGAGTGATAAGTGAATGTGTGTCGTGTTTCACTGTGTACTTTACCGCTTGTTGTCATGCCTTTTTGTTTTTCTGTTCCCTGTTCTGGATCCCGCCCACCCAATACATGCTTGGGAAGACTGGGTAGGTGTGCTTTACATATGGATCTTGCCACGACAGTACAGTTTTATTCAGCTTAGGATGACATGTGCGTAGTGAGGGGATTAATGACAAGTATATATATCTAGCCTCTTTAGTTTAAAAAATCTCTCATAAACTGAGTGCAGTCGTCTGGTGATTGCACAGAAAATGACGTCCTCTTCCTGAAAGAGTTAAAATTGTACAGCCTTCAAAATGAGGGTAAAAAAAAAAAAAATGCGTCACAGTTTTTGTGTGCTGGGGGACGGCTCGGTTATCGTCATCAGTTTCTGCCCTGCAGCGTGTTCAGCTTCCCATAACTCCTCATGGTTTATAATGTCTGCCTTTTTTTGGTCCCGTGATTGCAGCATGATTCATTATTAATTTCATGAAGTAAAATGTCTGCGCTCCTCACACCAGCAGACTGAGCTCTCACCCGCTAACACATGAGACTTGGGTTGTGTAATATATGGACCAACCCGAATGTAACCCCCCTATAGCTCAAAAATTTTCTCCTAAGCGGAATGCAATCGGCCGGAGATGTACAGAATGAAACATCGTAGTGATGAGGCTAATTATATAAATCCTATCGCGGCAATTAAAGGACAAAAAAAAAGTCTTCTCTACTTGGAATGGAGTCGACCGAGGGCAGCAGGAATGAAGTAAAGGGTCAGTAGAGGCTGGTTTGGAGGGGAACATGATGCGAGTCAAACTTCGGAAGCTACTTTTGGTACTGGTCGAGGCGTGTTGGCGTGGGCGGTTGTGGGCGGGGCAAATGTATCGTGAGAGAGAGAGAGGGAGAGAGAGAGAGAGAGAGAGAGAGAGAGAGAGAGGGGGGGAAGTATGGGGGGAGGGCCACGTGGGAGGGATGCGAGGGTTTTGGAAAAGATGCGTGGGAGGATAAGATAGGGAGGGGAGGGGAATGGGAGGAAGGGAGGGAAGGAGGGGGGATGAACAAGGTGAGAGGGGAAGGGGGAAGGAGGGGGGATGAACAAGGTGAGAGGGGAAGGGGGAAGGAGGGGGGATGAACAAGGTGATAGGGGAAGGGGGAAGGAGGGAGCTCGAGCAAAGTAAGGGGAGAGATATAGAGTGAAAGAGGATGGAAGATGGAATGTTTAGGATGAGTGGGGGGGGAGGATAAGAAGGAGGAAGGGGGAGGGAAAAAAGACGTAGCGATGGAAATGGGGAGAGGGAAGGCAGTGGGAAGGCATAGGCACAGTGTGGAAGAGAGGGAGTGGGAAGGAGAGAGGGAGGAAGATTTCCATGGAGGAGAGAAGAAAAGACAGGCAGAGGGAAGAGGGTGGAAAGTAAACGGAGGAATGGAAAGGAGAGAGATAGGGAGAGGAGGAGGTGAGGGGGAGAGAATTGGAGGCATTTAGGAGGATGCAGAGAGAAAAAGGTAGGAGAGGAGACTGGGAAGGAGGTAGGGCAGATAGGCAGGGGGGGAGAGGGAGGGAGGGAGAGTGATGCAGAAAAGAGAGGGAGAGGAGGGAGGAAGGTATAGGTTGGCAGGTGGGCAAACAGGCAGGCAGGTGGGGGGATGCTGAAAGGAAGGGGAGTGAGGGAAGGCAGGGAGAGAGAGGGAGGGGAGAGGCAAAGAATCTGGTAGGGAGAGCGTAGAGCGGGAGATAGGCAGGCAGGTAGGAGAGGGAGGGAGAGAACGAGCCGGAGGGATGGCGAGGGGGAGGCAGAGGTAGACAGGGAGAGGCAGGTGAAGGGCGAGGGTAGGGAGGGATAGAGGGAGATAAGGAAGGGGGGGAAGGAGGGAGGGACAGAATGAAGGTAGGGAGAGAAGAGAGGGGCGGTACAGGTAGGGAGGGCGAGGAGGGAGGGAGGGAGAAAGCAGACTGTCAGCTCCCAGGTAGATCACTCCCTGCCCGCCCTTCCTCCACGGCACATCAGAGCGACATCACGTCCGACACGCGCCCAAAACTTAGGCCAACTCTCACGCCCAAGCTGAAGGCAGGTTTCGTCTTCTCCACTCTGTATTATTTCACACTTATCCCTCCCCCCAGTCAGTGCATATGTCCAGATCACGTCCGACACACGGCCAGCTCTCATGCCCAAACATGAGGCAGGTCTCTTCCTTTCCCCCCTGTATTAAACTACTCATGTTATTTCCTCTCATGAATGCATAAGCCCAAACTAACGTCCGATTTCACGCCCAAAAGTCACACCCGAGTTTAAGGTAGGCATCATCTTCCCTGCATATTAATTTCCAGTTGCCATTGCATACTCCTGAAGTTACGTCCTATTTTACGCCCAGTTAGGGTTCGACTTTGCGCCCAGAATTAATGCTCAGCTATTCGTGACAGTCACCACCACACGTTCAAATTGGAATATTATTCTGTTGTTAATTGCTAGAATAGCCACTTGCTTATATAGCGATTTCAGCACGATGACATTAAGTTTATTCTGGCTACTACCAAAATATTTTTATTAGGCTTAGGAATTTATCGAAGGAATTAATGAAGACTCAAATATTTAACCCCTCCAGATCTTTAAAAAAGATAATCCCAAGGATTTTTATTCTTTTTTGGACACAGCAAGAATTTAACAAAGAAAAATGTCATTTAGGTGAGTGAGGGGGAGAAGTGTTGTTTGTATTGCTCTTGTCATCTCTGAACGATTTCATTTAGCTTTGACGTTACCTGTTATGGCGAATGGTGCCCAAAAGTCTTCATTACTCATTTCAAAACAATGACTTCTCTGAAAAGTTGTTCTTGTAAAAACTGACGATATTATTCTGGTTAAAGAAGACGTGTCCCAGTGAAATTTCATTATGCACTTCAGAACGATGACTTTTCTCAGTATATGTTCTTGTAAACGCCGGACGATTTTATTCAGATTAAGATATTGCTTCTCAGAGTAAAGGGGTTCGGAAGGCTTCAATGTCCCCTTCAGACGATTGCAATAAGCCTCGGGGAGACCTCTCGCTGTCAGAGGGTTTTATCTCAGCGTACGCCCGTTTCCTGTCACGTCCGAATTCGCGGCCGACTTATTTTATTCCTGCCATCGCTAGAGGATTTGGTTCAGCTTAGGAGAGACGTTTTTAGTGGGACGATTAATCTCACCACGCCCGTGTATTCCGTCTCGTCCGAATTCGCGCCCAATTTACGCCCAATCTCCAGTGAGCTTCTGTTGCTTGTCCATTAGCCCCTTCAGCACCAGGGCGCGATTTCTGTCTTCTTGCTTCAACCAGACGATTTTATTCAGTTTAAGGGAGATTCCGGAGTGATATGGGGTGTTTTTTTTTTTTGTTTTTTTTTCACTCCCTTTAGAATTTAGGCGTCAGACTGTGGACGGATCGAGAGAGAGAGAGAGAGAGAGAGAGAACGTAGAGTCAGCATTAACCCTTTCGTCACCAGGAGCTCTTGTTTTCCTACTAAATCGTCTCGTGGTAGAAAGAATTAGCAGGAAGCATTAGGTCATCGCGTTGAAATGGTTGTGTAGGTATTCCCAGGTACCATGTACGCCTCGTTGGGTATACAGGTACACTACGTTCAAAGCTACGCTCAAGTTTACGCACAGTGTTACGGCCGGGTTTAGTCTCTCTCTCTTTCTCTCTCTCTCTCTCTCTCTCTGCTTAAATCTTTTTACATGATCTTTGTTTATCTGTTTATATTTATCTGTATCTAGCTGTCTATCTTTTGTCTATCTCCATCTATCTCTTTATCTGTCTCTCCGTCTGTCTATCTTTCTGTCTGTCTATCTGTCTATCTATCTGGCCATCTATCCTTGTCTATCTTTCTATCTCTCTCTGTCTGTCTGTCTGTCTGTCTATCTTTCTATCTCTCTCTCTCTGTCTATCTATTTATATGTCAACTTATCCGTCTCTCTGTATATCTGTGTCTATCTGTTTATATCTTTCCGTCTTTCATTCTGTATATACTCGTACTCTCGACATGCTTTCTTCAGATTCGGATTCAGTAACAAAATACGAGAGCATGCTTTTTGGACACCCTGTATGTCTGTATCTGTTGCCTGACGCCGCATTCTGTAAGGGGTGATCTCGAGGGAAAGGACTTAAAGTTTTGTTATTTTAATAGTACCCAAGTAAACCCCACATAAATGAATAAATAAATAAAATACTGCTGAACTTACGACCAACTAATCTCACGTCCGAATATTACGCCCAGATTTACGCCCAACTCAGCCCAGGTCCGAATACTACGCCCAAGCCTACTGCCAACTCAGCCCAGGTTGGGAAATTTTACGCCCAGCCATATGCCGTAAAGTCACCCCCAAAAATAGTACCAAATTTGCGCCAAAGAATCCCACGCCCAGAACTTACACCAAAGAAACGCCAGAAAAATTGTCCCATATATTCTCATGCCCAGAAATTACGCCCAGATACTGTATGCCCACGTCCGAAAGTTACGCCTATATTTACCCATATTCAAAAGTTACGCCCAGTCTTACGAAGGAGCATGTTTTTTTCTTTTCCGAAAATCATCTCGTGCGTCCGAAAATTATTCCGTACGTTCGAAAATCATCACGTACGTCCGAAAATCATCACGTACGTCCGAAAATCATCACTTACCTCCGATAAGCATCACGAACATCCAAAAATCATCACGCCATCTCGATCGAGTCCAAATCACACCGAAGATCAGACATATAATTTGTTCCACCCTCCTGCACAATTTCTACCTGCCTCCACCCCCGTGCTCTCTCTCTCTCTCTCTCTCTCTCTCTCTCTCTCTCTCTCTCTCTCTCTCTCTCTCTCTCTCTCTCTCAGTAATTGGATAAACAAGGATAAAGAGTGCCACTGTTTCAATGGGGCTTTTACCCGCATCCTTTATCGCTCTCCAATTATCTACGTATTTGATGAGCGCTAAATCGTCCATACGCCCAATTACGCCCGATTATGCACGCCCAAGATTACGCCCATTTACAGTGGTTTTGTTGGGCTACATTTGAATATATATAGCCCCTTAAACACGAGGGGATTCTTCGCAAGCTGAGTAAAATGCAGAAGTCACTCCAAATCCTTCCCACCTATGCCCAAATTTCCGCCCACATGCGCCCAGTCTTCACTACCTCAGGCCAAAATATTCATCAGAGTACGCCCAGGCCCTCATCCAATTTCCCCCATATTCCACACACCCACTTATGCCCTAGTCTTTCATCTACCTACGCTCAAATCTTCGTCCACGCACACTCAGATCATCATCCACTTACGCTCAGATCTCCACCCACCAATGCCCAAATTTCCACACACTCACCTCCAAATTTCCATCTACTTCTCGCTAAATTTCAGTCTTGAACATCCACATTTCCACCCACTTCCACCCAAGATCACTTTCACATACGCCCGAAATTCCATCCACAAATTTCAAGTTTTTCGCCCGTGTTGCCCCTTTATGGGTTGATTCTTGCTACCTCTTGAAGATTTTATTCACATGAAGTAATGACCTCTCGTATTGTAGGGGGTAATGAAGGATATATCTAGCCCTTCCATTCGAAAATTCTCTCCCAATTCGAAAAAATCGCAGGAGATAAATAGAACAGTTTCAAAGCCGCCGCCATTGTAAAAAGTTTCATCCAATTGAGGTGGCGAGCAGTTGAATGGGTGACCGTCCAGTGTCTGTAGGCGATGCGACATTAACGTTTTGGTTTCCGGGATTATTTAAAGGCCTTAAATGAAAAAAAAAAAAATCTGGTGTTAGCCTGAACAAATTGCCTAATCGTGTCTAGACCAGTCAAAGTGGTTAAGAAAATATATTGTATCATAAATGAACCCTTTGACCGCTAGGGACACTCTAAACTGCATAAAACCATTCTAGATCGATATATAGCTTTCATGAGTGTCAGTATTACGCCCGTAAAAAGGCGTCAGGTTTTCCCAGATTTACGATACAGACAGACACACACACAATTATCTTCCCGTTCCGTCTGAAGAAAATATACAACTGCAGAAATACGAAGAAAATCCTATCTTTACTCATTTGTATTTTAGACGGTTCGACTCTGGCCTATTAACTAGTCGACGGATCTTCATTAATTGGTGTCCAGTTCGCAACTTCTTCTTAGAGGGATAAGTGGCAATTCTAGCTGCACGAGATTGAGCAATAACAGACAACGCTGGGTGATATCCATATATCCAAACCATACGTGCTCCCTACGTGCCAAATGGGTTGGTGGAGGATTAGTGCCCCTCCCTGTAAAACAAAAAACTCAGAGTTGCTGGCAGAGGGATTGGTGGAATTTCTTTCTCAACCGCCTGTAACAACAGGAATCACCTGCTTGTCCTTCCTCAAAGCCAAGAAACCATTTACAATGCTGGGTGGTATCCATATATTGAAACCATACATGCTCCCTACGTGTCACGTGGGTTGGTGGAGGATTAGTGCCACTCCCTGTAAAACAAATAACTCTAAGTCCTTGGCCACCCCGTGAGGGATTATGGCGTCTGGCAATGAATGAATGAAATGAGTTTTCCGCTATATATTCGTCAAATTTGGGGAAGATCCTTGTGTCTCTCTCTGTTCCTCTGTATTTAAACTGCTACCCACACTCACACTCACCCTCAACCTAACATCGTCATACCCACACTCATCCTCTCCGACACCCACCCTCACACCTACTCCCACACCCGGAACCTTATCCACCCTTATACCTATATCCACACCCACACCTGTCCTCACGCCCATACTCACTCCATTGCCAAGCTTTCTCTCGCGCTCACACCCACACCCATCCCCACCCTGACATCCATATCCACACCCACCTCATACATCCATACACACCCACACCCACACCTTCACCCGTACCCACCCATATCTCCAGCTTCCACCTTCACCCCCATACCCATCCTTGCGCCTACTCGGTCACAACTACATATTATCACACACACACACACACACACACACACACACACACACACACACACACACACACACACACACCGCTCGCTGGTGCAGTGGTAACGTTCCCGCTTGCCAACTGGTGGACGGGAGTTCGAGCCTCGCTCAGGTTGCGAAAAGTTTCACTGACGAAGTGGGTGGTTACTGTCCCCCTTGAGCAAGGGGACGGGTGTGTGCGTGTGTGAAGGTCACAGCCTTGCCCTTAGATCGGACTACATGAGCTTTCAGCTCCCTTCCGGGAGGGTAAAAGCTGACGATCACGACCATCAAGTGATCCTGACCGACCCGGTGAATTACACACACACACACACATTCTTTCCATTTTACGCGGCAACCTCTGTACTCCAACGCTCACATAATCCATCATCCACGCCCGAACTCACCCTGATAACCCCATACCGATGCCCAGATCCGCCCAGGCATCGTCTCACTAGCGGCCACACTCACCTTGTCATCCCTGTATACCTTATCATCTACGCCCGAATTCGCGTCCTTTGTACGCCTGAATCCGCCCACTTGTTACTCCAAATCCACTCACTCATTACGCCCAAATTCTCTCCCTAATTACTCCCGAACAGCCCCTTTATGTACTACGTTACCAAACCCGCCCATTTTTCCTTCGTTTACGCCCATACCTGTCCTCCCATCCAGCCCAAATACTCCTCTTGCACGCACAAACCGGCCCGCCCATCCCGCCCACCTGTTGACATTGACGCACAGAAAAGCCAGATTCATTTTAGATTTTGCTGTTTGCCACTATTTCTTGTTTGCTTGCCCGTTTCTGTGTTTGTTGTTTGTTTGTTTGCTCGTTTGCGTGAGTAATAGCTGGTTCCTTTTGGGAGTAGGAAGCTGGAATATTGGTGAGGAGGTAGCCAAGATAAATATATGGATGGATAGATACCGTAACCAGGGAGGGAGATAGATTGAGAGAGAGAGAGAGAGAGAGAGAAGAAAGAGAGAGAAGAGAGAGAGAGAGAGAGAGAGAATCCTATTTCGCGGGACTCAGATGCTCAAAAGTACCCACTTCTTCTTAGTAATATAATTTGCATACGATGATAAACTCTGACCTGTTACGTAAGTCCAGTTTAAATATCAACATAATTTACACGACTAACAAGCAAGGGAACTGGGACGTGCCATATTTTGCAAGAGTAAGTTAATTGGGTAGAGACGCTTGGGTCCTCTTTTTTCACGTGATGATGCAGTGTTTTGAATTTTTTAGTATGAGCAAATTTAGTAGTTTTCGAATGGTTATGGATTCTCCTCTCTCTCTCTCTCTCTCTCTCTCTCTCTCTCTCTCTCTCTCTCTCTCTCTCTCTCTCTCTCTCTCTCTCTCTCGTCAGTATTACTCACTCAGCCTGTTCGAGGAAAAAGACGCAAAAAAACAAAAAAAAAGGTGTTAGGTGAAATCCAAATTGGTTTAATCCATCAGTTCCTCATCATCTCCCCAATCGCCATATCAGGATCACAGAGGCCAGGGATTAGGGTATTGAATTCAGACGTTTGAGGAGAGAGTAACCAGTCACCTATCCCTGAGCCTCATTATGTAAGCTATTGTGTAAGAAATCTCAGCTGCCCCTTGGAATGAACCGTGATATATTTTAGTGTCTTAACCCGCTGTAAGTTTTGAGGTATATGTCTTCATTGTGGAGTTTGGTTTAGCCTTACTCTTTCTCTCTGTCTGTGTATCTGTTTGTTCGTCTGTTTGTCTCTGTCTGTCAGCCTTTCTCTGTCTGTTTGTCTGTTTGTCCTTTTTCATTATATCTAACTGTCTCTGTCTCTCCTTATAATTATGTGTTTATCTGTCTTTATCTGACTGGCTGTGTCTGTATGTCTCGTTGTTTTTATCTGTGTCCGTCCCTGTCTTTTTGTCTGTCATTATCTGTGTGTGTGTGTGTGTGTGTGTGTGTGTGTGTGTGTGTGTGTGTGTGTGTGTGTGTGTGTGATAAAAATATTTGAGGCTTACAGGCATCAGAGAAAGATGGCATTAAGTGTTATTGAGAGTACAGTACGCCAGTGTTCACTCGGGCTCCATAATTACACTTTTGACACGACATCACCATCATCATCATCACCACGTAAAGATCAAAACCAGTAACAGTGCTTCAGTCCATATTCATAGTGTTGGCATATTTCTTTACGTTTTGACACCAGTAACTTTGTAAAGGGACCAATGACCTCTCGTACTTAAACACTGTTTTATACCTTAATTCCACCCCTGAGACGTAGGAACCTGAGGCTAGGCACCCGTAGTCCAGAACACTTACGGGTGAGAGACCTACCTACGCTCCTTACAGTATTAAACGATTCTAGCATCCAGTCGCCTCTAGGAGAACCTAACCACAAGTATGAATTGCAAAGCGTGAAGGAGCTAGACGCTGGACTTGACCCTTTCACTACGATGATGTCTTTTAGTTATCTTTGCTACCTTCAAACATTTACATTCAGTTTAGAAGAAGCCTTTGGTTATGAGGGGAGTTTAAAAAAATCAAATATAAACCTGTTACACCAAGACACATACCTTAAGTTGCATAATGTTTTTTGACACCAGAAAAACAAAAAAAGAAAGAAAGAAAAAATGTCCTGTCAGTCCTTTACATTTCGTTTCATTTCTCAGATATCTACTAATTTGTTTATTTATTTAACTGTCAGTCTTAATCTGAACTTAGTTAATTTTTTACCATTTCTCTCTTTATCTTGTTTATTTTCTCCTCTCCCATGCTTTATCACTCCATCTTCCTTCCTGTTTCATCTCGCCCTCCTCATCGGTTATTTTTCCACTTCTCTTCATCTGTTTCATTTTGAATTATTTCCATTACATATTATTTCCTTTCTCATACCTCCTGCTTTCATCTCTCTCTCTCTCTTTTCCTTCTTTCTCCTTCCTTCTTTACTTCTTGTTAGTAAGTCCGTCTTTATTTCTCATCGCACCTTCTTTTATCAATCTTTCCCTCATCTAACTCTTCTTTCTCCTTCTTCCATCTGTCTTTCCATCTCATTCTTCCTTCATTCATTTCTGTTTCGCCTAATATCTTCCCTGTTTCCCTCCTCCCATTCTCTGTTTCTCATATCCTCTCATTTTCTTCCATATCCTGTCATTCCCTCTCTCACTTCATCTCCCCTTCGTCATCACTGTTTTCTCCCTTCTTCTCCCTTTTTTACATTTTCTTTATCTGTTCCTTCTGTATCTCTTCTCTGTCTTTTATCTTGCTTCTTTTATGTGTCTTCGTCTCTCATTTCTTTATTTTCCCATTCTCTTTCTTTGCTTTTTAATTATTCCTTCGTTTTTAATGTTCTCCCTCCCCCTCTTTTTTTTACCCTCTTTTCTTATATTTTTTCTTTCCCTACTGGCTCTCTCTCTCTCTCTCTCTGGTATTGTCAGACCGCCTTAACCCTTTGACAGCGAGAATTCCATTTGGCCAAACTTAAAAAACAGCGTTTGGTGTTAAAAGAAAAAAATATATATTCTGAGTTATTAGCCAAAATCGAGATGGACTTTTTTTCTTTTCCTTTTTAATAGTGAGATTCTCGGAGTTTTAAAAATCGTATGACACTAGACAGTGAAATGCTAAGTTCCTATATTACGTGATAATGATGCTTTATTCCCTGTCGTAAAGAAAAAAGGGAAAGAAAAAAGGAAAATCACATATACGTAGCCTTAACCCTTTCAGTAACGGTGTTGGACTTCGCACAGTATTCTTTTTGACACCAGACGATTTCATTTAGCGTAGAGAACATATGCTCTTCAGATTCTCATGGCAAGAGTACTGTATTGAAAGAATTAACCCCTTCAGTAAGAGAGGTCTCTCTGAAGCTGAATAGAATGGTTTGATGTCGGCAAGAAAATGATAAAAAAAGACGTCATTGTACCGGAGACATTTATGGTTCGTAGCAGTTACAACTTTAGGCTCGTTTGAGCCTGAACCCGGTGGACTGCAGGCTGGAACTACCCTTTTCCTGCAGTGCACCATCCTCCATTTGGAGAGATAGGGAAGGGAATGAGGGACGTCTATACCAAGATCTAAAGAATACAAATAGAAGGCATGTGGGAATGCAGTAGGTCATTTTGGAACGTTGGTACCCAGAGTATCGAAGGGGAGACGAGTAGGATCAAGGAATAATTATGGGGAAGGAGGTGAAAGAAAACACATGAAGTAGAGTTGGGCTTTATTCCTGACTCGCTTCGCCTCTGGGTTCTTTAGTTCCCCTGAAGAAGCCATTGGTAAAAATAAGTCGCGAAAACACTCGTATCTACTATTTAACTCGTGTTTTCCACCTCCTTCCCATACTTTTTTTTTTTTTTACGTGTCCGACTCTGGGCAAAGGCGTCAGGGCCTATTTCTCGGGGGCAGTGACCTATCCCAAGGCCCAGAAGTCCTCCTACACCTCCACATGTCACCACTTCGGCGCTAACACCCACCGTCCATATTGAATACATGCTAGGGCTGTCTCATACAGGACTGGTGCATTGGTATTAGGGGGGGTATTTTTACGACATGTCGGCGGGTCATCTGGTAGATCAGGAAAGTCTGCTTTTAGGAAATTCAAATCCTTAAACTGTTCCCTGCCCCAGCCGAGATTCGATCCTGGGTCCATTAAGACTGCAGGCCTGTCAGAAACGTCTCTATTAATGATTATAGGGTGATACAGATAGCCTATACTCTGTCCAGTTTAACCTGGCTTAAAATTACCGTCTGTACATAGAAAGCTGAATAGAAACAAGAGTTTAACACTAAAGTATGGTGCTAGTCACAAAGAATTGTTATGGAAAGAAAGTAGAGTGGTAGTAGTGTTAGCACTCTCATTAAGCCATGGAAATAAGCTCCGAAAGGGTTAAAATTTCCGCTAAATTAAAGTGAATGAGCTGAAGCAAAATATGTTGAATAAAAAATATACTTGGAAAGGCTGCTATGGCTCACCCTCAGCTGGAAGAGAATACTGAAGTTGTCTGACCATGTGAGTGTTCATGGTGACAGTATTAACACGCGGGTTCCTATTACTGACTCAGCTGAATAAAACTGTTGACCCATAGCTGGAATAGAATGTTAGAGTTGGCCCGACCATGCGAAGGTTAAAACTTTGGGAAATCAGATACATAAAGCCTACCAGTCGCAGTGCCAACTCTCATCAGTGGTTACGCTTTTTCCTCGAAACCTTTGACATTTGACAAACTTATTAAGGATGCCGTGAGCATGGACTTCGCTCTCCATCACACATTCCAAGAACAGTCGGTACGTCTGTAGGCCTCGGGAAGGAGAGAGAAGGACAGGCTTACTCTGAGAAGTCTGCCAGACTTTTCAACGGTAGGAGAGAAGGAAGTTGAGTTTATCAGTTAGAATAAATATTGTCAGTGGATGAAGCGGAGAACGACAGAACAAATGAACGAGAAAGGCACAAGCAATGATAGGTCAGACAACAGCTGAAGACGTAGGAAGCTGGAAAACCAAAAACAGCCTCGTTAATGACGTATGTGAAGCTCTTTGAAAAATTCTTGAAGTAAAGGAATTGTTTTGTTACGACAAGGAGAGACGAGACAAAAAACATTTGGTAAAGAAAATCGTCAAGAGAAGGAAGACTTTAAGTATGTGAAAGTTCATTATGTATAATTTCGAAGAAACTTTGATTATAATTACAATAAAACCCCTTAACCAAAGAGTGTATATCCCTCACAGAGACAGAGGGGCAAGAGAGACAGAGAAAATACCTAAACCCACAAGGAGCTATCCAACACCTCACGACTCTGTATCATTGGCCACGTCATCCACATTATCGACACTGGTTTTCACCTGTCTACCTGGCTGCTTACATTCCTCCCTATCTAACCTTATTGACAAGATTACCTAAAAGCTGAGTGCGTGAACAATCATGGGAAACAGAAGAGGAGGGAGAGTGGAAGGCAGGAGTCGTGTCCAGATAATTGGTGTAAACAGTGCATGAAAGGTTAACAGTTTGGTCAGTTTGGCGCGCGCTGCCTTGTACCCTGGTGACTTCAGAAGAGGCTGTGAATGCACAAAGATTTCAGCATTCGTACAGTCACTTGACGAAATAGACTTGAGTGTAATTTTGTATCTAAAGCAAAAGTTTCTGTTTATTTGCTCTGCGAAATCCACCTCTCTCTCTCTCTCTCTCTCTCTCTCTCTCTCTCTCTCTCTCTCTCTCTCTCTCTCTCTCTCTCATTCATTAGGTAAATTTATTCACTTTCCCTGCTTTTTGTCGGCTATGGCTCCACTGACTGCCTCTTCGTTAGCAAAAATTTCTTATCTGTGTAGGTCTCTCTCTCTCTCTCTCTCTCTCTCTCTCTCTCTCTCTCTCTCTCTCTCTCTCTCTCTCTCTCTCTCTCTCTCTCATTCCGTTATCTACCACTTAACTCCTGTAACTCTTCTCCATTTAGTTATCTACAAATCCCACTTCTCTCTGTCCTCTCCCGCTTCATGCACTCTCACTCATTTCATCAGTCTCACCTTCTCCCTCATCACTGACTCCCTCATTGCTTTCCCCTCTCCACCTTACCCTTACTTTCCAGTTCTCCTCCCAGCCTTACTCTCCTTATTCTCCGTCTCACCCTTCCTTAGTCCTCCCGTTCTTAAATTCCTCCTCTTCCCCCTGCTTTCCCTGCCTCACATTTCCCTCCCATCCTCTCATTTATCCCCTCCCGACTTACCTTGCCTTCCTCTGTCTTTTTACTTTCCCTTCCGTCTACCTGTTTTCCATTACATTTACCATTTTACCCTATCCCTGCCCTCCCTTCTTCTTTATTTACGTTCCTCCTTGTCCCTCTTGCCCTTCCTTTCCCTTTCTTACCCTACTCTCCTCCTCCTGCTCCTTGCTTCCTTCTTTCCCCCTCTACTCTAACTCCACCCTTTCTCCCTTCACCTTACATAACTTCCTTCCCCTTGCTCATCCTGCTGCCTGCCTCCATCATTCCTACTAGCTTTTCATCAACCTCACATTCCCCTGCCTGGCCTGTCTTCCATTATCTTGAGTCCCCCTCCCCTCCCCCCAGCACCACACCCACTCACACCACGCCCCGCCCCGACCCTGCCCCTCCGTCCTCTCCATCCCTCCATCCACCTCCTTCCTTCACCCAGTCCCACTCTCTCTACAGCCTTTCTCTTTTAACTGAAGTGATTGACGTGATTGTACTGACAGGATCTCTTGTAAGTGGTGGGGCAGAGGTGAGAGAAAGGTTATTTAGATAGATTGATAGATAAACCAGCGGTCATTAACAGGAACTAGTTTTATTTAGTCGAAGCATTTGGTCCCATTTTTGGGTGTCTGGCTTCATGGTCAGCAGTCTTGAAAATCAAATTCCAAATGGTTTAGCATGTGAGACGGAGCCAAGATTTTGAGGGACTGAATGATCTGTAATTATATACGCTCCTCATGGAGCAACACAGGATCGGATGATGATGGTGATGATTATATCATCATCATCATCATCAGCCGCTTGGGTGTCCACTGCAGGACCAGCCTATCCCTACCGAAGTGGGGACGATACAGCCAGTGTATCTCTACCCAGTGGCTTAGGCTGTCTGATTGAAGTTGTATGTAGGGTGAGAAGTGCCTATAAGTGTGATTGTAGTGTTGGAGTGGCTTTGGATGTATGTAGTCTGTGAACCAAGTGTAATCGGCCCGCGCAAGCCGACTGGGTGCAAGCATACTTTATAGTATGCGACACTGGTTCAACCACAGCACCCTTTATGTCCGCCAAAGCAGTGCGTGGCCAGAATAACGCTCCCAAAGTTTATTACCCTGGCGGGGCGCGAACCCTCGTTCTCCCATGTGCGAAAACGCACACTCACCACTGTACCACAGAGGCTCCGATGATTATATAGATAGATAGATAGATACGGTATATATATATATGTATGTATGTGTGTGTGTGTGTGTGTGTGTGTGTGTGTGTGTGTGTGTGTGAGAGAGAGAGAGAGAGAGAGAGAGAGAGAGAGATTGTTAAGCAGTTACAGAAATTGTATACAGTTTAAATAGTCACGTTAACTTCTAATGATGTCAGAAATACTATACCAGCGGTTAATGACCACTTTTATCAAGCTGCCATCTTTAAATTTCCCTGCATCCTATGATAGACTGCAACAGTTTTCCAATCATACTACATATAAAATTTTTACGGCTTTTTTTTACTTTTTGTGCATGGCTGGTAGACTTTTTTTCTCTCTCTCTCTCGCTTTGGTTGAAGGGGATGATGGGCGAGGGGGAGCCTTCTGATTTAATTGACAGCCTCTCTTGTATTCCTCAAAATTATCCTTTGCAGTACAATGGCGCCTTTTGTATTCTTTTCTACTTGCCCCCAGAGATCTGTATTCAGTTTTTAAAATAAACTCTTGGCTGAAGGGTGCAAGCTTCATTAACCCCTTCACGACCAAAGATCTCCCTTTAACCAAATATAAATCTGTTGGCAAGAGCAAGAAAAGAGAAATTAAAACGTCGGCGTGTTGAAGTTCTTAAGATTCATTCTGTGCTCTGTCATAGGTAACATCGTAAGAATCATTACATGTCTTCTTTTTCTTTTCTTTTTGGCCTTATTTAACTGTATTCATCTTTACGTCTTTGCCTCATGCCTGACTTACCTTCTTTTCTCTCATCTCTGTGTCCTTACTATTTGTCTCCTCTTTTCAGTGCCTCATTCTTTACAGCTCCAGTTCATCTGTCTGTATATTCCACTGTCATACATTCATGCTGTTTCTCTGTCTTACTTTCTTCCTAACCTCTCTTATTCTTTATCACACTGCAACCATCTGTGGTGTCCTCACTCTTTATCACACTTCCATTCTGCTTTTGTGTCTTTCAGTCTCCCTCTCTTCATGCCTCACCTTTTGCTCTTGTCACTGCCTTACCCTGTGCCCTTCATGGTGTCCTACTTGCTGTCTTACTCGTACTGCCTAGCTCTCTGCCTTCCCCTCTTCCTGCCTCACCCTTCGCAACCACCATTCCAACCTCTGTACCTCCCTTCCTCCCTGCCTCACCCTTCGCAACCACCATTCCTACCTCTCTACCTCCCTTCCTCCCTGCCTCACCCTTCGCAACCACCATTCCTACCTTTCTACCTCCCCTCCTCCCAGCCTCACCCTTTTCAGTCACTTTGCCGACCTTTGTCTACCTACCTACCTGCAAACTAGTCTAACTCCCATCGTCTGTCTGTCTGTATATCTGTCTGTCTTTCTGTATGTTGCAAGAGGCCTTAATCTCGTAAGGAGTGGCCACAAACAAATTGCCTCCACGTCACCCTGTCCTATTCCATTTGGCCCCCCTTCCTCCAGCTCACACACCCCTCTTTCGTTACATCTCTCCACTCCATCTCTCCAGCTCATTCTTGGTCTACCTCTCCTCCTCCCCCCATCCACCTCACCCTCATACACTCCTCTAGCCAGTCCTTCCATCTCCATCCTCTCCACATACATTTAAAAGTATTTTTCTTAACACTGTTTATCGCATCCACAGCAGCACCACAGCGCTTCTTCTCAATTTGTCGGTCTGTTTCTCTGTGTAATTCCCGTCATGCCTACCTTAATTCCTTACCTATATCCTCCACCTTGTTTATCTACAGTATGTTTTCTTCTGCCACTTAATGCCTCCGCCTTTATCTTGCGTCCTACCTTACTCCTGTTATCCAACTGGCCTACCACTCTCATTTTGTCTTTTCTTATACCTTCCTTCCCACGTCACCTTCATCCACCATGCTTACTTCTTCCTTCAGTCCTGCTTACTAATCATCCTTCCATTCTTCATTCCATTCCACCTCACCTTTATCATCCTGCCTACGCCTACCTGCCTCATCCTTCTGCCCTGCTCCCATCCTTCTCCCACTTTACCTCCCTTTAATCAGCTTCTCCACTTGCCTCACCCTTGTTAACCACTTTGCCCCCTTGCCTGCTTCACCCTTATCCGTCTTGCCTGCCTGTTTGCCTTACCTTCATCCATCATCCTCCCTGCCTGCTGTCACTTGCCTCACCCTCATCCATCTTGCCTGCCTACTGACCCTCATCATTATTTCCTCCTGCCTCACTCTCATCCCTCTTGCCTCTCTGCTTGCCTTAGCCTCATCCATCTTGCTTCCCTCCTGCCTCACCCTCATCCATCGTGACTGCCTACCTGTCTGCGTCACCCTTATCCATCATGCTGCCTGCCTGCCTCACCTTCATCCATCTTACCTGCCTGCTTCACCACTCTGCTTGGCCCTTACCTCAGTTCGCACAGGACACTCCAGCCTCCTCACCTCTGTGTATGTTAACCTGGCACACTTAAGGGTTGGCCCATCATGCTATATGCACACACACACCTTGTAACAATAATACCGACACCGCACACTGCCACTATCCCTCACACATTTCTCCTCCTCACATCCCCTCACACTTCCATTTCTCCGTTCTTCAGTTCCTCTCTCAGATCCCTTTCTCCCTCTCCTTTCACACACTTGTCTGTCCTCTTGTTTTCCCTCTCTCTCATCTCCTTTGTTCCTTTTCTTTCACACTCCTCCTGCATTCCCTCTCCTTCATTTCTCCTCCCTTCTCTTCCTCACTCCTCCCTCCAGTCCCTGTCTCCTCTGCTGCCCATCTCTCTGCTTATGGTGTATGTTATCCCTGCATACGTAAGGATTATATTATCATGCTATATACACACACACATTGTAACCTTAATGCCAACACCACACACTGCCTGTCATCTCTCTTTTGCATTTCTCCTTTGCTGTCCTTTTCACATTTCTCTCCCTCCGTACACTCTTCTCCCTCCTTTCTTCCTCTCTTCTCTCCTTCCTCTCTTCTTCCGCTCTCCCCTCTTCCTCATCCCCTTACATTTCTCCAGTTTTCTTGCTTTCCAATCTCCTTTTTCCTTCCTTTCTCGTCTCCCCATCCCTTCTCCTCCTCTCCTTCTTTCATCCTTACACCTCTCTGACCATTCTCAGTCTCCCTTTCCTTCAGTCCTCCTCCCCTTCTCCCTCAATTAGCTTTCGTTTCTCAGTTTTCCACTCTCTCTCTCTCTCTCTCTCTCTCTCTCTCTCTCTCTCTTTCACCTTCTCCTTCTCCTCCTCCTCCTCCTCCTCCTCCTCCTCCTCCTCCTCCTCCTCCTCCTCCTCCTCTTCTTCTTGTACTGTCAGTCAATGTCATTCCAGAGTCCTTCATCCTTTCTCAATCCTATCAGCGCTATAATGTCTTGTTTTTCAGCTTAAGGAAAATCTCTGGTAATGAAGAGGGTAATGAAGAAGTTACATAATCTTAAAGTTCGAAAAATGTCCCTTAAGGTAAACATGCTAAATTGGCGGTACTAAAACTTTAAGACGTCATCTTACTGAAAGGGTGAATATGTTGTTTAGCGCCTTTTTCTCCACTGGTCTACAAACTCTGTGTGTGTGTGTGTGTGTGTGTGTGTGTGTGTGTGTGTGTGTGTGTGTGTGTGTGTGTGTAAATGATGGCACGTTGATTTGAACACGATGCCTTTTTTTTATTATCTTTTCTCCACCATCATTTTCTTATACTCTGCCTTGGAGAGATTGTTTGAGCTTGTGGAGATCGATGTAGCCTTCCTTAACCCATCCATTTTGTTTATCCTGTATTATTTATTCATATCCATCACCCACTGTCACACCCGCGCCCACATCGGCAGACTGAGCCGTTCCCTCACAACACACAAGTTTCCAGTGGAGTGGTATTTAGGGTCTGTCCTGTACAACCGAGTGTAAAGCAAACCCTAATCTTGTCAGTGTTTGTGTAGTGTAGATTATACCCAGCCTCACCAAGGGGACGCATAGGACACGTGGACCAGAGTAGACGTAAGTGGGTTCATAGTTTGTTAGTCCGTTCAGTACGAGGATGTCCTTTTTCGTTTTATTGTTGCTACTTTCAGACGATTTTTTCCTGGTGATTGAGAGAGGGAGAGGAGGGGGAGACTGTAAACGAATTAATGAAGGCTGAGTCTGACTCCATCACCACAGACGATTTCTCCAAAGTTAACAAAATCGTCCGGAGGCAGCAAGAGTCAGCCAGGCCAAGCACCATTAGACGATTTTACTCAGCTTGAGAGAGGGATCTGTTCAACCCCTCCGTTCGAAAAGCCCATCACACACCGAATAAAATCGTCTGGCAGTTAACCCCCTCATCTACAGGACGCCATTTGGAGTACGTCTTATTCCTGCTGTAGTCAGACAGTTTTATGCAGCTTCAGACAAACCCCTTCTGCTGAATTTATTAGTAAAGGCTCTCCAGTTTGACAATCTCTCCTTGTCTAAGTATTAAAAACAGAAGTAAAATAAGTAAAGATGACTTACTAGGACTAGGCGGGTTTACAAGTGAGGAAGATGTGTTGACTTCTTGACTCTGGGATTTGTCTCGACTGAAGAAAATCGTCTGGTGTAGGCAAAATAAAGGTGATAATTCTTGCGTGCATTACTACCAAGGAAAGGGTTACTCAGGGTTCTGCTTTATGTCTTCTTCTGCCGGGAATTCTCACAGCACAACAAGTTCCTCTGGTGTAAACTTGAATACAGAAAGCAGCACTCAAACCATCCAAGCGCCAAGCTGTTGTATTAAGGGCCGAAAATTTGTCTTTACCCTCTAACGTTGCCTCTACACTGACTTTTCTCAAATTCCAGTTAAATCAGCTGACCCTCAAACCTTTCGCCAAGTTTGGTCCAAATCTGATCATAACTGGCTTACCTGATGTCCTTAACCCTTGACTTATTTTCTTCTAAATCGAATCTCTTTATTTTGGGCTGACCTTCAACCCTTCGATATACTTAGGTTCAGATAGAATGGAAATTATTTGTACGGTGGAATATTGGACCTTGATCTTTGACAGTTTGTTCTCAGAATTGAATTACTTCCTCCTTGACTTACACTCACCTGTTTCACAAAATCTAATCTAAATTAGATCAGAACTGTTATTAGCTGATTTCCCTCTGGTCCTTTTGTTCTCGAAAACTATAGGTAAACCCCAGGCAGACCCTCAAACTTTCCAACGCTTGGTCAGTATCAGATCAAAACTATTAGAATTATTTTGTTCACACACTAAAAGACTGACAGAATTGTACACACAGCATACACACACCGGGCAAAACATTACTCCTGCCAAACTATCGCGCGCGGGGGTGCTAAAAAAAAAAAATGCATTACCCGCAAGATGGGATTAAGTACGCAAACTAATGAAAATACTGCCACGTGGCCCAAGCAGGCGGTATCAGAACACAATGTGACGTAATTTTATTGACGTTAACCAAACCTCCGTGTTGTACGAGAAACAATATTGTCCCCCCGTGGTATATATAAAAGACTTCAAATCAGTCGGCTTCTTTCTTTTACTCCCTTTGCATTTTCCATTCAGTATCTTCCCCCTCCTTTCTCTTTCAGTCTCTCACCTCCTTTCTCTTTGTCCCTCCCTTCTGCCTCCTCTCACACTCTTCTCCATCCTCGCACTCATTCTTTCAGTCCCTATCACTCTCACATCACTCACATCCATTAACCTCACTCACTTTAACTCCTCGTCCTTTTCTTCCTCTCATTCTCTTTCCTGTAATAATTTTCCCCATCTAATTCTTCTCGATCTTCCTGACCTTCCTGATCTTCGTCTTAGTCATCCTCCTTCCTATCATCCCCCTTCCGCTTTTTCCGCTTAACTCCCTTCATAAGTATCGTATTCATTTCCCACTTCCTTCACCTGTCTCCAAACAAGAACTCGTGTGTGTGTGTGTGTGTGTGTGTGTGTGTGTGTGTTCAGCATATAGCGTTCTGTTAAATGGGAATCTAAAAAGGTCATCGGGCCATTTGACTATTTTATTATTTTATTTTCATTGTCGTTTTAGGGATGGGGGTTCAGCGTTAATAGTGCCAATTGTTGAAGCTCCTGATGCCTTGAAAATCTACCTTGAAATATGGTTTGGCTGAACGTAGAAAAAAAAAAAGTTTTGCATTATTTTGATAAGCAAATTTATTCATGAAATTAAGTTTTGCATTGACGTATAGAGGTCAGACTAGGCATGATTAGGTGGTAATATGGTGAGATGTGGTATAATAATCACGTATTATAATAAAGCACTTGTTTTTCTTCATAAATTTGTAGGTTTTAGGAAAAGTTGATGCGAGGCTTTGTTATCGTTCTCATTGTTTTATTATTTTCGGAATGAAGTGAGTTGGATGTTGAAAAGTTATGAAGAAGGAAAGGTTGATCACTTCACTTCGATTACGTATTTTTCACACTGTTCTTGCCTTCAGTCCCTTTTATTTAACTCAGGAGAGACTTCCCTTAATGAAGGAGTGAAATACAGCCTTCAGTCACCCTTTCACTACCAGGGTGTCATAATCTGAATACAGTCGTGTGGTGGTGGCAGTAGAAAAGTGTAAAATGAGATCCCTGGGCTGAACGGGTTAAGCCGGGTGATATAGCGGCTTTATGTTGATGGGAGAGTGAGCAGAGAAAGGCCGAGAACGAGGTGAAGGGGTAAAGGAAAGAAGAAGAGGGAGGGCAGCTTGAATAAGGCGGCAGAGAGGGAAGAGTTGTAGTGGAGTGGAGGTGAGGGAGAGATGAGGAGTGGTTGTAGAGTGAAGATTAGGGAGAGGAAATGAAGTGGTAGCAGAAGATGAGTGGCAGCCAGCTGGGAGGATTGCAAGTGTCATTGTCCATCGCAGCCTGAAGGAGCTCGGAGGTCTGAGGTAGTGGATAGATAGATTTGTAAGTAGATAGATAAAGATAGATAGACAGCCTTGTAGAAAAACAGAGGTTAATCAATACATGTGTGAGCAGACAAGCAGATAGAGAGAACAGATGTACAACAGATACATAAATAAATTTTAGACAGATATGCAACCATTTGTTGATAGATATACAAGGAGGAGCGCTCAGAGACTGCGGCACCCGCGACCACCAGCTTGTCTAAGGAGCAAATATTTGACTCGGCCAATGACCTTGGCCATTGACATATTGCCATCAGAATCGAATTTACTTATCCTTGCGAAACCTTTACCGTTTCCACCAACTGTGATTAAAATCAGATCAAAGCTGTGTGAGTTGACCTTGTCCAGTGACATTCCACTGCAGGTGGCTCGACGCTAAGTGACAAGCCTGATGGTTTCCTGTAACTCAGGAAGCAGTTTGCAGCGCTGGGTGGTACGGTGATGTGGAACCCACTGTGGTGCCTCTATTATCTGGATGTTCATCCGGGAACCAAACTTCCATAATCTTTCCATCTCCTCGCTGTCACGAGGCGCTGCCTACCACAAGGGAGCATCGGTTCACTGCACGAGGCGGCCCCGTTGGGGCGATTGTTTGCTTATGATTGATGGGTCTGCTCGACCAGACAAACCGGGGTAGCTCAACAACAGCAACAACAACATATTTCAACCTTTTCATCAACTTTGGTCTAAATTGGATAAAACTGTATAACTTTACCGTATATTACTAAGTCAGCGTTTGACCTAGTCATGTGACCTTAATCTTTGACCCAGGCTTCTCAAGAACAATAGACTTACTCATGGGATATCCCTTAACCAGCCACCAAGTATGGTTAACTTTGGGTAAAAAGTTTTGGGGATTAGTTCACACACACACACACACACACACACACACACACACACACACACACACACACACACACACACACACACAGACGCTCTAGCTTCGCGATTCGCGGATATAAAAAACATAGACATGTGAATGAAATGGGTAGACGCCATACCGACAGGCAGGTGGATGGATGGATATATGCTTGATGCATAATATAATCAGGACAGGCTGGTTGTCTTCATTTTTTCCCATTTTCTGTGTGTGTGTGTGTGTGTGTGTGTGTGTGTGTTATTTCATCATCTACAAACATGAAGTCATCTTATATGTATGCATTTATTCATTATTTCACTCACATGATTGTTCTTTCACTTCCAGAGAGAGGCGGGGGAGGAAAACAGCCACAGCCGCCTACGCACCCACACACACACCCACACGCACTCACACACGCACACACCAACCTCGCACCTTCCCTACAACGCACAGTAACTTTTAGCAATTAAGTAACCATCAACACACACCTATATACTCTTTCAGAAGCCCCTATTTCACGTCCCATTTTTGACAAGGAACCCAGCACAGTAAAGAATCGCTAACTTCCTTTCCCAAGCCAGGTTTATTAAAGCTTATATACTCACACGCACGCTCTCTCACATACACCTATTTCCTTTCAGTCTATACTCACGTCCATATCCACATTCCTATTCACTTTTCCCTGTCTTTCTCCATCCACTCCATCCAACTCGTCCCCACCCTATATCTCTCCATCCATCCTACCCTTTCCCTCCATCTCTCCCTCCCTCCCTCCCTGCGTGTGATGCGGTGTTGGGTAGCAGTTTGTGTGGTGGTGGTGGTGGCTGTGGTGGGTGTGGTGGTGGTGGAGCCGCTGCCGCATCACCACAAGAGGGGGATGCGCCTGTGTTCCGCCCGCGACGTGAAGCTGATCGCCACCTACGTGTGTAACCTGCACCGCCGCTCCGTGCGTTCCGTGGCGACGCAGGACGAGGACGAAGACGACGGCGACTACATGGTGCCAGGTACGTGAAATTAATGGATAGTATGTTATAAAATCTCATCTACGTGAAAATAAGGGTCAAATAGGTAGGCTAGTACGTTGGAAAATTGACAAGGACAACGTTAGCTACGTGGTACCAGGCACGAGAAATTAGTTGAGTGGAGGGTTGTAAATTTTATTGCACACAACATAACGTAAAGATAACAAGCAGAAAGCACACCAAGAACAGGACTGGACGTGAAATTGACAGAAGTGTTGAAAGGCTGTGAATTGTTTGATACATGAAGATAATACCAGTAAAATAATCTAGAAAGAGGGAGCGGGAGAGGAAATAGAATCTAAATTATCTTGTACATGAAGATAATTGCAGCCGTAATGAAGGTAGCAAGTAACAAGATTGAAAACAAGATTAGGACCCGGAATTACGTGGAGCGAGGTACGTGGGAATAACAGCTAGTAAGAGTGTAAACTGTCTTGTACAAGAAGAAAATAGCATTCGTTATAAAGATTTAGGAAAAAAGATTGATTAGGAACTGAACAGAACAAGGAATAAGACTACTTGGTGCCAGGTACTGTATGTGGACTTAATGGACAGTGGGATGCATGTTGTCTGGTACGTGAAGAAAATAACAGTCGTAACAAAAATAGGTAAGTAGACACAAATATAAATGAGGAATAGAGGAACGTGATGCCACGGGCGTGGTATTAATAGACAGAAATGTGTGAATTACCTGTTGCTGGAAGTTAAGAACAATTGCAACAAAAAGATTGGCTAGGTTGGAAGAAAAAAACAACGTGCGGGAAAGAGTGACGTAGAAATAATATAGCCTATATAGAATGATGTAAATTGCTGTCCGTGGCTATTTCCGTCCAAAATAGATCCACTACATTACTGGATCTTCTCGTCGGAGGGAGAGTGTTAGCCAGAATGAACCCTTCTCCTCATTGGCGAAGTAGAATGGGGAAGTATAGAGAGTGATGCATGTGAAAGTCGAAATGTTGTATTCCCTGTGTTTGTTGGAGTCACGAATCTGAATAAAAGAATCGACAGGGTGCTAACATATTAAAGGACAAATTACCAACGCCGTCCTTAAATGTCCCCCTCGGCGTGTGCTCGAACTCAAGACTAGGGACTCATGCATCACGAGACGGGTACGCTGACCACTGCTGCTGTACGTAAAGATGGCAACAATTATAGTGAAAATCTAAGCAGAAAACGAAGAAGTAGAGTGGCCGAGAAATGAAACTGCATGTTAATGGAATAAGTATGAAATGGTGAGAGCTTTAGTGACGGAGATGCGTGATGGGTTTAGGAAAGGGAAGAGGGGTGGACGGTTTATATTGTAACTGTGAAAGCAATGATTGACAACCACGTGAGAAACAAAGCAGAAGAATGGAAAGTTGCATGCGCCTTTTACAGATTCAGAAAAAAAAAAATCATAGCTTTTGAGTGAGTTTCCTGGCAGAACTGTGGCAGGTTATTCCCTTCGCCTCGATAGCGTCTTTTTCACTTAGTTCGTACTGACTTCAGACGATTTTCCTCAGCTCAGGAGAGGCTTTTCCATCTGCAGAGGTTAGGTATAGAGTTGCCCCTACACTGCTCGGGTGCTTTCGTAGGCCAGTGGTTCATGGCAATTTTCTCGGGAGTCCACGGGAACACTGTAATTGTACCTCGCTCGCGTACACACACACACACACACACACACACACACACACACACACACACACACACACACACACACACACACACACCATAAAGCGTAGAGTAGGAGGAACAGGTTGGAACGGTGCTCCACCACTGTTTATAGAGGTGGAATGTTGTTCCACTGATTTTCGAACCGAAACTGGTAAATTGTAGGGCGAGCATGAATTTCTTTGATCATCGCTCAAGGGTAATCGTGAAAATTTTACATACCATACCAAATGTACTGAGCTTTAAATAGTTAACTTGAAACGTGAAAAAAAAAATCATGGTTACATGTACTAACATTTATAAATATACAAAAAGAAAAAAAAGAAACCGCATCTGGATATCGACGCATTAACCCCGATGTGCAGCATCTTTGTTGCGTTACCTTCTGGCGGTAAATGATTCTCAAACCGGCATTATTATTTGATGTCTTCTTTCTGTATAGTATCTCAGATATAAAGTTGTCTACAGCACATTTTTTGTGGTCTGGTCCGTGGACTGAAACGAATTGAGAACCACTGCCTCACTGTCAGTAAAATCGTCTGGTAGCTGCAAAAATAAAATAATAATGACGTCCTCGGCTTGCAGGGGTTATACAGGAGCAAGTGTGGAGTGATTGTTGGTCAGATTGGTGGTGGTGCTTGGGTGTGCGTATGGAGGGGAACAAGGACGGCAATTAGAGTAGACGGGGAATCGGGGCATTTTTGTGTGAGCCGTGCTCCAGGTGGGCATGGTCCTTGTTCTCCTTTACTGCTTAATGTGTACATGGTGTGGGCGTCCTCGGGGAGGTTAAAGTGAGAGTGGAGAGATGGAGGGTGAGAGAGTGGATGTGGAAGGACAGTACACACCATCAAATAAGTATTGCGTAGAGGGGGTCCAATGTGGAGACCTTGCAACTCTTCTTTAATTATTTACTCTGCACATTATCCAACATCTCAGTACCCTCTTGCTTGTTACTGATTTAAACCATGTCGATATTAAAACGATTTATGTAACAGGCATGAGAATGTCAGAGCGTAATATGAAAAATAAATCGCTTAGAAAGAGGTACAACGAAGCTTCTTGTACCACCCGTGGTAGAATGCAGTCGATTCACATAAATAATCATTACCACTTCTTATGTCGCAAGAAGATTGGTCAATTTTAATGTGATTGTGTCTATGATAATAATACCGTACATACTATATACAGGGTAGGACATGCGACAAGCAAGCGATATAGCTAATCTTCATTAATGCAAAGCTGCCAGAGTAGGATACGTCCAACGTGCATTTACAATAGCCATCATTATTTATATCAAATTGTTTCATACAATATTTGCACTGATACAGTTTTTATCAGGTGAACAAAGGAAAGCAGACAGCAGCATATGTGTTGATCCTTTCTAGGCTGTTTGTTATAGGAAGGGTACAATTACCATATCTTTGTGAGGATGAACGATAAGGACAGAATATGAAGGCTTCTCTACAAACTGATCCCTCATGCCGAAGCTGGCTGGAAAAGGTAAGAATGATCACCATTCATTATAGGACAACTATCTCGGAAATATCACAGTAAATGGCTACTAGGAAAATAAAGTCTACCTTGTTTTAATCTGCAAGGGAAAAATAATATCAGGGTAACAGTAAGTGTCTAACTGTGTTGTGGCGTGGCTGTAGCATCCTTGATCTTGAATAGAGAAGAAATCGATGTCAGACAGATCATATAACACAATTTACTCGTTGACCTGGCGATTAGAATCTAGTTTATAAAAATCCAAGCTACTTTAGAGGGTAGTAGCGTATAATAGTCTTCCTAATTGGAAGACAGGTAGTTTTGTGTGTTCATCCATACATCGATCAACCAATCCTGCGTCGTCCCATGAGGAGCGTAGGGGCCTGGCAAGTTGGTCCTGACATTTAAGATGGGAGTGGCCAGCCTTACTCATCCCTGAGGGGCATTACCCCAACCACTCCTTGGATATAAACCCACACCGGCTCAATCCGATTGGGGCGCCGTAATTACCTACTAAACCACCAGGCGCCATGAGTAGTAAATGGTTTCCTGGTGTACAGGAAACCATTTGGCTTGTCACTTAGTGTAGAGTCACCCATAGGAAGAAGGAAGAGAAAAGAATGAAGGAAAGAAAGACAGAACAGGGAGTGTAAAGTCACCCGTAGGCAGAAGGAAGAGGAAAGAATGAAGGAAAGACGGAAGAAGAGGGAAAGGAAGAGAGGAAAGGGCAGACACCCAAAGCAGCACTACACTGAGTGAATGGATGATGAGCACCCCCCCCCTACAGTGTTTACAGTTCTATTAAAGATGTGCTTTGCTTCATGTGACTGGAAATGCATTCCAAGAAATTTAAAATCATTAACTCTGTCGTAAATCAGCTTGTTAACGGTAAAAGTACTATAGCTGTTTTGTGTACTTCCAGTAAGACACACCGATCCTCTTGACAACATTGCCACTTCAACAATGCTCTTTAAGTTTCTGGAGGAGTCTTTATTGAGGATTTTTCTAGATAGGCGTGAGAACTGTTATAAATTTACTGCTGACAAAAAAAAAAAAAATCTTTGAGAGGGTTTGAAGATACGGAGGGAATGGAGAATGTAATGAAGTGAGTGGGACAGCTGAAAGAAGAAAACCAAGAACAGTGTGGTGATAAGGAGGGAGGGTACATGAGGGAGGCTGGCGTGTCAGGGGAAGAAGTGTTACTGTTGCGTGGGGAGTGAAGTGCGTACGGTTATTTTGTCATTGCCACCTCTCACAGGAAGCAGCGGTGGGCGAAGGTGGATTGTTTGTTGACGATAGTGTGTGGCGAGAAAAGAGGAAGGGAAGAGAGGAGACTGTTATATAAGGAAGGAGGAAGAGATGAAGAAGGAAAAGAAGTCTGGTGGGTGAGGGAAGAGGAAGGGAAGAAGAAGAACGATATATGTGGGAAAAGGAGAGAAAGAGTAGGGGAGGGAGAGAGATTTATAGGTGCGGGAGAGGAAAGAGATTGAAATGGTAGGAGAGTTCTGGTGTGGAAAGAGGAAGAAAACTGAAAAAAGCGAAAAGAGGAAGGGAAGAGGAAGATGATTGGAAGATGAGGGAAGAGGAAGATGATTGGAAGATGAGGGAAGAGGAAGAAGACTGAAAGCTGAGAGAGGAGGAAAGGAAAAGGAAGAAGGCTAGAAGATGAGGGAAGAGGAAGACTGTTGAAAGATGAGGAAAGAGGAGGAACACTGAAAGGTGATGCACGAAAAAGGGAAGATATCAGACTAGTAGTAGATTAAGGAAGGGAAGTGAAAATGTGAGACTTGTAAATAAAGCGGAAGAGAACCCCATCACCATTTCAAAGTGGATGTGGGCAGTAGCAAAGAGGTGGTTTTTCAGAGACACCTTATATGGCTGTCAAATTGAATGGCCTGGAAATGGAGTGTGGAATGGAAATTTAAGCAGAGTTTAGGACGTAGAGAGGCGTAGGATGTAGTGGCGTAGGATGTACAGTAGAGGCGTAGGATTTAGAGACGTAAGATGTAGAGGCGTAGGATATAGAGGAGTAGGATGTTGTGGAGTAGGATGTAGAGGCGTAGGGTGTAGAGACGTAGGATGTAGGTGCGTAGGATATATAGACGTAAGATATAGAGGCGTAGGATGTAAGTAGGGACGTAGTATGTAGAGGTGCAGGATGTGGAGACGTAGGATTTAGAGGCGCAGGATGTTGTGGCGTAGGGTGTAGAGGCGTAGGATGTAGAGGCTTAACATGTAGAGGCATTGGGTACGTAGGAAGCAGAGAGGCGTAGGATGTAGAGAGGGGTAGGATGTAGAGTGGTGTAGGATGCAGAGAGGCGTAGGATGTAGAGAGGCGTAGGATGTGGTGGCGTAGGATGTAGAGACGTAGGATGTTGAGGCATGGGGTGTAGTGGCGTAGGATGTAGAGAGGCGCAGGATGTAGAGGCGTTGGATGTAGAGGCGTAGGATGTAGTGGCGCAGGATGTAGAGACGTAGGATGTAGAGAAGCCTAAGGTGAAGAAAGGTGTCACTGTATTCAGTCCTCGAGTGAGAAATTGTCACGTAGCGGCCAGGGAGGGACAAGTTAACATATTCAATACAGTGACGTCATTTTACTTTTATATTTCCTATCAGAGAACCATATTATTCAGTTTAAGAAAGTTATCTCGTAATGGCAGAGCTGCAAGTACTTATGAACCCTCTCAATACGATAATTTTTTTTCTTTTTTTTTCTTTTTTCTGGCTACCCCGAACGATTTTAAACGGCTTTGAAAAAGAAAATACTCTTAGTGAAGGGATCTAAAATAGAAAATCTGCCTTTTGGCTGACTCTGACAATGAAAAAGGATGACTACTCGACCAGGAGCCGGGGCTCGCATTCATAAACCTTCTTGAGCCGAACTTATGAATAAAATTACTTATTTACCCTTTAATTTTCTCTAATGAATCTACCAAACACATTACAACCAACCGAAAGTGAGTTATTAAAATGAGAAATATATGGCCAAACAAAACTATTTCTGATAACGATTAACTACTGTGAAGACTTGTTTATCGAAGCAATTGGCTACGATCTTTATGAATACGGCCAGATATAGAGCATCCCCACATCAAAAGAATGAAGGATGACGCACTCAGGGTGGATAAATAAAAGATCCATTTCGAAGTCGGTTATCAGGTTGAGTGACTGGGGTAGCGGGGAGAGAGTGTTGTGTTAGGGGGATTACGCCGATAAATGGTTTTTCGGATAACTTGATGCCTGTTAAGTGTAGTAGTTTAACGGACACGTAGTCTGAAGTAAGAGAGAGAGGCATGGGTTTAATAGCGACTGAGTTTTGTGATATAGAGTACATTTACCCTGGCACGGTCCAAACAACTCTATTATTCTATTTCAGCTAAACGACGATTAAGTCATCGTCTAATTCTTAAGTTGACATAAGCATCTGATCTGCTCAATACCTAATAAAATGTGAAGGACAGTAAACAAGACTGAGAACTTACATAACGATATCACATCAGTCGCCTTCTTGCTCATGAGTGGAACAACCATGTCCAGTCAGTATTTCCTGCCTACTCTCCTCTCTACCTCAGAAAATAATCTACCATTTAAGTTCATATCATCCTCATCCTTACCTTCATCCTTATCAATATCCTTCAGTTCCATTATTCATTGGTCTCTCTCATCGCTTCTAATTCATCCTTTCGCTAAGATACTGAACGTAGATATTTTAATTTCTTTATTCCCAAAGGATTTTATTGTACTATCATATTACCGACACGCTCATTCACTTTCCTGCTGAGAGTCGTAAAGGTGGCATGATAAATTTTTTAGATAAGGGCTCCGACGATATGTTGATAAATGAATATACAGATAACTAGACTGATAGATAATTAGATGGATAGGACTGGGAGGAGAAACAGCCCGAGTTAAACACACAAAATTTGCACCGATGGAGGCGATTTACACACACACACACACACACACACACACACACACACACACACACACACACACACACACACACACACACACACACACACACACACACACACACACACACACACACACACACACACACACACACACAGGACATGGATGCGACAGTCAGTTCCTTAAACCCTAGCAATCCCTCAGCGTGAATACAATGATAAAGCTGTTTCACGCACGACTAATATAGCGATATTAACGAGAGTGTTTTATGGCAGTCATTTGCTAGTGTGGAATATCAGTGAAGCCTGTTTATGAAATGCACAGTATCCGACTTCCCTATCCCAGTCTGTTATTGATTTGATGTCTTTGAGGTCGAGAGGCAACTTCTCCAACCACCTGACCACCGCCTACCCCTGCCGTGTGAGCTTAAAATTTCTAAACGTGAATGATGGATGGACGGGCAGGCATGGAGCAGGGGGAAGAGTGTAGTGATGGAGTAGGTAGAGTGAGTAGGGTGACTGAGTAGTAAGTAGGGTTGGGTGGGTGGGTTGGGTGATGGAGGGGTAGGTAGGGTAAGGTAGGGTGATGAAGTCGTAAGGGTACGGTGGATGGGTGATGGAGTAGGTAGGGTGAGTAGGTTGGGTAGGGTAAGATAGGGTGGGTGTTATTGAGATGGAGATATGATTTAGCTCAAAGGGGGTGTAGTGGTAGATAGAGGCGACAGGTGGCGTCTACCTGCGTTACCCTGCGTCTATCCTGCCATTTGACGTCCAACAGGTGCAGACACATGGCAGGTGTAGAGGCGTCCCTGTGTTGGCGTCATATATGCAGTATTTCATTCCCGATGCTGCTGGAGAGGGACTCCTTCACATGGTGGCATTGATATAACTGGGCGTCTTCATTGCCCGGTTATACTGTACAAACGACCCTCAACTCCCTTCCTATCCCCCCAAAAGAGGGTGGTAGGCAGCAGGATAAAGGTTCACGTTTCAGGCGAACCTTTGGGTATGACTACTACTACTACTATTACTACTACTACCACTACTACTAATACAAATACTACTACTCTACTACTACTAATAATAATAATTATAATAATAATAATAATACTTCTTCTTCTTCTTCTTCTTCTTCTTCTTCTTCTTCTACATTCCTAATACCGCCAGACGATATTGTTATCTAATTGAAGACATTACAATAAGATCCTAGTACAATGACGTCGTATTGTATACCGGGTACCCACAGATGATTTGATTCAGCTTAGCTAAGACCTCCCTTACCGAGGGGATCAGAAGTGATTCTCTCTCTCTCTCTCTCTCTCTCTCTCTCTCTCTCTCTCTCTCTCTCTCTCTCTCTCTCTCTCTCTCTCTCACCTTAATTCATTCTCGTACACTGTCGCTTAGCTTCTTGTCTCCGTTGTCAAATCACCTCCCGCTCCCTCTGTCCTCCCCTCCTCTCCTCTCCTCTCATCTCATTTCATCGCGTCTCGTCTCATCTCTCTACCTGTTTTAGCTGCTTTTCCGTCTCCTCTCTTCCCTCCATCTCTCCTGTCCCCTCTCCTCCTCTTTCTCATCTGTCTGCTTCTGTTATACCTGCTTTTCTCTCTCCTCTCCTCTCCCGTCCCCTCGCTTTTCCACTCCGTTGTTATATCACCTGACCGACCTTCTGCCCCCTGCTATCGCCTTACACTCAGCGTTAATCAGAGCACCAGTATGAATGTTGATGAGGCAGGAGGAGGGGACGTAGGAGGAATTAAGGCAGAGACAGGAATAGAAGTATGAGGATCGAGGAGTTGAAATCTAAAGATGAAGAGGCAGAGGTGTAGACGGCTGGATAGGTGGGGTATTGGGCTAATTAATGGTGAGATAGGTGGAGGGTTAAGGTAGGTTAGGTGGAAGGTGAGGTGAATAGAAGGTCAGGTAGGTAGAGAGTTACATGGAAGGCCAGGTGAATAGGTGGTTTGGTTAAATGGAGGGTTATCCGGATAGATGGTTAGTTGGATGGAGGATTGGATGGGTGGATGATTTGTTAAGTGTAAGATTAGGTTAGGTTGGGTGGAAAGCAAGATGGATAGATGGTTAGGTTAAGCGGATGATTAAATGAATGGAAAGTTAGGTTAGGCAGAGGGTTAGATGGATGGATAGGCTAAGCTAGGGAGTAGATGGGTAGATAGTTAGATTAGATGGACAGAAGGCTAGGTTAAGTGTAGAGTTAGATGGGTAGATGGTGAGGGAAGTGGAAAATTTAGGTGGATAAATGGATAGAGAAATAGAGGGATAGTGTATTGATAGTCAGGCCTGGTGGATAAGTGGTTAAGTTAGATCGATGGTCAGATGTATACATAGAAGGGTGGAGGATGAGGCTAGCTAATGGTAAGGTAGGTGGAGAGATACACCGATAAATGGTTAAGGAGGTGGAAGGTTACTGATTAGGTTAGGTTAGGTGGGAAGCTAGAGAGATAGATGGTACAAGGTAGATAGAAAGTTAGAGAAATTGATGATTAAGTACATGAATGGTGTAAGTCAAAGGTTAGAGAGAGAAAAAATAGTAGAGGGATGAAAAGTTAGGTTAGATTGATATTAATAGTCGATGGTTGGGTGTTGAAAAGTTAGATGGAGGAAAGACTAGCGAAATGAGAAGCTAGAATAATGAAATACTAGGAGAACTGAAGATTGATTGGTTGGAAGTGTGGAAGGGTAGGTGGGCAGAGGGTATGGTTAGTGGAATTACAGGATGATTCAAAAGTTATGGAGGTACAAGGGACATGGCGGGAATAATTTACCAACACGACATGGTTCGCTGTCAGTTTGATTCGTTCGTGGGGTGCTCTCTCTCTCTCTCTCTCTCTCTCTCTCTCTCTCTCTCTCTCTCTCTCTCTCTCTCTCTCTCTCTCTCTCTCTCTCTCTCTCTCTCTCTCTCTCTCTTACGTAATGAAGAATAGTGCTACTGATGTGGAGAAGGTTTAAAATATATGAATGTCCTTGCAGATCAATAAACCAACAGCGACAAACCTAACACATGTCGCCTTCACATCCATAGCCTCGAGCCACGCATACAAAAATGTAATGGCAAAGCAGCAGCATAAGGCCTGGAGAGTACGTGAAACTGGAGGCAACGTAGGAGGAACATAGATGGAAGAATACATAAGTGAATGGGTAGAGAGATGGAGTGTTGTATGGTTGGAAGAAGAGATGAATTAAAAACATAGAAAAAAAAAATGGAGAGATGGAAAATAAACTGAAAATTGGAAAGATAAAACGGTGGAAGACTATAAATATAAGGATGGCTAGGCAGGTGAAAAAAAAAAAAAAAAGAGTGATGCAAGAGTAGATTGATGTAAAATGAGACAGACAGACAGATAAATAAACAGATGAAAAGGTAGACGGAGGGGTTGAAAGACACACACACACACACACACACACACACACATGAACTGATAGAGAACTAGATGGTTAAAAAAATCAGTGGGAACCTAAGTGGAAAGAAATCTAGAGAAAAAAATAACAGACACGTGCAGTATTAGAAAAGTAAACAAGAGCAGCCGCACTAAACCAACACACAAACACAGCCAAAAAGTGTAATTTCTTTCCCACATCCACCCTACACCAGACGCTCACACCAACGGCAAATAAAAACGTTTCCCGTGTTTACGTTGTGACATCATACTGACGAAACGTTTGATGGACAAATACACAAATGGAGATGGGGATTGTTGCTATTATTTTTATCTGCCCCTCCAGCGGTTTGTTTTTGAGATCACTTTGTGTGTGTGTGTGTGTGTGTGTGTGTGTGTGTGTGTGTGTGTGTGTGTGTACGTCCTTTTTGATAATATTCTAGCGGCAGTTCCCAGTGGTTCAGGTAGGGCTAGGAATGGAAGAAAGGTGAGGAATGTACAGTGAGAGACAACCATCTTCCCAAAGTTTGACAGATACTTTACAGAAAACTCGAACTATTTGAAACACGCACTGGAAGAGATAGGGTTTTCAGTGCATTTCGCCGGTTGTAATTTTTTTTTTTTTTTTTCAGACGGAACTGGGAGGATAGTTGTTTCATTCTCTGTACCCCTTTAATACTGTAACGACTTTGTACATTAATTTTTTATTCTTGCTACTTTAGACATTTATATTCGGCGCGGGGGAGATCTTTGTTAATGGAGGGGTTAATGAAGGATGTGGCCTAATACTGATACAGACAGACATGCAGTATATATAATTTCTTCCGTTTTAAATGTCTTCCCTAAAATGCACAAACTCCTCTGGTGGAAGCACATGTAGGTTTTAAATGACGTCCTCGTAGTGAATGGGTTAAGAGGAGGTCCAATGCAGTTCTTGTCACTATCCCTGGGCCAACTCTGGGATGAGGCATATGGCATTTGATTCATTTTTCAGTCCTGACACCTTGATTATTTTTTTAAGGGGTGTTCCTTTTGTTAACGTGTGTGTGCGTGTGTGTGTGTGTGTGTGTGTGTGTGTGTGTGTGTGTGTGTGTGTGTGTGTGTGTGTGTGTGTGTTGATTACTTTGTCTCAGATGTGCGTGAGTTTATCATCAATTGTATTTGGTATTTTTGTTGTTTTTGTTATTGTATTAGTAGCAGTAGTAGTTGTTATGGTAGCAGTAGCAGTAAGAGTTGTTGATGTTGTTGTTGTTGTTGTTGTTTGTGCCTCTACATGTTGACAAGGGACAGCAACAGGTGGGATTCAGCAGCGTTTTCACACTACCTCGCTTGTTGCCTGTGTGTGTTTGCTAGAGGGAGGGGGAGGAAGGGTGGTGGGAAATACGGTGAATTTTGGAGGCAGAATATAAACTGAAAAAGAGACAGAAAGTGTTTGGTGTTAAGTATTGTTTGTTTGATTCTGTCCCTTAATTTATGTCCTTCTTTCCTTCTCTCCTCAAATATTCCTCTTTTGTTGCGTGGGTGTGTTTCATTGAGAGGGTGGGCAGAGACGAGGTAAAAAGATGTGTGATGCAGAAAATGTGTGGTGTTTTCTGTGTCATTTCCCTCTTTCTTCCTTGTCTGTGCCCTCATCTTCTTTCTCTTATTTTCTTCTCTGGCTATCTTCTTCATTCAGGTCTAAGTCATGTTTTTCATTTCATTTTTATTAGTTGCTTTCTCCCTGTCACGCAGTTTCCCATATTAACATTTTTGCAGTGAAGGACATACTTCAGTCTTTTATTCAGCCAAAGACCCAATGATTTTTTTAGCTGCGAGAAATCCTCTTAATCAGGGAGTTAAAGAAAAAAAAAATCTCTCTAATTCCTTTCCATTTACTAAACACGCGTAGGCATTTTATTCACCTCAACACCAAGCCATTTTATTTAGCTGTTTAGTGTACGTATCTGTTAAACTTTATAATTTTCTGCCCATCTTCTCTCCTTTCTCATTCATTCCCTTCTTTCTCTCATTCATTTTTCTTCAATATTTTCTCATATTTCTTGCTTCCCTCCCTCCCAATCTCTCATCCCTCCTGTTATTCTTCCATAGCTCATACTTTTCTTTCCCGAGTCCATGCACCCTAGTTCTAAATCCCATCACTTTTTATTTCCACTCCTCCTCTCTCTCCCCTTCCTCACCCACGCCCATGCCGGCTCTCCTCCCCACCGTTTCTCCTCTCCCCTTACCTACTGTGACCTTACACTCCCACTTTCTACCCCCACCACCACTCCCTCTCACTCGTCTCCTTCTCATCATTTACCGGGCCCTTGTCCATCCCTTTCCCCTTGTCCTCACTCGCTCACCTTCCACATCCTGACATCCCTTAGTCCACCCTCACTGCTGCCTACACATCCGCCCACTCTCACCCTTCCTCTCACCATGTAGCTACCCTTCCAAGACACTCCTCCATTTCCCCTTCGTTTCTCTTCTTCCTCCACCACATCCCCACCCTTTAATCCACCTTCACCACCGCACACCACAGTCCCTTTTTCACCACCCATCCCTTTTTCTTTCATATTTTCCTCGCTGCCCCTCTCTTTTTATTTCCTCTCCCTTCTCCACTTACAGCTCTCACTACCCTTTCTTCCTCTTTCTCTCTTCTCCCTCCCCCCCCCTTCTCTACCGTTCCTCCCTTCCCCCTTTCCCCTCTTTTCTCCCTCACCCACCCCCCACCCCTACATCTGGTGCCCTAGGGAAAGTTCGTCCTCAGCTACTTTATCCTATGCCAGAGGCGAATTTAAGATTATGGTAAGTCGAATGTTAAGAAAATTGTAAGATAATTTTTAAGTAATCTAATATATATTATTTAAGCACTCGTCCGTAGCAAATAAATACTGTACTGCTTTTCTTGTTATTATTCGTTTATATATATATATATATATATATATATATATATATATATATATATATATATATATATATATATGGTAATTTATTGGTTTTTAAAATCAGAATTTGGTAAGAGGGCTGTGTGTGTGTTTATGTGTGTATGTGTGTGTGTGTGTGTGTGTGTGTGTGTGTGTGTGTGTATTTGGAGTAATTAGAATATCACTTAAGTTTATGAATTACAGTTGTGCATAAAATCCCATGCAGATTCAATAACAGTGATTTACTTTAGCTTTCTCATAAAGGTGCGCCAACAGGGCAGCCATAGAGAGAGAGAGAGAGAAATACCTCAGAAATGGACGCCATTTTCCTACGTGGTGTATGTGTTTTACTGTACACCCACAAAAAAAATATTTGTTACCCTTGTGGTGTGATACAATATGACATAAGGACCAAGGGTTCTGAACTGCTACCAGTACCAAATGAACACAGTTTCACTTTTACAGATCATTTCAGTGTTCATCGCACCCAGAGGTAACGATAATGTTTTTGGTGGGTGTACCTGTGGGACGGCACCTTAAAAGCAGTTACTTACCTGTGGTCGACGGGTCTGCTTAGCCAGACAGACTAGGGTTAAAAAGCAACAACAGCAACTTTCGCAACGGGAGATTATTCCTAAAATGTATAAACTCGTATGGCGTTAGTACGAATATAATACACAAAACCTTTCGTCGACCGCATATACCAGCATCTAGCCGGCCTGAATGTTAGCCTCCATAACAGTCAGAAAAGATGCAATGCAAATGACCTATTGTGTTCATCCGTAACATAGATAAAAGCCTAATTAGCACACGGGAAAGTATAGCCTGTGCCGATGGGCGTTGTCGGATGGTGTGTAAGGTGTAAGCCATAAATTACTCCTGCAGTTTCTCTGGGACATCAAAAAGTGTGTAAGTACGGCGGGGAGGAGTGGTCGGGATGTGGGAAGTGGCTCAGTTTGATGTCATTAGAGATTATCCTGGAAAGCATAAAAGTTTGGCCTATTTATAAGACTAAGTAATTCCACGAATCGCTTTTGATATGTTCACAACCATATGTATATTAGACGTTGATTTTAACTATGAATATACCTCAAAAACACTAAAGAAGAGAGAACAAAGGCACCTTCTTCCCTTCCCCCCAGGTAAGTCATCAGCAGTTCGACCTGATCTTTTCGTGGGTTTTTTGCCACCGTACGTCATCCACAACACATTAACATGGTAATGAACCCGTCACAGCCACACCCAGTTTATTCACCACAACGAAATACGGACATGCGCTGGTGGAATTTCAGTGAGGTACATTAGGAGACAAAAGTTCGCCTTATCTTTCACTTCTGCCTCTCAATTTTCTCTGTGCGCTAATATTCCTAAGCTGAGAGAGGCTTGGCATATTCCCCTGCCCATAGATGATTTTTTCTAATATGATGCTTCAGGTTTAAAAGTGGCGGACATGTCTTGAGTGTAAAATAGACGCAGTAGATTACAAGGCGAACCTTTGTCTGTAACTGAATATAGAAGTCTTTGGATGAACTGTAGGATTAGGCGTTTGGGAATAGATAGGTAGATAGTTCATAGTAGTAACTCCTTCAGTATGACTACTTCTTGTTTACACAAATTTTGACTATTTTATTCAACTCGAGAGAACCTTTTAGTAGTGAAGGGATTAATGAAGACTGAGTTTAGTACCTCCAGCTCTAAAACTATCTCCCGGGCTGAAAAAAAAAATCGTCTGGAGGTAGGAAGAATAAATGATAGATGTCATCGAATTGAATGGAATGATCTATTTTTAACCAAGAATTAGGTGGAGAGATATGGTAAGAGACAGTATATGAGGGAGGATGTTGTGTTATATTCAGTGGAACAGAAATGCCTTAAAGGACTTGATGATATCGGGTAGTGATAAATACATACGTGCATAAACAGATTGACTGATTGACTGACTGGCTGATTGATGATACAGGTAGATATATAGATGCATAGACAGACAAATAGATATAGGCCAACAGACAGACAGATAGAAACGCGAGTGTATACATTCCCACACCCGGTTTAACCCATTTACTAAGAAAGATTCCCTCAACTTTAGTCATCTGCCGCTGGGAAGAATAAAATAAGAGAAGCTCTACACCAAGGGCCGTATTCTCTAACCTTACATCGCGAAGGGAATCACAAGTCTCCGGCATGTGACAGTCATTTATACGAGCCAGGAATTGGATGAAGAGTGTTTGGCTTTTCTGCCTGACTCCTTAATGCGTTCCGTATCATGACATGTAAACTGCACAAATCTAATACTCACACCGTTTCTATAAAAATAATGACCGTCGGGAATTATGGGCTGGTCAACACCTTCGCCCTTCCACTGTTGAGAATTTAGCCTTAAGAACCAACAGTGAAATAATATTACGCAGTGTCGAAGGGAGGCTGTGAGGACGAACCTAACCCCATCTCCTATAGTTTTTTTTTTTTTTTCGGGGGGGGAGCTAATGGCAAACATTTATTCAGCAACCGACTGATCTCTCAGGCTGTTTGAATTAGATGTTATCTCCGTTAGCCTTTTTTATCCCGAGGACGACTTTTGTACTTTATTCGGGATAACGTTATGTCATTTTATGCAATTTCAAAGAGAAGCCATTTGATTGAAAAGGTGTGGGGAAATGTGCAGTGACCGGGGATGTGACAGGCTGGAGGAAGGTTTAGCAAGTTCATCAAACATCTTTTTCTTGGCGATTTAATTTACACATAATCATCATTATCATCATCATCATCATCATCATCATCATCACCACCACCACCATCATCATCATCGACTTTTTTCCTCCCCGTGGATGGAGTAAGGATGCGTTTAACACCTACGTAGCAGACATCACCCAGAAATATGCTGGTACGGATGAGGCGAGCGAGAGAATCCCAGCTTAACCAGAAGGCGGCTCAAAGTGTGCTGTCTCATTTGTCGTCTTCAAGAGAAACTCATCAGCTGTTCCCTTGTGTGTGTGTGTGTGTGTGTGTGTGTGTGTGTGTGTGTGTGTGTGTGTGTGTGTTTTCATCATCTGGTTCTCGCAGCTCGGAGAGGAATGAATGGACATGAAACTGAAGAATTAGTTGATAGATGCGGCGCAAAGTACTCCACACACACTCACACACACACACACACACACACACACACACACACACACACACACACACACACACACACACACACACACACACACACACACACACACACACACACACACGGTAAGAAAAAAGAGGCGATATTCTCTTTATAATCATCCTTTCTGTTGGCTAAACCTATCAACTTTCTTTACACTTGTCTACATTTTGTCTTCCTCTCCTCCTCGTTCATATCACATCGCCATCTGTTCATGCCTTCGAGTTTTTATTCTTGACATCTTTGTGTGGATTTTTAAATATTACATCGTCCTTTCCCTCTATTATTATAAATTCTCTCACTGCTGTTGGCTTTTCATTAGTGGTAAGATAAATTAAATCTTTATATATTTTTTTTCTCTACTTAAACGTATGGAATTTATACTGAGCCCTCATCCTTTCAACCTTTTTTTTTTTTTAACTGCCTGCCGTCATTGTCTTTACCTTTCCTTTCGTAACACCTTGATGTGAAATTTACCACATTTTTCTGACTTCCTTTCCATCTTACTTAATTCCCAGTACATTCTCTTCCTTCAGCCATTCTTATTTTCTCATTTATTTTACACTGCGTCCTGCTTCTTCCTTCGTAGTTTTCATAGGTGAGGACTTGACAAAGATCTCATTTTCTGTGTGTGTGTGTGTGTGTGTGTGTGTGTGTGTGTGTGTGTGTGTGTGTGTGTGTGTGTGTCTGTGTGTGTGTGTGTGTGTGTGTATACCCTATATTTTCACTAAAGCATTTACAGACGACTCTCAAACACAATGACCATAATTATTCCAATATTATCCTTCAGTTTCCTCCTCCTCCTCTTACTCCTCCTCCTCCCTTCACTAAAGCCGGAAATAGATCTTCACGTTTTTCTGCACGTCTTCCCGTCACATTTATTTCATACTGTTATCTCTTCCTTCAGTTTTTCTTTTCTTTTTCGTATTTTTTCTGGATGCAGCTGGAGCAATTGGTATAGCTGGACTGGCGGGGAATTTTTTTTCTTTCTGGTCTTCCTCTGTCCGTTTTGTGTTGGTTCGATATTTCAGCCTCGACGTACAATACCTTAACCTGCCTGAAAACCGCATCACCTGGCCCTAGGCATACACGGCTTTTTAGCTAAGGGTTGTCTTACATGTGTGCCCCCTTCCATCCTTCCTTTGTACCCATAGACGCAGTTCCTAAGACTATAATCTCTCTCTCTCTCTCTCTCTCTCTCTCTCTCTCTCTCTCTCTCTCTCTCTCTCTCTCTCTCTCTCTCCGCCAGTAAAAGGATCTGTTTTATTATTGATACTGGATCGGGCCATTTGAAATCATACACAGGGGTTCACTGGTGATATTGGTCAGTGTGCATAATTGAATGCTTTATTGGAGAATGGGGTGGGCGGTGGTCCGTGTGTGTGTGTGTGTGTGTGTGTGTGTGTGTGTGTGTGTGTGTGTGTGAGAAAGAGAGAGAGGAGCTGTAGGGATGTGTATCGGCTGTATGAAGATTGGGTGATGAGAGAGGTGTATATGTGAGGGGTGAGTGAACTTTGTGAGGTGATCGGAGTGTAGGGATGAGAATTGTGGCGTGAAGGGTGAGTGTGAAAGGGGTGAGAGGACTGTAAGGGGTGAGAGGAGAGTAGGGGTGAGGGCTGTTGAAATGAGGGGTATGGATGTGTGAATTAGGGATGAGGGAAGAGAAGGGAGGGAGCAGTGTGTGTGTGTGTGTGTGTGTGTGTGTGTGTGTGTGTGTGTGTGTGTGGGTGGGTGGGTAGGTGGGTGTGGGTCTGGGTGTTTAGAGAGAAAGGTCAGGTACTGGCTTCATCAATTATCAGACTTGCGATCACTTCACCTTCTCACTAATTAGCTATAGGAAATTCGAGCCAGGCTCAGGTGACAGGTAGATTAACACAGAAGGTTAGTAAATGGAGAAGAATATAGATAATAGATAGACAGATAGGTATATAGATGGATAGATTAACTGGTAGATAGACTGACTGATAGATAAAATGATAGATGGAGAAGTAGGTAGAGAGATAGGCTGGTTGATGGAGAGGTAGATAGATACGTAGGCTGGCAGGTAGGAAGGCTGGTAAGTGAGGACTAGGTAGAGTAATAGATGGAAGAATATGTAAGTTGTAGAATATATAAGCAAGCTGGTAGATGGGAATGAGAGAGAGAGAGAGAGAGAGAGAGAGAGAGTGTGTGTGTGTGTGTGTGTGTGTGTGTGTGTGTGTGTGTGTGTGTGTGTGTAAGGATTAACTATAACTCATTCTCACTGACATCCCCCTCACCCTTATATCAATCAGTTTGACCTCTTGAATCTGTTGGTCTTTCATTTTTTATTTTGGTTTATCTCGCTGACTTCAGACGATTTTACTCAACTTGGGACAGGCCTCTCGCATGGAAGGGTCTGATGAAAGCTGTATCAAATCCTCCCAGTTCAAGTCTCCACAAAGCTAAACACATTCGTCAGGAACTAGCAAGATTAAACTTTTAGAAATGTGATATCTTGATGAAGGGGTACAGATGCGTATTCTAGGCGGCATAGGAGACTTCGTGCCACATTCCTCTTAGCGCTTATTATGCGTATTATATCTTGGTATTGTCTGGTTGATGTGTTTATAGTTTCGACCTGGTTTGCCGCAGTAACGAACGGGAAGAGAAAAAGGTGATTTAATCTAGACAAATTGCTGTATGCGAGGTTCTGACTCCAGCAGATCAGTTCAGCTCTTAGTCAGTCTGTTTATCTTTTGAGTATGTTACCTTTTTATTAGTTTATTCTTCCTACTTTCAGACGCTTCTGTTAAACTCTGGAAAGACCTCTTGTACCGAAAGGTTAATGGTGGCTGTAACTGACCTCACCATTTCGAAATTCTAATCTTAATGAATAAAATCGTCTGGAGACAGCAAGAATATAGTAAATATTACATCTTACTGAAGGGGTTAAGGCCATTTCAGTACTTCTTAGGTAACGTCAGACCTATCGAACTGTTTCATGTCAGTACAGATTTATTGAGGTCACGGCAATTAAACCGTTTGCAAAAAATAAGCCTCATAATTACAGTGCCTTTGATATATGACTAATAGAAAAAAAATCTGTGTGTAATCCAATATGACCACTAATTAAATCACCTGTATAAATGTAGAAACCATCATGAATGGGATTTCAGGATCTGATGTCATGTAGTAAATCACAGTTCGATTATTTCTGGGGGTCCGTAACAAATGATTCTCACTGGGGGAGCAAAAATGGATAGTGTTGTCGGAGTGTTGGACGGGTCGGAATAATGGTAGGTGATATGAGAAGGTGGGACGAGTACACCGTGTGCAGACGGGCGTTGTATGACGGACGGCGTTAGTAGTGGGAAGATTTACTTTAGAAATTGAATGTGGAGTGAGGGCAGAAAAAGGATGATGTGAGGAGCAGTTATGGGTGGGACGGGCTGGCAAAGTGCTGGATGGTAGGGTAAGGCGGAAGTTGTAAACGCAGTGAAGCTATATGGAATAATTATGCTGATATGAGCATGGTCTCAGTGGCACACCCGTAGGGGTGGTCGAGGTGGCATTGGCCATCACTGAAATATGCCTGGCCACCTCAGTGGCCATCACAAATTTTCGAGGAAGTACCTCCATATCCCACTTATAGAGACCACCTTGGGCAATCCAATAATTGGGTTTGGCCACTCCATTTTTTTTTTATTCTAACTATCCCATTGACGTGGTGAAGGATTAAGTCAGTGTTCTGAATAAATCGTAACTTCAGTATCAGGAAGAATGTAAGCACATTGTACTCGTATATTCCTGAGACCTTGCAGTTGAGGTAAAAAAACAGAGAATTCGCTTCCTGGGAGTTGTTTCCCACAAACATTTGATCCACTTCTGTTGAAGTCCAGTTGTTGTGGATATTTTATAAATGGAGGATGTCTTTAGGCACATGGACTTTTTTTTTTTCCCCTTTGTTTTTCCTTCCTCCATTCATTATCTATTTAAAGAAAAAAATAAGAGACGCCATTGTACTCGGGGGGCTAAGCATCCTCTCCCCCTCTGCTGCTGTTCGTCGGTAACCTCGCCATGTTGTTCTTGCCTTCCCTGCAGTGTTTACTTTGGTTTACCTGAGATTCCTAAATGAGCCACAGAGCGTCTAACTTACCCACTTGGCTTCATCCACGTAAGCTGATAGATAGGCACACACACACACACACACACACACACACACACACACACACACACACACACACACACACACACACACACACACACACACACACCTATCGCGTAATTACCAACCGATACACACCGGATCAATACCAATTAAAATGATCTACATGAGCCTGAATTATGACGCCGCGGCATCACCACACGCGCCGGAAATAAACACAGGTCGCGTAATTTAGTTTCTGGTTACCTTGGGCTACATTACAGGTGTTTCGCCGGTCATTACCTCTCTACGAAAACAAGGTCGAAATATTAACTAGATGGCTTTCGTGCGTGGCTCGTTTGGGGGTGTTTGTTTTTAGACACTTCTCTCTGATTTAATTGGATGGATGGATGAGTCGATGGCTGTTTGTTTGTTTTTCTCTCTGTTTGTTTTTCTCTCAGTTTTCCATTGTGTGTGTGTGCTTGTCTGTCTTTCTGGCTATTTTTCTGTGTCTGTCTGTCTGTCTGTGTTCCTGCTTTTATGTCCTGTTGGTTTGTCTTCACTTTGTTGCTTCTGTTTTCCTCTATCGGTATTTTTCTGTTTACGTCTAATTTCCTGTCTCTGTCTATCTGTCTGTCTCTGTATGACCTCGATATCAAGGAAATGGTGGTAGGACGTAACGAGAGAGAGAGAGAGAGAGAGAGAGAGAGAAATTACCTTCTTGCTGCTTAATCTTGTCTCACGTGCACTCTCGAAATCCATCCCAGTCCACCATTCCATCACCCGTAGCTACTCAATTCGCTACCGTACATCCTCATTCTCACCCTGCCTTTCGTCTTTCTGGCCACGTTGCTGTTATTCACCCACAATGGCATTCTTCGGTTCTCCATTGCACACAGCATTTTTGTATGACCCGGCTGTTTATCCCTTTACAGTGCGAAGAGGGAAGACGTGACATTTTTGCAGTATTTGGACCCTGAGATCCATTAGTTTACTTGTTCACCTACGACACTCCGGGCTGACCATTTGTCGCCATTTCGTCACCGGTATATGGGTACGAATACAATGGTGCCATTAGCAAGGGATATCACATTTAGATCTGGAATTTTGATGAAGTGAAGGTGTTTTTATGGCGTGTCCGTGGAGATGTTTGGAATGGCGGTTAACACAGCGGGTGTCTAATGCAAATACACAAGCTATTCCCTGCTGCAGCCTGGATCGAACTCACGACCACAGTGTATGTGTGTAATTCACCGGGTCGGTCAGGATCACCTGATGGTCGTGATCGTCAGCTTTTACCCTCCCGGAAGGGAGCTGAGAGCTCATATAGTCCGATCTAAGGGCAAGGCTGTGACCTTCACACACGCACACACCCGTCCCCTTGCTCAAGGGGGACAGTAACCACCCACTTCGTCAGTGAAACTTTTCGCAACCTGAGCGAGGCGCGAACTCCCGTCTACCAGATGGCAAGCGAGAACGTTACCACTGCACCAGCGAGCGGTGTGTGTGTGTGTGTGTGTGTGTGTGTGTGTGTGTGTGTGTGTGTGTAGTGAGTTTTAAGACTTTTAACATTTTGTCTCCAGTCACTGTTCATAACCAGGAATATTTGCATTGAGACGCCCAGGTCGACAGTTTGTTGTACGTTCTGTAATAAGAGGGGAAAAAAACGTGTGTGAAGTACATGCGTAACACACCAATTACATTTCATCCAGGTGCGTAATAGGTCTGGTTTCTCCTCTTAGGCCACTGATTCTTACCTGTGAGCCCTAAGATTACATCCCAGGTTTAAGGGAGTCGTATTTGGGAGGTCGTGAGGCGTATCGTGCATCCATACATCTGGCTGTCAACATGTTTGTGACAGATACGTTTTTATTGAAGCGATTTAACGCCCCAGCTGGCATAGTATGATCGATAAGCCTCCAGTTGCGCTATTGGATTCGAATCGTTGCCCAGGACCTGACCTTCACCCTGACTGGTGTGGGGGTGAAGAGTGGATGACATGCTTGCTGAAGTTTACTTGTCGATAAATGTGCAGGAAAAAGATGGTGACTTAATTTCATCACTCGTTTATCTCTAGGCAGCGCTGTGTGTGTGTGTGTGTGTGTGTGAGTGTGTGTGTGTGTGTGTGTGTGTGTGTGTGTGTGTGTGTGTGTGTGTGTACTCTTTATGTCTCGTACTTTAGTTGTACCCTGACGCTTACATCATTTTTTGTCTCCATTCTGAGCTAATGGTAATGGGAAAGAAGAGAGAGAAAAGGGGGAGAGGAAAATACGACTAAGATTAGTTGAGTGATATATGAGAGAGAGAGAGAGAGGGAAGGTAACAAGTGGAGATATTCCTCACCCATCCCGTCTCTTGACTCAATCTGCATATATCTTACCTCACCTCACCTCACCTCCTACACCTCATTGCTCAGTCACCTCCTCATCTCTTACTCCTCGTTCATCCTCTCTTACAGTTCTAGACTACACCAAGATAACTTACACAGTATGTTAACAAAACTGTATAAATGAGACTGCAGAACCGGTGTGGTACTTTGCACCTTCTCTCAAATCTCACACCTCTCAGCAAACTCATCTTACTTCTCAGTCCTAGCCCATCATCTCTTTTACAGGTAAAGACAAGACCAACCCTGTGACAGCGTACTGTAGACAGGATAATACATCGTCATCATCATCATCATTATCGTCATCACCATCAGTATCATCATCCTGTATTTCATTTTCATACCTAAGAATGGAGTGAGAACGCGTCCAGAAAACAAGGATCAACAAAGCACGAAAGAGGCACGGTTTTACCAAAACAGTAGTATTGAAATCATGAAGGCAATAGTTTACATTGTAGTTATCTGCAATCATCCTGTCGTGAACAACATACTGACAAAACAGTAATATTTAGTTCATGTGACTCGTACTGCCCCTACTGTAACAAGTATGGCTTTGAATCCCTCCTGGTGCCTTCATTAACATCCCGGCAGATTTCTTCATATCTTCCGACAACCATGACGCGTCAGCCAAAGAATGGTGACAATTTTATACAGTAGTTCCAAGACAGAATACTCTTGTTCAGTACATTAAATCAAGGTAAAATCATGAGCTGATGTTGGGCAAAGACAGTAATGCCAAAGTAAACAGGATTAAAGACTGACCATCATTTCCAAAGGCATGTAGGATGATCCCCCCCCTACCCCCCCCAAAAAAAAAACAGCACTCTAAACTTCTCTATTCTTATATGAGAGAAAAAATACTCTCCACGTATTTTCCGTGATGTAGAAGGTGTCCAGAAGGGAGTGGAATGGAAGTTAATGACGCATTTTTAGTAAACAGATAAGGAAAAGAAATGCTTATAACATTTGATCTCTTCCATTTTTCTCCTTCTTCCAGTGGCTAATATTCTTAAGATGAGAGAGGTATTGTATATTCCCGTCCATAAATAATTCTTTTCGTAATACTGCTTCAGGGAGGAAAGTGATGGACATGCCCCAGGCGTGACTTAGACGCTGCAGAATAATAGACGAACATTTTTTCCCGACAGCTCCTTAGTTCCTGGTTCATTGTAGAAATAGGAACAGTGACGCTAAGACTGGAGGAGACAGAAAGGAAAAGGAAATGGGTAAGATTGCAGTCAAGAAAGGTGGCGAAAACTCAGACGAAATGGGGAGAGACAGTGAAACAAGGAGGAAAAGGAGATAGCAGAACACCCGGGAGAGAGAGAGAGAGAGAGAGAGAGAGAGAGAGGCTCATATAGAGGGAATAATAGGTGCAAAGCAAAGATAAAGGTATATGGAGAGAGACAGAGACCCACACACAGAAAGAAGAATAAGCACAAAACAGACATCCAGACAGACAGACAGACCAACTCACACACAGTCCAGAATCGGTGTAAAACAGACGGGAAGGATGAAAGACGGAGCTCCCTTTAGAGAGAAGGATGGATGCAAGAGTGGCTGTGCTGTGTGTAAATCTCTCTCTCTCTCTCTCTGTTTACGTTGGAATTACAGACCAGCATTTTGCCAGTCCTCATAATGGCGAGAGATGAGATGGAGCCAGGAATTGCTTTCTCAGTATTTCTGGTGGAGGCTCGTAGACGCTAAAATAAGGGAGAGAGGGAGAGAGAGGGAGAGAGGGGGTAGTATAAGTGTGTGTGTGTGTGTGTGTGTGTGTGTGTCTCTCTCTCTCTCTCTCTCTCTCTCTCTCTCTCTCTCTCTCTCTCTCTCTCTCTCTCTCTCTCTCTCTCTCTCTCTCTCTCTCTCTCTCTCTCTCATTGAGCTGCCTCTTATTCTGGATTGGCTTTCTCTTGGGATATGCTGTTTCCTCCCCCCTCCCAGTAACCGTGATGGGTTGGATTTGTGAGATGGAGATGGGTGTGGGTGTAGGTGTGAGTGTAAATATGAGAAGGGTGTGGGTGTGGGTGTGGACGTTGCAGGGGAGAAGGTTGATATAGGTATGGGTATGGGAAGGTGAGTGTGGGTGTGGAAAGGTGGGTGTGGGTATTCCGCGTGTGTAGGTGTGGGAAGGTGGGTGTAGGTGTGGGTGTGGGAAGGTGGATGTAGGGGTGGGTGTGGGAAGGTGGATGCGTGTTTGGGTGTACAAAGGTGAGTGTGGGTGTAGCAGGGAGGGATATGAGGTTAATATACTAAATATCCTTATTGCAACTAAAAATTGTGCTGGAGAAGGATACCTCAACGCGGTGGCACCCATATAATCTGTACAGAAACGCACCTTACTCCATCCCGTCCCTCAAAGGAGCCTGGTGGGCTGCAGGAATAGGGCAGCTAAAGCCTGCAGCCCACTAGGTTCACATCCAGACAAGACTGGAGCCACAACAACAATAACAGTTAGTGGAAAAGAAGTGTTCCTAAATTTTTTCCTATTTTTCCTTGCACAAGTCTTAACAACCGCCTTCCTTTATTGTTAAGCTGTAGCCGTCAGTTTCAGGGCCTACTGTGCTCCGTATATCACGATATTCCGATACATCAGCCTCTTGGTTGAACTGCCACCGCTGAGGACAGATGTCACAATGTAGAAATCTTTTAAAAGCACGGTACCCTTTGTAGGAAAATGCGTGTAGTGTAACACAACGTTATTATTTTGTAGTGAATACTGAGTGGTCTTTTCAGGGCTATATGTAATCGTAACTCTCTCTCTCTCTCTCTCTCCTTGGAAAACAGCCATCAGGTGAGCAAAGCCAACCCATGCGAACAAGGAAGTTCTGTCATTCAAAATGTATGTATGCATATATGTATGTATGTATGTGTGAGATCTAGTTTCAAACCAAGTGGATCCAGGCATCTCAGCCTGAGTGGTCTTCGAAAATTCAAATTTCTTTTGCATATTTCGAGTGCTTACGTTTCCGAGAACCTCTTTTGTTTTTTGAATAATTACCTGCTAACACTGCATCGTCAGATTACAACAGACCGCTAGTCAGGGAAATAATGACATTCAACTAATATGAAGCCCACGCCTCCTGAAGAAAAAACTACAGATTATGAAAGTTGAGACAGAGGAGATACACAGATATGAATGTATCGAAGATTGTCTTGTTTACTGTATTCCTTTTTATCCGCCCCCCTACACACACACACACACACACACACACACACACACACACACACACACACACACACAGGTTCTCCCGTAGTTTAGGGCTGATTCATGCAAATTAGATTGAACGATAATGAGTCTGAATACATACCAGATATCCATGCCCGGCCGAGTGAAATGTTTAATACCACGTTAAGCAGGACACAAATAAAATAAAAAATCCAAGAAAGGCCAGATGACAGAGTAGAACAACGACCCTGTGACACTGCACCTGATTCTCACTTTAAAAGAAAAAAAACATGCATCAGGATGTGACATGATATTGAGGTCAGGATCAAGATGGTACCATTGTTTTGATAGTGTGTGTGTGTGTGTGTGTGTGTGTGTGTGTGTGTGTGTGTGTGTGTGTGTGTGTGTGTGTGTGTGTGTGAGAGAGAGAGAAAAAAAAAATTACCTCGACGCCCCACCGTATGCCCCTATCTGAGCAACACGTATTTGACCGTACAAAATGAGAAAAATATACGGTTTTATGAAGAACGGAATAGAGGCAAGTAAAATAGTGCAGAACTGTGAAGAGGAAAAGAGAGGAGAATGGAAGACAGAGAAGAGGAGAGGAGAAGGAGAGGGAGAAGGGAAAAAATTCAAGAGAGCACTGTAGAGGAGACAGGAGAATAAAGGAAGAGAAGAAAGCAGAAAAGGGAAAAGAAGATGAGAGGAGAGGAGAGTGTAAGGGTGACGAGAGAAAAAGAGAAGGGAGAGGGATAAAGAAAAAAAAAAAAGAGAGAGAGAGAGAGAGAGAAGAGTACATACCTTCACCACTGTTGTAGTCAAGAAGCGATTGTGTTTCTAATTCTGTACAGAGGATTTGATACCCTTTCCCGAGGTAGGCAGTACACCTACGAATCACCAATATAGATTGATCCTCTGGCACCATCTCATTTGTGGTATGCTATGGATTTCTCATTCGAATAATAGTATCTGGCATTAGGGAGAATAAAGTTAGATATGTCGTACAATTTGAAAGCAATAATAAATATCACCTAAATTTGACTGTAATTTCCTGAGATATCTCGGGAATCAGTAGACAGAAAAATAAGCAAACTGGAGTCAATGCACTGCTTTTGTATCCAGGAAGTTGTCGTTTGTAAAAAGAAAACGAAAAAAAAAAAAAAAACTACGAAGACGGAGTTTAAAATGCTAATGCCAGTCAAGGGAGCGTCAAGTTCTCCCCGGTGAGTCAAATAAGCATCTGATTTGGTGACGTAAAAAAAACGCAGGAAAAATTCGATCTTCTCTCCTCCTCTCAGCTTTCCTTCCTTATTTCCTCATTCTCTATTAATTCTGCGGCGGTTTATCTTCTCATTTCACTTTACAATTGGTGGTCAGCTGTTTTATATCGTCTTTATCCATTTTTTTTTTTCTTTTGATTCTCTTCCCGAATGAGATGTTTTTTCCAAGAAGGTGACCAGATGCTGATTTTTTCGAAGCTGTGATGAGTGCGGGAGGGATCGTAAACTGGGAAGGGGTAATTATATAACTAGTCTACATGAAGGAAAGTCGTCATTAGAATAACCATGAACGTAGTAGTAATAGTAGTAGTAGTAGTAGTAGTAATTCCCTTAACCCATGCTGGATGTCAGAAGTTTTATCTTTTATAGTCTTGCTGCCGACAAGATTTTATTCAGGTTAGATGTGGCCAGTTGTCATCTGAGGGTAAACGATGATAATTATATAACACATTGCACATCAGTGGTTGTTTCAAAGTGCTGATGGTGGTAGTAGTTGTGGTAAATGTGGTGGTGAAGCTAGTGGTAGTCAAGATAGGTGTAGTGGTAATGGTGTTGGCGGGAATGGTAATGGTGGTGGTGATGCTAGTGGGTGATGTGGTTCTGATTCTGTTAGTAGTGGTGGAGAAGGTAGTGGTTGTTGTTGTTGTTGTTGTGGTGGTGGTGGTTGGTGTGGCAGTAGTTGTTATGTTGGTGGTGTAGTGGCAGACAGGTATTATTACAGGCAACCTCGTTGCCCTTACTGCTCTGGTCGAGATTGACAAACAAACTTACGATCGATTCCCAGCCGTAACTAAGATATGTTATTGCTGGAAGACCAAAGCATATGGGAAGATTCTCTCTCTCTCTCTCTCTCTCTCTCTCTCTCTCTCTCTCTCTCTCTCTCTCTCTCTCTCTCTCTGCCATATCCTTCCTACTAAAACAAACCGTAATTCACAAAAATAGTCGCGATCGATTCTCTTTATAATTACGAATCAGGATAATGATAAGAATTAGTTATTAGATTATTATTATTTTTTATTAGTTACAGCTTCACCACATTTTTTTCAGGAGGGAGATGATGGTGATGATAGTTATAATGATAGTAATGATTAGTTATTGTACAGCAACCTTATATTACAACCTCACCTCATTTATTAGTGAGAGTAATGATTGGATGATTATGATGAGGATGGTCGTGATGATAGCGATTAGGTGAGAAAAATGGTCAGGATAATGATGATGATGATGATGATGACGTTGATGATGATGATGATGATTTGTAACATTGTCTCGTCTCTTTATTTGCTGGCGTTATATCCTGAGAATTCATTGGAGTTTGGTGTGGACAACAATACCGGCAAGCGACCGTATCCCGGCTCAGTGCGGTCCTTTGTTTCCTAATCCACCTCCCCACCTAATTATCTTCCACCTCTCACCCCGCCTCCACCCCATCCCTCCACCACACACCCCGCCTCCACCCCATCCCTCCACCTCACACCCCGCCTCCACTCCATCCCTCCACCTCACCCAGTCTCCACCCTCTCCATACCCTCCACTTCGGTGTTCATCATACCTATACTTTGCTTATGTTCTTTTATCTGCTCGCTTATAATTCTTTAGCCAGTTTCCTCTCCCTCTCCCTTACTGCCATTTCCCAATCCTTTGCTTACCCACACAATTTTGTACACCCCACACCCTTCTCCACCCACTCATTCCTTCACCCCTACATCATTCCCCATCCACACACTCAACATCCACACACCTTCCCACACCCACCCTCTCCTTCTCTCTATTATCTGAGCATTCACAAAGGATCTCAACCAGTTCATACGATAACCAAGCGTCCATAGCAGTTCAGTACTTTCTTGAATGTTGTAGTTTCGTATTATTTTTTTCCGTGTTATTGCCTCTAGTTTGGGTGTGAAGTATTAAGTAGCAGTTTAAGGTAAATGTATGTATATTTAAGTTTTGTACTATTTTCCGCGTTACTATGCACTCCAGATATTTTGCGAGGTGTTAAGTATCTGTTTGAGTTAAGATAAAAGTATGTGAAAACTATCTTATATAGAGCTTCAGAAAGTTTATGAATACGGTTGCTACCCTGCCCTGCCCTGCCCTGCCCTGCCCTGCCGTGGCCACAACAGCGCGGGACATGACGGTCTTAAACGTGACACCTGCCACAGCCATTACGCCTCCACACCTCACTCACCGTCCCGCTCCACACGCCCCATCAACAATAATAATGCCATGCTGGAATTTGAGTGTCTGGGATTTTCTTGTGACCGACCATTATTGTCTTCATTTCGTCTTTTGCATCACTTTTTTAACACTACCTTATCCCATCCTAGCGTGAGGAAAAGAGGTCAGGATGATGATGATGATGATGATGGAGATGATGATGATGATACTTACTGGGATACGGCTAAAGGATTTTGCCTTGGTTTTATAGGATGTCCTGGCACGAGCTCTAAAGGTTTGTCTTCATTGTGCGCTAAACTAGTGGAATTCCTGCATTGTTTATATGGCACGCTAGTGGGCTTGCGACACAGTATTGGAACGATGAACAGCACAGATTAAATCCCACATATTATCTCCCCCTGATACACTGGGACCCGACCTTTCATCAGAATTATTAGGTCAGTGCTTTACCCTCTTCACTACTCCTTCCCGGGGCTTGTTTTCCCTTTGGCGATATTGGTTGTTTTGAGGTTTATTGCTTGCAGATATTGGGATCTTTCGTGCCCCTTGTTTTCACGGGACGATATGTGGTCAAGCGTTGTTATTATTACCTTCCTATTTGCTCATTGTCAACTGTGTCCCCTTCTCTCCTTTTCATACTTCTCGTCCCTCTTCTCTTTTTCCTCCTTTGCTCTTTTTTTTTTATTCTCTCTCTCTCTCTCTCTCTCTCTCTCTCTCTCTCTCTCTCTCTCTATTGGACGATTTGTGGTCATGTTGAATTACGTTCTGCGCCTTTTTCCCAGTCCTTTCCCTCTTTTACTTTTCCACTTCACGTGTCGCTCTTTTCTTTTTTCCCCTTTTTCCCTTTTGGCCTTTTCCTTTTCCCCTGTGCCCTTTAAACATGCACTCTTATTCCCTTTTCCCTCTTTCCCTGTCGTTCTTTCTCCTTCCTACTTACCTCCTCGTCTCCTATGTCCCCTTCCCCATTTACTTTTTTCCCCTTCCCTATCCCTCAGTCTCCTCCATCTTTCTTTCCCATACCCCCTCTGCTTTCTTCCCCTTTTCCTTCCCCCTTTACCACACTCTCTCCCCACTTCTTCCCCTCTTCCTTGCCCCATCATCCTCCCTTCTCCTTACTCCTTCCCTCATCTCCCCCCCTGTCTCATACTTCCCCAGCTTCTGCCCCACTTCCTTCTCCTGTCTTTCCCCCCCATCTTCATATTTTCCTCCCCTTTCTCCCCCTCTTCCTCCCCTTTCTCCACCCCTTTCCTGACCTTTCCTTTATATCCTCAGATATGGATGGCAGTGACGGTGTGGTACTGCCGTGGCAACACCTACCCTGTGGCACCCCAGGTAAGTGCCACCAATAAGATAGATGTAGATATAGATAGATAGATAGATAGATAAATAAATTAATAAATATATGAATAGATAGATAAATTGATTGAACGATTTGGTGAGGGTAATTATATAACTGATTGATTAAGTGACTGATTGTATGACTGATTAATTGATAAGCAGATAGATATAGACTGATCGATTGATAATTGGACTGGTTACGTGTTTCATTGGTTAATTCCAGGGGGATAGATAAACGGAATTGGACTGCTTGACAGATCGGTAATTTGACTAGACTGAATACTTGTTTCTCTAAATGATTCGTGGAAAGGTATGTAGTTAGATAAATAGATGAATCATTGTTAGACTGATAAGCGAAATACATGAATGTAAATGTTGACAGAGTATGCATTCGTAGTTTTCTGTGCGTTAATGTGTATAACTTTACGACTGTGTGGATAGGTGTGCAACCGTGTGCATGTGAGTAGGCATGAGACTGAGTGCTTGTGGGGGTTCGTAAAACTGTGTGTGTGTGTGTGTGTGTGTGTGTGTGTGTGTGAGGGGGAGAGAGAGAGACAGAGAGAGAGAGAGAGTGTGTCCTCCACTTAACCCCTATCCTCCTTGTGTGATGGATATAGGTGTGGACTGTGGGGCCGGGTCGTCAGCACAACTACCCCCACCAGGCCACAGAGGGCACGACCACCTCCAGCAGGCACCTCTACACCACAGTACGGCCTTCTTAGTAGCTTTGTTTTCCTTCCATTATCTTCTGTGTTTATGTGTGTTTTCCCTCCATTATCTGCTGTGTTGATGTGTTTTCCCTCCATTATCTTCTGTGTTTATGTGTGTTTTCCCTCCATTATCTGCTGTGTTGATGTGTGTTTTCCCTCCATTATCTGCTGTGTTTATATCTGTGTTTTCCCTCCATTATCTGCTGTGTTTAGATGTTTTCCCTCCATTATCTGTTATGTTTAGATGTGTTTTCCCTCCATTATCTTCTGTGTTTAAATGTGTTTTACCTCCATTATCTGCTGTGTTTATGTGTTTTCCCTCCATTATCTACTGTGTTTATATGTGTTTTCCCTCCATTATCTGCTGTGCTTTTATGTGTTTTCCCTCCATTATCTACTGTGTTTATATGTGTTTTCCCTCCATTATCTGCTGTGCTTTTATGTGTTTTCCCTCCATTATCTACTGTGTTTATGTGCGTTTTCCCTCCATTATCTGCTGTGTTTAAATGTGTTTTCCCTCCGTTATCTGCCGCGTTTATATGTATTTTACCTCCATTATCTGCTGTGTTTGCATGTGTTTACCTTCCATTATCTGCTGTGTTTGCATGTGTTTACCTTCCATTATCTGCGGCGTTTTTGTGTTTTCTTTCCATTATCTGCGGTGTTTATATGTGTTTAACCTACTTTATCTGCCGTATTTGCATGTGTTTACCCTCGATTATCTCCCCTCGATTCTCTGTGTCTTGTACCCATAGTCTTTTCGGCTTAGAAACTTCCGAGCACCTCTTCCTTCCCGAATTTGCCAGCACCACATTTTCCTCTCGTGGTATGGATAACTCTAGTATTTTATTCCAGCTTACACCAGACATCTGCATTCAGTTGGCTCACAGGAACGTCACTATTAGCTCACCTGTGTCGGGAACCTCAATTAGCATTTTGTTCCAGGTAACGCCGGACGATTTTGTTCAGCTGAGAGGGAGTCACAAGAGATGGAGAAAGTTACTCTTCTCTCCTCTATTTTGCACAGAAGCAGTTTCGATATTTTAGCGATATTCAGCAAAAACAGACACAAGAAAAAAAAAAATCTGTGTGTAATATGCTGTACACAATTTATATAGCCACCAAACGTGCTAGAAGGCCTCCTACCTTGACGAGAAACTTTATCTGTGTTTGGCTTTACTTTGTTTATCTGGTTCTTGTTTCGCTTGTGTGCCTCTTTACTTAGTTTATTAGTATCTGTGCATTACCTCGATTGTTTAACTGTGTGTGTGTTTGTGTTATGCCGCCCTTATGTACCCCATTATTTTATTTCAGTGTTATCGTCATTTGTCTGCTAACCCTTTCATTTCCAGCTCTGTATTTCACTTCGTTCGTCAGCCTCTTAAGTTTGGATAAATGTGTTCTTTATTTTTTTTTTCTGTTAAACCCGTCACTGAGAAGTATTTTTTCCTAAAGAAGAGAAAAAAAGGTAAGTAGTGTCATCGTGGTGAAGGAGATGATTAAATGCTTGCATGTTTCTATGTAGAGGCCTGGCTTATTGATGGGAAATAGGGTTAGGATGTGTTAAGCATCAGTAACATATAAACCCACCCCAATCGTCGATGGGAGACTATCCTTGCTTGTCTTCTCTTGGGTCATACCAGCCTAACTCATGGTCATTAGTGAGACATGAACCTAAGCCCGTCTGTTCACGCCGTAACTGCCCCCTGACTATCCCTCACCTTTTTCTTGATTGCCTGTCTACACTCCAGCACCGTCTCAGCTTTCGGTCTTCCTTTCCTCACTACCTCGGCCTCCACTACTTACTGAATTCCTAGGTGACTTTCCCATTGTTTCTTTTTTCAGTATTATAAGTTTTCTTACTGCTCTTCACATCATACATTTAACTTATTTCCCCCGCTCTTTTGTTCCTTAGTGCCTTATAGCCATATTATGGTTTGATGTTAGTTCTTCGTTATTCCCTCCTTCCTTTTTGTTTCAATAATTAAAAAGTCATGTGTACCGTATCTATTACACTACTGGTCCTGTCCACACATATACCTATTGCATACCTATTGTAATTCCTGATCTGCAGTGGTGGTGGTTGTTGCCTTGTTGGTAACATCGTTCATGTTACTGCCACTAAAACTATCACAACTTTATGTGTCGCTAATTAATACGGTAATTGGATGTTAATTTCCACGCAAATAGATGTCATTGTGTTGTGATTGAGTTAACTTTATTTCTCGAGCGTTCTGCGTGATTCTAATTAGTGACGCTGACAGGTGCACGTCAGGCTTAGTGAAAAAATTATACTGTATATACGGTATTCAGTATACGGTATTCATATATATATATATATATATATATATATATATATATATATATATATATATATATATATATATATATATATATATATCTTTGCAGGACAGTTATTGGCAGGCTTGGTGAGAATAATTGTAATTACAAAAAATATTCATCTTGCAAAACAGCGGTAGAATAATAATTCAGAACCATAATGTTATTGGTTTTGTACTGTAGGATGGTCCAGGTTACACGTAAGAGATCATCATCATCATCATCATCATCCTGCTTCTTTTTCCCACCTGCAGGAGGGGTAAGGTAGGGTGCAGAAAGAAGGGAAAAGAAAAAAGTGATAATGGAAACACTAATGAACAGCATACTTAATGAAATAAGCCACACACCCATACACTTGTCATTCAAGCCCCTGGAATCCTGGCTCCACCTTATAATACGCCTTCCAAACTTAATCATTAATCATAATTACCTTGCAGAGAGTCAGTCTAGCGACTGTCAAGTTAGGAGAAAAAGAGGATAACTATAAAAGCTTTATACATAAATAAAGATAGACAAATAGATAGCTAGGTAGGTAGATGGATAGATATAGTACAGCCATTGGGATATCACATAACCTTATCTCACGCCAAGACTGGACTTAAACTATTCTGTTAGATGCCCACCGACCCTTACTGATGCTTAACTACCATCATCAAACCTACCTGCATTCAACAGCGTACACAAAACCTTCCATAAATCCTCTCTGTTTACCTTGTTTTATACATTTGCGATATCCATAAATGCCATAAATACCTTATAGTCCTTCTCACAAACCTTCTGCACTGTCTCTCCTGTTGCAAATACTTGATCCCCCCAAATTATTCTCGTTGCAGGATGGTTCTCCTCTCATCGCCTCGGGACAGAAAACGGGATTGCAGATCAACAGGAAAAGGAAGAAAACGACATTGCCAGCGAAGTCTATAGGGAAGACTCTAACAGTATCGACTACGACGCCTCCCCATCCATATCAGGCTCCTTCCCTCTCTCGGACTTGCTCTCCGAAAAAATAAGCAAAATCCTACAAGCGAGTTACCAGAAGTACGCCTCGCCTTCCTTTCTTCACCACCCCTCTTCTTCTTCCTCCTCCTCTTCCTCCTCCCTCTTCCCAGCTAAAGGCAAGAGGGACAAGGAGGTGAGCTGGCCTGTGGTGGTGCCCCGGTCCTTGAGTGCAATCAGACAGGACTGCTGCATGAGGGAGTGTAGTGCGGAGGACTTCTTCGGCGCATGCTCATAAGGTGGACGGGAAGGGGCGAGGGTGTGGGGTGGAGGGGATGAAGAGTGTTGGGCAAAAGGGTTAGGTGGAGAGGGAAGGGTCGCAAGATGTGGGTGGTAGGAATAGGTGGGTTGGAGAGGATAGAGAAAATAAAAAATCCGGATAAAGAAATTTAGGATTCTGTATACATGTAGAACAGGACGATGAGTTGTACTATAAGAGACTGGGAGTGTGGGATTGCTGGAATTATGATGGGTTTGTCCAAATGTATGTGGAATGGGAGGATGGAAATAGAATGTGGAATAGAAGACATGGTAAAGAATGAGAGTGTGGGATGGGAAGGACAGAGAAAGTGGTATGTAGGATGGGAAGAGAGAAAATGGAAAAGTAGAAAGAGAAAATAAACATTACTTAAGTTATACATAGTAAGGACATGTTTAGAAAAAACGGGGAGTGATGGAATGTATGAAGATTCGAATATGAAAAGTGGAAGTGATGTGAGGGAGTGGAAAAGAGACGAGTGGGATGGGATGGGCAGAGAGGGATGGGCTTGTGAAGGACCTGAAGGGAGGGCGAAGAAGCTAAGAGATGGAAGAGAAGGGGATGGTGGGATTAGAGAAAGAATAGTGGATAAGAACGTGGGAGTTACAGCAGTGTGGGAAAGGAGATGAAACAGAAGGCTGGAGTGACGAAGGAGAGGACAGGAGAGGGGGTTGGGAGGGGTGCGAGATGACGGGATGGTACGTAGAATGCTGTATGAGTAAGAGGGAGGTGGGGGGAGGGGAATAATGACAAGATTAACTAAAGGAATGGAAAAGAAAATGTGATGGAAGGATGAATGAAGGGATATCTAAGAAAAAATAGGTTACGAGATTAAGTTAAACAGGATAGGCTAGGAAAGGGAGGCTGGGGCGAAAAAGAGAATAGGTTAAAACGGAGGGGAGGGAGGGAGAAATGAAGGGAGTAAGAGAGAAAGAAATTTAATACAAACTAAATAGGATTGAGCAGGAAGAAGGGAGAAAAGGGTTGCAGGAGGGAATAGAGTGAAAACTGAAGAAGAGAAGAGGAAAGAATAGGGAATGAGAGGAGAAGAGAGAAGTGGACTGAAGGTTGGTTTAGAAGAGAGGAGGTGAGAGCAAGAGACGAGAAAAGGGGAAAGAAAAAATAACTGGGGAAAATGGAAGAGACGAAACCTAACAACAACATAGGAAGAAAAACATAAGCAAAAGAAGAAAACACACGAAAAAAAATGAAAATAATGAAAGAATATAAAGCGGTAACAAGAAAATTTGAAGTAAAAAAGTAATGAAAGAAATGTGGGAAAACAAGGAAAATGAATGAAGAGCCAAAATTACAAAAAAAAATGAAAACAAGAAAATGGATCAAGATAAACAAAAACAGCTATTATGTTTAAACTTACGGAAATGTTACTTAATATTTGGAAAGGCAAAAAAAGATGACTAGTTAAAAAATAATAAAAGAATAAAAAGAAATGGGGAAACGTATATCAAGAAGAGAGCAGGAAACTGAAAGACAATATGAGCAAAAACAGGAATACGTAAGAAGAGCAAGACAGGGAGGATCAGGGACGAACAGAGTCAAGAAAATAAGAAAAAGAACCAAGATAAAGAAAATTACAGAAAAAAGCAAGAGAGATGAAAGAAGAAGAAACATTGTGACCCATTAGGAGAAAAAAGTTTTAAGATTAAGAAAATAGTTCCATTGATGAAAACCAGGAGGAAAAGTTGAAAAAAATGAAGCCCCTGAAGAAAACCCAGCAGGAAAAAGAAAGGTGAAGTAAAACAAGACCATTCAAGAAAACCCGTTAAAAAAAAAAAAAGGTTGAAAACAATGCCAGTTAAGAAGGCAGTAAAAGATCAAGAAACCATTTCCAAGAAGGAGTATCCGATATAAAATAAAAAGTACTAGAAAAAGAACAACAACAACGCCAAATAGGACAGCCAGACAGGAAAAGGCACAAAAGAAATATAAAAAAAAAAAGCCAGTCAAGAGAAATCCGACAAGAAGGAAAAAAAAAAATTGAATAAGAAAAGCAAAAGCAGTCACGAACACCAAACACGAAAGACAGACGATAAACCACGTAGGAATAACAAGCGAACCAAACTCAACCAAACTATGATAAGCGAAGCAGATTAAACCAGACTACATCATGACCACGAACGAAAAAAAACAACCACTCTCTCCTGTTAGACGTTATCCTAGAGTAAATATAAATAAATATACACAGGTTAGGTCTATAGTACCCTCATTCTGTGTGTCACCTATACATCTGTCTCTGAATTCTTTCCCGGTAATTCTGGCGCGGACAAGGATAGGCTGAAGGAAGGGGTTTAGTGGCTGGAAGGGAAACGCAGGAAAGAGCTTATCCCTTTGACTTAACTGGCGTTCTGTGTTTGTTTCTTCTTGCTACCTACAGACGACTTTCTTCACGTTAGGAAGAATCGAGGCCAGTGAAAGCTCTGTCTAACTCCTCTGGTTCAAAAAATCTATACTGAGGTAAGTAAATTTGTCTGGGGATTGAAAGAAGAAAATACAATCTAGGTCGTCTGTGAAAAGGGGTGAAGTTCTATATTTCCCAGCTTTCCGAACAACTCAGATCAAATATATCGTCCTAAAGATGGGCTTCTGTGTAGTCCAAAACGTTAGAGAAATATAGAAGTGAAACAGCTCCTTCCTCTGTCCCCTCCCATCCATTTTACCCATCAAACACGTCCAAGAAGAGGCTAGGCTGGGTGATTGTTACGTGCTCTCGGAATCGGTATAGTTAATATATTCATTACCTTATTTATTAATTGATTATCACGTTCCGAGCCTGATACCACACAGCCATGAATTTTCCAGGTGGAAGAAAATACCCACATAATTAAGATGAAAACAGTCTTGGCCCAACTTGGATCCTCTTCAGTCGGGTCCAGATTATCGTAGCTTCACTTTGAGCACAATTTCAGTATGTAGGTATAATATTTTTCCATTATCTCGTTGATTATTATTGTATTTATCATATTCCTTCACAGCTGCTCTGATAACGTCGAAGAGGAACGGAACCATTTTTTCTTTTTAATATGCTGGCTTATATCATCAGTACTTATGTCTATGAAGTATATGGATTAATGTTTATTGAATCATTAATTTATGTGTTTATATCCAGAGTGAGAAGTGCAAGAACGAGGGAAAAGGCTGAAAACTAACTTCCGTCACGTCTTGACTTCCGTTGTCGAGAGATTTTGGGTCTCGTGTCCAAATCGGGTTAGACATGATATTTTCCCATTTCTTTGATAATTTAGAAATCTGTCAATACGTTCCTTGTAGTCAGAAATTATTTTAGGTTATTGCACGTTAGTATTTTAAGTGTAATTATGTTGTAGTAATATTTGAAATTAAAGTTAAGTCGAATTTGTTACAACCCGAACTCTCCCGACACCCCCCCTTACCTGTATAATAGTAGAGTTATATATATTTTGTGATTAATTTAGAGGCTGGTATGTCTGTATGTATATAACAGATATTATAGAAACATATATCAGAGGGAGTTGTCCGGGTTTATTTTTGTTTGCTATTAATAGTCTACTCGCCCAATCCTCCCTCACCTCAACCATCCAGTCTCACCATAAACCAACCTAACCTAAACTAACCTAACCTAACCTAACAACCCAAACCACTTCAGCACAACTAGAATCTTGCCTAACTTAAACCTAACTTAATTTAACTAAATAGAGCCTAAACTAACCTAACTTCACCTGTCCCACCTCACAGTAGCTCAAGCCAACCCACTCCATCTATAAACAGATTTACCCAACCTTACACAGTACAACCCAACCTTGCCCAACCCAGTCCTGACCCAATCTAGTGCATTTATCCTAGTCCAACCAGCCTTAGCCCATTATAAATTACCCTAACCTCACTCCACCCCACCCTGCCCTAAACTCACTTTTCCTATTAACCGAACCTAGTTTATCCCACCTAAAATTACACAGCTCAACCCATCCCAGCTCAACCCAACCCACCCCATTCTAATCTGCCTGAATCCAACCCAGCTCGTTTCACCTCATCTAGACCCTTAGTTACCTACACAGACCTTTACCCAACGCTGTCTCACCTCGCTGTACACGATAATTTTCCTCTTAAAAATATTCCATTCCACTTTACCGCCCCTCACCTCATCCATCCCAAATCCACCTCACTTCAGCTAACCCCACTTCACCCAACCCCACCCCACCCATCTCTCCCCATCCTACCCAACCTCATCCCACCTAACCTCATTCAGCTCAACCCAAACCATGCTGATCCTATCTTGCATCACCTCACCTTACAAGACCTCACCTCGCGCACTTCTGTTCTGTCCCATCCCAGCTTACCCTGTTTCACTCTACCAAACCCAGCCTCACCCCACTCCACCCCATTCTGTCTTACCTCACTTAATTCCATCCCATCACACCTCATCCCTTACCCACCTCTTCTCACCACCTCACCTTGCTTCATCTTACCTTACCATACCAAACTGGACCCAACCCTTCTGACTCTACGTTACCTCGCCTAACCCCAGCCACCCCACCCCTGGTCCCCTGTGGTGGTGGTGGTGGTGGTGGTGCTTCTGGCTGTGGCGGCAGGTGTGGCGGAGCAAGACAATAAACTCAAGTTGATGATTCTTCTTTCATTAAATCCCTCTCAATCACTCGGCTCATTGTCTGGTCTTTCATTCCATCCCTTTCTCAAACATTCAGGTTCATGTCTTTTCATTCCCTGTTTTCATTCCATTGCTTTCTCAGGCATTCAGGTTCGTACTAAATCTTTCATTGTTTTCACTCAGTCCCTCTGTCACTCAGGTAGATGCCTATTCTTTCATTCCATCTGTCTCGGTCACACCAATTCATGCTTCGTATTTCATTCCGTTCCTCCATCAGTCATCCAAGTTAATGTCTAGTTTTTCATTCGACCCTTCTCTCAGTGACGATGTTGTGGTTACTGATGAAGTATGTATTTACTTGTCTTTTTACCATATTTTAAGGTTATGGTGAGTATTCCTACCCTCCCCCTCTTCGCAGATGACTGGCTGGATGTAATTGTGGGAAATTAATTCTACTCTTCTTGTTTATTCCACATCCATTAAAGTATTGTAACATTACGAGGTAGGAAAGGACAGTTACTGAACATTGTTGGTGATGAAAATAATAGCGCCGATTAATGTTACACCTTCCATTCCAGTAGCCCCTCTAGGTTCACCCAGTCACAGCTCAGTATTCATCTTTGGGGTGTGACTCATTCTCACCAAAAAAAAAAAAAAAAGAAAAAAAAAGAAAGAAAAGAAAAATATACTGACTAATTTTATCACCTCTGGGACGTTTGAACTTTGGATTATATTTTCACTTCCTTCATACGCTTCTGTTGAGCAAAGATATACCGGGTGGCAGAACTTCGGTGTTGTATTCCGCATCACTTGACCATTTGCTGCAGCGGAGAAAAACTTGATGCAGTCAGAGGTTGAACGTGTAGGCTACTCACATTTTTCTGTATCCATTAATCTTTATCAATTAATTTTGTAGATGTGGCATTTCGTGAAGCGCTGGCGCCATTTTTTAAGTATTTTCTTTTCTGTACGTGTTTTCGTGTCGAGAAGTATCACAAACTTATTTTAATTAGTATTAACATTAGTAAGTAGTAGTAGTAGTAATAGTGTAGTACCATAATTATTGTTGTTATAATTATTCCTGCTGCTTCTCCCACGGCGTCCCCCCCTCCCCCGCCCTCCCTATTATCTGCACCCGTCTCAGCCACCGCACATTGTTGACTTCCGCAGAATAGGCTGGAAATTTCAGTGCGGGTGGAGCGGCACCATGGCTTCGTATTTGTCTTGGTTTATATTTATTTCATTACTTATTTATTATATGTAGATTATTTAGCTGATTGGATTTACTAATATAGTATTTTGCCTTATTCACTCGGGCCATATCAAACAACCTAATCTTGTCTAATTATGGTAAGAATTTCGTTTTGTCTTGGGTTAGCCCTTTATCGTCTAATGGAATATGACGTTACATTAGCATAGATCGGTACTGGGCGGGAGTCAGTGAATATGGCTATGGGTGATACACTAGCCACAGATTCTGGGCTGATCTAGTGCTCGTTACTACTAGAATAGAGACATGCAGCGCCTGACACGCCAATTCATGCAAGGAGTCACGCCTGTTCTCATTTAGCAAGCGGGTACAAAACACCTCAACTGATGTACACAGATATTCATTCAGACGAACCAGTAGATACGAACTGTTAGTAATAGATTTAGTGAGGGTACTTTCGATGGTTCGGACTATTAATATGCATTTTTAATATGTCTTCAGAATCCCCAGAACGATTATGAGAAACAAAAAAATAAGAGCACACTATATGAGTACACCGACAGGATAGCAAAGTGTGTGTGTGTGTGTGCGTGTGTGAGAGAGAGAGAGAGAGAGGGAGAGGACTGAAATTGCTTCATAAAACCATCACTCAAGAATGTAAACAGAGTGACGGGCGAGAGTGAGTGATGATCATAGGATGGGAGATGAGGACAATACTGATTTACGTCACGGCTGATGTTGTCCCACAGGATGCACGTTACAGCCGATAATTTACTAGATCGGTGGTGTCATGGTATAATCAAGGACAAAAATTCATCTATTAATCCACTGCGTCAACGTCACACTTCAGTTTTTTCCGTCACATTCTTCCCCGACGCATCATATCAAAGAGAATCATTAACGAGCAAATATACCAAGCTTCTCTCAGATTAGAATATTAACCAGCAGAGTAATAGAGGAGTAGAAAAAGTGAAATATTAAGAGAACTTTGTCCCCTACTGGATAGTGCTGCCTCAGTCCTATCCACCCTACCTTTTGCCTAACCCACTTTTGAGCGCTGATGCAATGGTTAGCACATCGAATTTGCAATTGAAAAAAAAAGGGGGGTTGTATTTTCGGATCGATCAAACTGTTCTGTACAATTAAATTTCCCATTGTTAGTTCACCCAGCAGTAAAACTGGGGACTTGGGTGTAACTTCAACCACTGAGAGAAAAAAAAAAAAAAAAAAAACGTTCGCCTTAATGATCCGAGGATACTCGGTAGGAAAAAATATTCAGTACTGTATTCCTTCATTTCTGAAGGCGTGATTGGAGAGTGAAAAGAAATGTGACTTGTTTCAGTGGGCAATCTGCTGATGGGTCCTTGTACAATGCTTGCATGTTTTCCGTTTCTGGCATGTCAATTATTCTCAACACATGTACAGCATGGGGTGTGGTAATGATGATTATGAGGAGGAGGAGGAGGAAGTGGAAAGAAGAAGGAGGAAAAGCAGGAACAGGAAAAGAAAGAGGAGGAGGAGGAGGAATTCGGTAGGTCGAAGTAAAAGATCAAGAAATTATCATTCTTTGTCTAATTTGGAAGAGTATTTCGCTGTGCGTCCTGCTTTCTTTGCTGTGGAGACTGTGAGGCCAAGGAGGTGAGGGAGGAGGAGGGGGAGTGAAGGAAGTAGAGGATACACACACATCCTTAGCCCCGTCACCCAGAGAAGGACATCTTTTCTGATTTTTGGCATCATGTCTATTTTTTGCACTTTGGATAGACCTTTTCGAAATGGAGGGTTTAGGTATGGTATCACTAACCAAACTGATAATAGTAAATACAGTACGTAGAAATTGGACTGAAGTTCAAATAGAAGAGAGAGAGAGAGAGAGAGAGAGAGAGAGTAGGGAAATAGACAAAAGGGTGAAGAATGCACGAAAGAGAAACAAAGGGAAAACATAAAAGAAAAGAAAGACAGATACAAGAGAATGAAACGGGAAACATGAGAGGGGAAAAAGGCAGATTGAAAGTGAGAAATGACAGACAAAAGAAAGAGGCAAGAGTGACATGAAAAGACACCGGTAGAGAACAGAGATAGAAGATAAACACGAGAGTTAAGAGAGAGAAGATGGAGAAGAGAAAAAAGGAGATAAAAACGGTAGACACAAATGACAGAAGAAAGTGAAATGAGAACAAACAAAATACACAAAAAGAAAAGAATAAAAAAAAAGTGCAAACGCAGGAGTGCAACATGGAGACATAAAGACCCTGTAGCACTCATCAGCGACCGAATTTGCGTAATATAACACCTTAACTCTTTTTTAATACGATGATGTCTTATTTCGGCTTATTGTTGCCACCTGGAGACGAATTTATCCGACTAAGATGAACGAAATCGTCTGCAGATGTGAAAATCAGATAAAAAGATGTTCTCTATCGGAAGTAGCTTATATTCCCTTGTCTGGTATATAATTATGTCGACACAGTTTTCACCGGTGCTGTGCAGGAGGATATCAAGAAACAGGGGAAAAAACTCTCTAAGGAAAAGGTGCTGTGAAATTTTGAAAACCAACGAGAATATAACCAAGACACGGCTCTGTATCGGTATCCTGAACAGACAGAAATGGCTAAATGAACACGGTAACGCCTGAGAGGAAATACTGAAGTGACACCCTCGGAGTCAGAAGGGAGACACAATCAACAACCAACTTTCAGATTTCACGTCAGAATAGGTTGGTTAAGTTATATCCTACAAAATTTACTTAACTTCATTTTCCGTACGATAATGCCAAGTACTCATTAATTCGTAAGACTGAATGTTGACATCCATAAAAAGTTGAAGATAAATGCTAATGCACATTCTTTTCTTATATAACGAAGAGCCGTAGCCCCTTTCAGCCCAGTAGATGGCCTAGCATGGTCAGATTAGATGGGCATCATTACCACGATCAAAGTTTGGGGTTTTGCCTTCCCTTTGACGATTCAGGTTTAAATATACGATCTTTATATTGAGATCTGTAAGTCGCTGATGCATTTCCTACGCCCACTCCCTCTCCGTATTCCCTCTTCCATTACTCCTTCCTTCCTCGCTTCCCTCGCATCTTCCTGTTCCGTCTCCTAATCCTTCGCCGTCTCCTTCCCCTCCTCTACTATTTATTCTCGTAGATTTTTTATTCCTTGTTTCACCCTTTCTTCTTCCTCATCTTTCTCTTCCTCTTTTTCGTAATACTTTTTCCTCTCCTCTGACTTCTAACCACCTCCTTCCTTTCCTTTTCTTTTCTCTTCCTCCTTTCCCCTTCCCTCTACCTTGTGTTCGTCCCTTCATTTTTACCTATTACTCCTTCATTCGTTTCATTCTCATTTTTTTCCCTTTCTTTTCACCCATACATACTAACTCTTTCCTCCCCACTTTCTCTTTTTCTCCATATTCTTCCTCTTTATCACCTCCTTCCTCTTCTCCCTTTCCCCCCTCATCTTTCCCTCTTCGTCTTCTCATCTTCCGCTTCCTCTTCTCTTTTTCGCATTTTCTGTCCTTCTGCGTCTTCTCTTTTCTTTCTTTCATCCTCCCTCTTTCCTCTTTCTATTTTTCTTGTCTCCTTCCACTTCCCTTTCCTCACTACCCTCCAAATTTCCTGATACTAATTCTCGTCTCATTTTCTTGCCCTACTTCCCTCATCTTCTCCTCCTAATCCCTTCTCTTCCTCTCTTCTTCCTCATCTTCTCCTCTTCCCTTCTCTTCTTCCTTTTCTATCCCTATTTCTCGTTCTCCCATGTTTTACTCCCTCATTCTCTCCTTTTATAGTTTCATTCCATTTCTCCTCACCCTTCCATCCTCCTCCTCCTCCTCCTCCTCCTCCTCCTCCTCTTCCTCCTCCCTCCTCTTTCCCTACCGACCTCTTGGATGTCAGAAAGGTCAACTAAGGTTAAACAGATGACCTTTGATCAACATATTGGACCAAACAGGGTAATGAGTGTTGACTGGCTGAATGAGAGAGAGAGAGAGAGGGGGAGGGAGACAGACAGACAGACAGACAGACAGGTAAACACAGGCAGCGACAGTGTGAGAGGGGAGGTTGGCACTGAGGGTAAGAGTTGGGGAGAAAATGAATGAGGTGTGTGTGTGTGTGTGTGTGTGTGTGTGTGTGTGTGGTGGGTGGGAGGAATGACTAATTGCGTAGGTGAGAGGGCGTGAAAAGAAGTGAGCGTGTAAGCAAACTGAAAGCACTGTATATCAAGCGGAAGAAAGGAAATAGATGAAAGAGAAAACTCCCATGAAGACTGATGAAAGGAAACCGAATAAGTGAAAATAAATAATAATGAAACAATAATGGAGGGATAAAAAGGTGATGGATTATCTGGTGAAACGTAATGTGGAAAGTCGATGAGGCGGAAAATTGTACGATGTGGTAAGGTAGGGATGAGAAGAGGAAGAGGATGGGAAGAGATGGGGAAGAGGTGAGGAAAGGGAGATGAAGAGGAGGGGAAGAAGAAAGGACGAGGAAGGAGAGCGACTTTATCCAACCTGCTCAAGTATTCAGCTGCCAAAGTATTAATGATGGCGAGGGTGAGGGGTGAAAACGTGGTGACGAGGTAAATGTGAGCTATAACTATCCATTCCGGCTCAGAAACTTTCGCCGAAGCTGAATATAGTCGTCTGGAAAATGTAGGAATATGATAATTAGTATGTCATGGCAGTAAGTTGATTCCCCATTTACCTGCTGGAGTTTATCTCTGTTAAGTAAATGAGCGCAACAGTAGCCATAAAGAAAATCTCTCGTGTTCTGTTTAGGGGAATAATTATCGATTAGTGATAACCATTTACCCGCTGAGAGTCCTTCTGCTGAACAAAATCGTCTGCCATTGTCCACAGGTCAGTTATTGTCTGGAGAATTGTTCACATCGTCAACGAGATGGCGTAATTGTTGATTTTTTTCTCATTATATTCAACAGTTGTAGTCAGTTTAGGAAGGATTTTTTCACCTGTAGGAATTAGCTACGTCCTTCATGAACTCCCTTCGCTGCGGGGAGGGTCTGTTACGCTGAATAGAATCGTCTGGTAGGCTGTAAATAACGTACACTCGGGGTAAAGCCTCTAACCCTTTCGTCCGTTCGCTTCTGTGTACCGAGTGAAGAATATTGGATGGGAGTGAGAGGGGGGGGAATGGGAGGGGACACTATTTCTCCAGCCTGCAGTGTGATGATGATGATGATGATGATGATGACGACGACGATGATTGCGCGTTGTGAAGAAACCCCAATAATAAAGAGAGGTGAGAGGGTCCTCGGAGAAAAATGAGGGACAACGGAAGACAGAAGATGGAAGACAAACTCAAAAGACGAGTGTGGGAGAGGAGATAGGGGAGACGCATATGACAGAGTAAGATAGATAGATAGAAGATAGATATGTAGAGATAGACAGATAGACATACATACAGACAGCCAAACAGACAGACAGGTAGATATGTAGAGATAAATAGATGGATAGCTAGATATATAGGTACTCATAGACTGATAGATACCCGTAGATAGATAGATGGAGAGAGACAGACAAACAGACAGACAGACAGACAGAGACAGATAGACGGACAAAGTATCAGAGGTGTAAGGCAGAGGACGACGGAAGAAGAAAAAGAGGAAAAAGAAGTGGGAAAGTATTGCGATGAGAGAGAGGGAGAGGGAGTGCTGAAGTGCTGCTGACGGCTAGACCTTCCCCCAAAACATAGGCAGGCCAAGAATGTGGTTACCTGCAACTCCAGTCTCTTACTTTATAACTTTACTAACCAGCTTTACTATTTTCCATCCCTTACTCTCACCTTTACTGGCATACCTTACTTTTTTCCTTAGTAATCACACTCTTGTGCTTATTTTCCCCTCTTAATTTTGGTGACCCTTCTTTCTTTCCCTGTTCATCTTCATTTCTCTTACAGTCGTGTCTCTTACTTTCCCTCCTTCTCTTGTTCTTAGTCTTCTGATGATATTCATGAACAGTAATTGTGACATGCCACATTTTTGCCGTTAGCGCCCTGCACAACTAGATTTCCATAATTTGTGTATATGCTTAGTGACAAGTGAGGAATGCAGTGAGATTATAGGCGTTACAGAACCATGAGTCGCACACACACACACACACACACACACACACACACACACCGCTCGGTGGTGCAGTGGTAACGTTCCCGCTTGCCAACTGGTGGACGGGAGTTCGCGCCTCGCTCAGGTTGCGAAAAGTTTCACTGACGAAGTGGGTGGTTACTGTCCCCCTGGAGCAAGGGGACGGGTGTGTGCGTGTGTGAAGGTCACAGCCTTGCCCTTAGATCGGACTATATGAGCTCTCAGCTCCCTTCCGGGAGGGTAAAAGCTGACCATCACGACCATCAAGTGATCCTGACCGACCCGGTGAATTACACACACACACACACACACACATACACACACACACACACACAGTATACCTTGTCGCAGTCTATATTCTGGCAGTATAACCTAACCTAAACATGACACAGGTAACATGCTTTGGCGAAGTTGTCTCACACCCCATCCTGAGAGTCATGTCCAGATCGCAGTACCGTAGTTATTTATGCAAGTCAGCAGCTTGATATTAGAGAAAACACTAGATAAACTAAGAACCAGATACCCTAAGATAACTTTTAAATGCAGACTCAGATACTTCTAATCCTGCTTAGCTCGTGTAGTCCAAGTATTTATAATGTGAATAAAATCGCCAAGCGGTAGCCAAAATAAAGTAGTCTTCATCGTATTAAAGGGAAAAACAATAAAGTACTTTGCTGTAAATATGGAGTAAAGAAGTCTATTGATCAAAGCGTAAGAGGGAGTGTACGTAAATGGTATAGCCGCACTGAGAGAAGGAATTTGAGTAGGGAGGTGAAAAAAGGGGGTATTTGTGAGCTCCAGAGTGACGGGCGTCATGAAAGGTCAATAAAATGATCGAGCACAGTGCAACTGTGACACGACGGTGGTGGGAAGCTCGTGCGGGAGGTGAGGATAAAGTCACCACCTGTTGCCTCATCTGCACATTCCACATCCCTTAACCGTTCCCCACAGAGCCGCTCCTCGCCCGGCTCTCCCTCACAGATTCCTGGTCCTCTTTCCTCCTGCCTCTCACAGATCTTTCCCTTCCCTCCACCCCGCCCCCCACCAGTCTCGTCAAATGTATTCCCTTGATGATATTGCCGAAAGGACTTCAGACTTCATTAAAATACACCGAGTTTCTTTGCCTCAGTCATTTTACATACCAAATAGACCTGCTGCTGCTCTGTCTCTTATACTCAAATTTGTTATGGTTAAGGCAGTTACCTACTATAATCTTCATTCTTGCTGTCACCAGATTATTTTAATAAATTTTGGAAGGACCTCTTGGACTGAATGGATTAATGGACAGACACTCAGACCTCATCATGAGGGCAAAAATATAATATAAAGTTGTAATTGTTCTTGTTGTGGATGCAGCCCCAAGCTCATCATAAAGACCATACCGTATTTGAGGTTACTGGAGATTGTTTAACCACTTGAATACGACGGGGCTTTCCTGCACTGAATAAATACGCCCACAGGTAGGAAGAATAAAGGAGAGAAGGGTGTCGTTATACTAAATACATTAACTGTACACATCTACTGATCACCTCCCGTAGCATCCTTTAGTAACTAGAAGTGTTCATCTAATATTTCACTTCTTGCACTTCTGACTTTCCTCCTGTGGTTAATATTCTTATGCTGAGAGAGGGCCGGTCTGTTTCTTTACTCACACATAATTCTTTCTTTCTTTTTTTTACTGATATCCAAAGGATACGCCGCAAGAGTTCGGTAGACAAAGAGTAACAGTAGGCTAACTTTGGCTCTGTGTCTACTCCGTAATCTGTTGTGCAACCTTGAAATACCAGCACAAAGACATAATATCAGTTACACACCTGAATATCTGCCTCTCTGCCATCTAGCGTACACGTATACTTGTTAAAATGTTGGCTATGAATTACGTACAGTCCCTTACATTACAATCGGGTTCATGTCAGATGATTTTACTGTATTTAAGAGAAACCTGTTGCACCAAAACGGTCAGACTATCACGACTAACTTTTGGCCGAGAATAAAGATGTTCGCATTCTGTTATTTGATTCCAGGTTACGACAGACGATTTTATTCAGTTCATAGAAGTTCATCTCAGCCACAGGATAAATCACAGTACTTTTGAAGAACTACTCTGTATAGCCACCTTTATTGACTACATTAGTGGCAAAATTACTTTACTTTGCATGGTTTAGGTACTAGTATATTATAGTCACATACAACTTGGACCCTGACCCACCACTTTACCTCGTGTGCTTACTCCCGCCCACCCATACATTCCATCTGCCCACCCTAAAACGTCCACCTACTTAGCCTGTCCACCTCCACACAACCACTTACCCACACTCCATCTGCACACCCCCACGCACTCACCTACCCACACACCCATCTACCTAAACACCCATCTAGCCTAAGTCCAACAGTCGATCCCCACCCACCATGTCAACTCCCGTCTCCATTTTCCCATTAATCCCCTCAGGATAAACCAAGTATAGGTCTAGTTCCACATTTTCACTTCCGTAATTTCAGCCCCCCCCCCCAAAAAAAAAAAAAAAAATGTCCATTGTAGGTTTCAGTGCTAAGGTGCACATCTCTGAAACTTATCTAATGGGTCTTCTAGTTTCAAGATCCAAACTTGTTCCCCTTTGGAGCTATGGATGGAAAACACACACACACACACACACACACACACACACACATTTATGCTACGCTGTTCTCTTATGTACACTTTTCAAATGCCACCACAACAATATAAACGCACATCATGTTCAAAGCTGCACAGTACCTTCTCGATTTTGGTATTCAAACCCGAAGAGAGCTGTTCATGGGTATGCTTGGGTCGTGAG